>NW_028295661.1:600000-1120000 GCF_964341445.2 Mesoplodon mirus
ACAGTGGACATGGTGCATTGTGATGACAAGGGCATGGAGCATTGTGATGACAAGGGCATGGAGTATTGTGAAGACAGGTGTCAGGGAGCATTGTGATGACATATGTCATGGTCCATTGCGATGACAATGGCATGGAGCATTGTGATGCCAAATGTAATGGAGGATTGTGATGACAAATATAACGGAGCATTGTTATGACTACGGCTTGGAGCATTATGATGACAAGGGCCATTGAGAATTTTCATGACAATGTCGTGAAGGATTGTGATGAAAAGGTCCTGGAGCAGTGTGATGAGAAAACCATGGAGCCTTGTGATGACAAGTCTCATGGAGCATACTGATGAAAAGGGGCATGGAGCATACTGATTACAGGGGTCTTGGAACATTGTGATAACAAGGGCATGGAGCATTGTGATGACAAGGGCATGGAGCATTGGTCTAATAAGTTTCATGGATTATTGTGATGACAGCTGGAATAGCGCATTGTGATGACAAGGGCATGGAGCATTGTGATGACCAGTTCATGCAGTATTGTGAGAAGAGGTGTCACGGAGCATTGTGATGACATATGTATTAGCCCATTGTGATGACAATGGCATGGAGCATTGTGATGCCAAGTTTCATGGAGGATTCTGATGACAAAGGTAAAGGAGCATTGTGATGACAATGGCTTGGAGCATAGTGAAGACAAGGTTCAGGGAGCATTGTGCTAACAAGTGCATGGAGAATTGTGATGACATGGGTCATGGAGCATTCTGATGACAAGCCTGTGGAGTATTTTGATGACAATGGCATGGAGAATTGTGATGAAAACTGCATGGGGCTTTGTGATGAAAAAGGCAAGGAGCCATTTCGTGACAGGGTTCAAGGAGCATTCTGACGACAAGTGTCAGGGAGCATTGTGATGACATGTGTATTGAGAATTGTGATGACAAAAGTCATGGAGCATTGTGATGAAAAGGGCATGGAGTATTGTGATGACAGGCATCATGGAGCACTGTGATGAAAAGTGTTATGGAACATTGTGATCACAAGGGTTTGGAGCATTGCGATGACAGTGGTCATGGATCATTTTGATTTCAAGGAACATGGAGCATTGTGATGACAAGGGCATGAAGCAATGGGATCCCAAAGTACATGGAGGATAGTGATGACAATGGAAATGCAGTATTGTGATGACAAGCACATAGAGCATTGTAATGACAAGGTCATGTAGCATTTTGCCGACAAAGTCATGGAGCATTGTGATGACAGGTGTCATGGAGCACTGTGATGACAAGCGTCACAGAGCATTGTGAATACAGGGGTCATGGAGCATTGGGATTACAAGGGCATGGATAATTGTGATGACAAGTGTCATGGAGCATTGGGCTGAAAATGTTCATGGAGTATTGTGATGAAAGGGGTCATGGAGCCTTGTGATGACAAGGCCGTGGAACACTGTGATGGCAGGTGTCATGGAGCATTGTTATGACAGAGATAATGGAGCATTGTTATGAGAAGGGCATTGAGCATTGGTCTGAAATATTTCATGGATTGTTGTGATGAGAGTGGGCATGGAGCATTGTGATGACAAGGGCACGGAACACTGTGATATATCGGTCATGGAGGATTGTAATGACAAAGGCATGGAGCATTGTGATGAGAAGGGCATCGAGCATTGTGATGACAAGTGTCATGGTGCTTTGTGATGAAAAGAGCATGGAGCCATGTGATGGGAGTCTTCATGGAGCATTGTGATGACAATGACATGGAGCATTGTGATGCCAAGGGCCATGGAGCTTTGTGATGACAAAGGTCATGGAGCATTTTGATGATGAGGGTGTGGTGCATTGTGATGAGAAGTGCAGGGAGCATTTTGATGACAGGGTCATGCAGCAATTTGATGAAAAGTGTAATGGAACATTTTGATGACAGGGGTTATAGAACATTGTGATGCCAGGGGTCATGGATCTTTGGGATAAAAAGTGTCATGGAGCATTTTGATGAGAGTGGTTATGGAAGATTGTGATGTCAGGGGTCATGGAACATTGTGCAGATAAGGGGATGTAGCATTGTGATGACAGTGGTCATGGAACATTGTGAAAACAGGGGTGAGGGAATATTGTGATGACTAGTGATGGAATATTGTGATATCTCATGTGAGAGAGCATTTGGATGAGAAGTTCATGGAGCATTGTGATTACAAGGTTTATGGAGCATAGCGATGACAAGGTTGTGGATCATTGTGATGAAAAGTGCATGGTACATTGTGATGAAAAGGGTTATGGAGCATTGTTCTGACAAAGGCATGGAGCATTGTGATGACAAGTGTCATGGAGCATTGTGATGAAAAGTTCATGGAGCATTGTGGTTAAAATGGTCACAGATCCTTGTGATGACGCGGGCATGGACCGTTGTGATGACAAAAGTTATGAAGCATTGTGATTACTGGAGTCACGGGGCATTGTGATGACAGGGGTCATGGAGCATTGTGATGACAAGGGCATGGAGCACTGTGATGACAGGGGCATGGAGCAATGGTCTGACAATTTTCATAGATGATTGTGATGACAGTGGCCATGGTGCATTGTGATGACAAGGGCATGGAGCATTGTGATGACAAGGGCATGGAGTATTGGGAAGACAGGTGTCAGGGAGCATTGTGATGACATATGTCATGGTCCATTGCGATGACAATGGCATGGAGCATTGTGATGCCAAATGTAATGGAGGATTGTAATGACAAATATAATGGAGCATTGTTATGACTACGGCTTGGAGCATTATGATGACAAGGGCCATTGAGAATTTTCATGAAAATGTCGTGAAGCATTGTGATGACAAGGTTCTGGAGCACTGTGATGAGAAACCATGGAGCCTTGTGATGACAAGTCTCATGGAGCATACTGATGAAAAGGGGCATGGAGCATTCTGATTACAGGGGTCTTGGAACATTGTGATAACAAGGGCATGGAGCATTGTGATGACAAGGGCATGGAGCTTTGGTCTAATAAGTTTCATGGATTATTGTGATGAGAGTTGGAATGACCCATTGTGATGACAAGGGCATGGAGCATTGTGATGACCAGGTCATGCATTATTGTGAGAAGAGTTGTCACGGAGCATTGTGATGATATATGTTTAAGCCCATTGTGATGACAATGGCATGGAGCATTGTGATGACAAGTGTATTGAGAATTGTGATGACAAATGTCATGGAGCATTGTGATGAAAAGGGCATGGAGTATTGTGATGACAGGCATCATGGAGCGTTGTGATGACAAGTGTTATGGAACATTGTGATCACAAGTGTTTGGAGCATTGCGATGACAGAGGTCATGGATCATTTTGATTTCAAGGAGCATGTAGCATTGTGATGACAAGGGCATGAAACAATGTGATCCCAAGGTTCATGGAGGATAGTGATGACAATGGTAATGGAGTATTGTGATGACAAGTGCATAGAGTATTGTAATGAGAAGGTCATGTAGCATTTTGATGACAAAGGCATGGAACATTGTGATGACAGGTGTCATGGAGCACTGTGATGACAAGCGTCACGGAGCATTGTGAATACAGGGGTCATGTAGCATTGGGATGACAAGGGCATGGATCATTGTGATGACAAGGGTCATGGAGCATTGGGTTGAAAAATTTCATGGAGTATTGTGATGACAGGGGTCATGGAGCATTGTGATGACTAGGGAATGGAGCATTGTGATGACAAGAGTCCCGGATCATTGTGTTGTCAGGTGTCGTGGAGTGTTGTGATGACAGTGATCATGGAGAATTTTGATGATATTGGTCTTGGAGCATTGTGATGAGAAGGTCTTGGGGCATTGGGCTGAAAATGTTCATGGAGTATTGTGATGACAGGGGTCATGGAGCATTGTGATGACAAGGGAATGGAGCATGGTGATAACAAGGTCCTGGAGCATTGTGATGAGATGACCATGGAGACTTGTGATGACAAGTCTCATGGAGCATTCTGATGAAAAAGGGCATGGAGCATTGTGATTACATGGTCTTGGAGCACTGTGATGACAAGGGCATGGAGCATTGTGTGGAGAAGGCCATGGAACATTCTGATGACATGCATCATGGAGCCCTGTGATGACAAGGGCATGGAGCTTTGTGATTACAGGGGTCTTGGAGCATTGTGATGATAGAGGTAATGGAGCATTGTGATGAGAAGGGTATGGAGCATTGTGATGAAAAGATCATGCAGTATTGTGAAAAATGGTGTCACGGAACATTGTGATGACATATGTATTGCCCCATTGTGATGACAATGGCATGGAGCATCGTGATGAAAATTGTCATGGATGATTCTGGTGACAAAGGTAATGGAGCATTTTGATGACAATGGCTTGGAGCATAGTGATGACAAGGTTCAGGTAGCAATGTGCTGACAAGTGCATGGAGAATTGTGATGGCAAGAGTCATGGAGCATTCCGATGACAAGCTTGTGGAGTATTTTGATGAAAATGTCATGGAGCATTGTGATGAAAACGGCATGGGGCTTTGTGATGAAAAAGGCATGCAGCCTTTTCGTGACAGGGTTCAAGGAGCATTCTGACGACAAGTGTCAGGGAGCATTGTGATGACAAGTGTATTGAGAATTGTGATGACAAAGGTCATGGAGCTTTGTGATGACAAGGACATGGAGCATTGTGATTACAGGGGTTTTGGAGCATTGTGATGACAAGGGCCATGGAGACTTTTGATGACTAGGCCGTGGAACATTTTGATGGCAGTGGTCATGGAGCATTTTTATGACATTGGAAATGGAGCATTGTGATGAGAAGGTCATTGAGAATTGGTCTGAAATGTTTCATGGATTATTGTGATGAGAGTGGGCATGGAGCATTGTGATGACAAGGGCACGGTACACTGTGATACATGGGTCATGGAGGATTGTAATGACATGGGCATGGAGCATTGTGATGAGAAGGGCATCGAGCATTGTGATGACAAGTGTCATGGAGCCTTTGATGACAAGGGCATGGAGCAATGTGATGAGATGGATCATGGAGCATTGTGATGACAATGACATGGAGCATTGTGATGCCAAGTGTCATGGAGCTTTTTGATGACAAAAGTCATGGTGCATTTTGATGACAAATGTGTTGTGCATTGTGATGAGAAGGGCAGGGATCTTTCTGATGACAGGGTCATGCAGCAATTTGATGAAAAGTGTAATGGAACATTTTGATGACATGGGTTATAGCACATTGTGTTGCCAGGGATCATGGAGCTTTGGGATGAAAAGGATCATGGAGCATTTTGATGACAGGGGTTATGGAACATTGTGATGTCAGGGGTTAAGGAACATTGTGCTGATAAGGGGATGTAGCATTGTGATGACAGGGGTCATGGAACATTGTGATAACATGGTTGAGCGAGGATTGTGATGACTAGTGATGGAACATTGTGATATCATATGTGAGAGAACATTTGGATGAGAAGTGCATGGAGAATTGTGATTACAAGGTTTATGGAGCATAGCGATGACAAGGTTGTGGATCATTGTGATGAAAAGTGCATGGCACATAGTGATGACAAAGGTCATGGAGCATTGTTCTGACAAAGGCATGGAGCATTGTGATGACAAGGGTCACGGAGCATTGTGATGAAAAGTTCATGGAGCATTGGGGTTACAAAGGTAACAGAGCCTTGTGATGACGCGGGCATGGACCGTTGTGATGACAAACGTTATGAAGCATAGTGATGACTGGAGTCACGGAGCATTGTGATGACAGGGGTCATGGAGCACTGTGATAACAAGGGCATGGAGCATTGTGATGACAGGGGCATGGAGCATTGGTCTGACAAGTTTCATAGATTATTGTGATGACAGTGGACATGGTGCATTGTGATGACTAGGGCATGGAGCATTGTGAAGACAAGGGCATGGAGTAATGTGAAGACAGGTGTCAGGGAGCATTGTAATGACCTATGTCATGGACCATTGCGATGACAATAGCATGGAGCATTGTGATGCCAAATGTAATGGAGGATGTGATGACAAATATAATGGAGCATTGTGATGACTAGGGCTTGGAGCATTATGTTGACAAGGGCCATTGAGAATTTTTATGACAATGTCCTGAAGCATTGTGATGAAAATGTCCTGGAGCATTGTGATGAGAAAACCATGGAGGCTTGTGATGACAAATCTCAAGGAGCATACTGATGAAAAGGGGTCTGGAGCATTCTGATTACAGGGGACTTGGAACATTGTGATACAAGGGCATGGAGCATTGTGATGACAAGGGCATGCAGTATTGTGAAGAGAGGTGTCAGGGAGCATTGTGATGACATATGTAATGGCCCATTGTGATGACAAAGGCATGGAGCATTGTGATGCCAAGTGTCATGGAGGATTCTAATGACAAAGGTAATGGAGCATTGTGATGACAAGTGTTTGGAGCATTGTGATGACAAGGGTCAGGGAGCATTGTGCTGACAAGTGCATGGATAATTGTGATGACAACAGACATGGAGCATTCTGATGACAAGCTTGTGGAGTATTTTGATGACAATTGCATGGAGCATTGTGATGAAAATGGCATGGGGCATTGTGATGAAAAAGGAATGGAGCCTTTTGGTGACAGGTTTCAAGGAGCACTCTAACGACAATGTCAGGGAGCAATGTGATGACAAGTGTATTGAAAATTGTGATGACAAAGGTCATGGAGCATTTTGATGAATAGGGCATGGAGTATTGTGATGACAGGCATCATGGAGCTTTGTGATGACATGTGTTACGGAACATTGTGATCAACAGGGTTTGGAGCATTGTGATGACAGAGGTCATGGATCATTTTGATTTCAAGGAGCAGGGAGCATTGTGATGACAAGGGCATGAAGCAATGTGATCCCAAGTTTCATGGAGGATTGTGATGACAATGGTAAAGGAGTATTGTGATGACAAGCGCAAAGAGCATTGTAATGACAAGGTCATGTAGCATTTTGCTAACAAAGGCATGGAGCATTGTGATGACAAGTTTCATGGAGCACTGTGATGACAAGCGTCACGGAGCATTGTGAATACAGGGGTCATGGAGCATTGGGATGACAAGGGCATGTATCATTTTGATGACAAGTGTCATGGAGCCTTGGGCTGAAAATGTTCATGGAGTACTGTGATGACAGGGGTCATGTAGAATTTTGATTTCATTGTGCTGACATTAGCCGGAAACCTTATGATGATGGGCATGATTCATTGTGATGACAGGGTTTATGGAGCATTGAGATGAAGAGGGGCATGGAGCATTGTGATTACAGGCGTCTTGGAGCATTGTTATCATAAGGGCATTGAGCATTTTGAAGAGAAGTACATGGAATATTCTGATGATGTGTCATGGAGCTTTGTGACGACAAGGGCATAGAAATTTGAGATGGCAGGGGTCATGGAGTATTGTTATGACAGGGGTAATGCAGCATTGTGATGAGAAGGGCATGGAGCATTGTGATTACAAGGTTCATGGAGCATTGCTATGACAAATTTGTGGACCGTTGGGATGAAAATTACGTGGCACATTGTGATGACAAGGGTCATGGAGCATTTTTTTGACAACGGTATGGAGCATTGTGATGACAAGGGTCACGGAGCATTGTGATGAAAAGTTCATGGAGCATTGTGGTTACACAGGTAACAGAGCCTTGTGATGACGTGGGTATCGCCCATCGTAATGACACATGTTATGAAGAATTGTGATGACTGGAGTCATGGAGCATTGTGATGACAGGGGTCATGCAGCATTGTGATGAAAAGGGCATGGAACATTGTGCTGAGAAAGGCATAGAGCATTGTGATGACTTGTGTCATGGAGCACTGTGATGACAAGCGTCACGGACCATTGCGAATACAGGGGTCATGGAGCATTCGAATGACAAGGTCATGGATCATTGTGATGACAAGGGTCATGGAGAATTGGGCTGAAAATGTTCCTGGAGTATTGTGATGACAGGTGTCATGGGGCATTGTGATTACAGGGGTCTTGGAGCATTATGATGACAGAGGTCCCGGATCATTGGGTTGTCAGCTGTCATGGAGTGTTGTGATGAGAGTGGTCATGGAGCATTGTGATGATATTGTTCATGGAGCATTGTGATGAGAAGGTCATGGAGCAGTGCGCTGAAAATGTTCATGGAGTATTGTGATGACAGGGGTCATGGAGCATTGTGATGACAACGGAATGGAGCATGGTGATGACAAGTTCCTGGAGCATTGTGATGAGATGACCATGGAGACTTGTGATGACAAGTCTCATGGAGCATTCTGATGATAAGGGGCATGGAGCATTGTGATTACAGGGGTCTTGGAGCATTGTGATGACAAGGGCATGGAGCATTGTGAGGAGAAGGCCATGGAACATTCTGATTACATGCGTCATGGAGCATTGTGATGACAAGGGCATGGAGAATTGTGATTACAGGGGTTTTGGAGCATTGTGATGACAAGGGTCATGGAGCATTGTGATGACAAGGCCGTGGAACATTGTGATGGCAGGGGTCATGAAGCATTGTTATGACAGAGATAATGGAGCATTGTGATGAGAAGGGCATTGAGCATTGGTCTGAAATGTTTCATGGATTATTGTGATGAGAGTGGGCACGGAGCATTGTGATGACAAGGGCATGGAACACTGTGATACATGGGTCATGGAGGATTGTAATGACAAAGGCATGGAGCATTGTGATGGGAAGGGCATCGAGCATTGTGATGACAAGTGTCATGGTGCTTTGTGATGACAAGGGCATGGAGCCATGTGATGAGAGGGTTCATGGAGCATTGTGATGACAATGACATGGAGCATTGTGATGCCAAGGGCCAAGGAGCTTTATGATGACAATGGTCATGGAGCATTTTGATGACAAGGGTGTGGTGCATTGTGATGAGAAGGGCAGGGAGCATTTTGATGACAGGGTCATGCAGCAATTTGATGAAAAGTGTAATGGAACATTTTGATGACAGTGGTTATAGAACATTGTGATGCCAGGGGTCATGGATCTTTGGGATGAAAAGGGTCATGGAGCATTTTGATGAGAGTGGTTATGGAAGATTGTGATGTCAGGGGTCATGGAACATTGTGCAGATAAGTGGATGTAGCATTGTGATGACAGGGGTCATGGAACATTGTGATAACAGGGGAGAGGGAGGATTGTGATGATTAGTGTTGGAACATTGTGATATCTCATGTGAGAGAGCATTTGGATGAGAAGTTCATGGAACACTGTGATTACAAGGTTTATGGAGCATAGTGATGACAAGTTGTGGATCATTGTGATGAAAAGTGCATGGCACATTGTGATGAAAAGGGTCATGGAGCATTGTTCTGACAAAGGCATGGAGCATTGTGATGACAAGAGTCACGGAGCATTGTGATGAAAAGTTCATGGAGCATTGTGGTTAAAATGGTCACAGAGCCTTGTGATGATGTGGGCATGGAGCGTTGTGATGACAAACGTTATGAAGCATTATGATGACTGGAGTCACGGGGCATTGTGATGACAGGGGTCATGGAGCATTGTGATGACAAGGGCATGGAGCACTGTGATGACAGGGGCATGGAGCATTGGTCTGACAAGTTTCATAGATGATTGTGATGACAGTGGACATGGTGCATTGTGATGACAAGGGCATGGAGCATTGTGATGACAAGGGCATGGAGTATTGTGAAGACAGGTGTCTCGGAGCATTGTGATGACATATGTCATGGTCCATTGCGATGACAATGGCATGGAGCATTGTGATGCCAAATGTAATGGAGGACTGTAATGACAAATATAATGTAGCATTGTGATGACTACGTCTTGGAGCATTATGATGACAAGGGCCAATGAGAATTTTCATGACAATGTCGTGAAGCATTGTGATGACAAGGTCCTGGAGCACTGTGATGAGAAAACCATGGAGCCTTGTGATGACAAGTCTCATGGAGCATACTGATGAAAAGGGGCATGGAGCATTCTGATTACAGGGGTCTTGGAACATTGTGATAACAAGGGCATGGAGCATTGTGATGACAAGGACATGGAGCATTGGTCTAATAAGTTTCATGGATTATTGTGATGACAGTTGGAATGGCGCATTGTGATGACAAGGGCATGGAGCATTGTGATGAACAGGTCATGCAGTATTGTGAAAAGAGGTGTCACGGAGCATTGTGATGACATATGTATTGGCCCATTGTGATGACAATGGCATGGAGCATTGTGATGACAAATGTCATGGAGGATTCTGATGACAAAGGTAATGGTGCATTGTGATGACAATGGCTTGGAGCATAGCGATGACAAGGTTCAGGGAGCATTGTGCTGACAAGTGCATGGAGAATTGTGATGACAAGGGAAATGGAGCATTCTGATGACAAGCTTGTGGAGTATTTTGATGACAATGGCATGGAGCATTGTGATGAAAACGGCATGGGTCTTTGTGATGAAAAATGCATGCAGCCTTTTCATGACAGGGTTCAAGGAGCATTCTGACGACAAGTGTCATGGAGCATTGTGATGACAAGTGTATTGAGAATTGTGATGACAAAGGTCATGGAGCATTGTGATGAAAAGGGCATGGAGTATTGTGATGACAGGCATCATGGAGCGTTGTGATGACAAGTGTTATGGAACATTGTGATCACAAGTGTTTGGAGCATTGCAATGACAGAGGTCATGGATCATTTTGATTTCAAGGAGCATGTAGCATTGTGATGACAAGGGCATGAAGCAATGTGATCCCAAGGTTCATGGAGGATAGTGATGACAATGGTAATGGAGTATTGTGATGACAAGTGCATAGAGTATTGTAATGAGAAGGTCATGTAGCATTTTGATGACAAATGCATGGAGCATTGTGATGACAGGTGTCATGGAGCACTGTGATGACAAGCGTCACGGAGCATTGTGAATACAGGGGTCATGTAGCATTGGGATGACAAGGGCATGGATCATTGTGATGACAAGCGTCATGGAGTATTGGGCTGAAAATATTCATGGAGTATTGTGATGACTGTGGTCATGGAGCATTGTGATGACTAGGGAATGGAGCATTGTGATGACAAGAGTCCCGGATCATTGTGTTGTCAGGTGTCATGGAGTGTTGTGATGACAGTGGTCATGGAGCATTGTGATGATATTGGTCTTGGAGCATTGTGATGAGAAGTTCACAGAGCATTGGGCTGAAAATATTCATGGAGTATTGTGATGACAGAGGTCATGGAGCATTGTGATGACAAGGGAATGGAGCATGGTGATGACAATGTCCTGGAGCATTGTGATGAGAAGACCATGGAGACTTGTGATGACAAGTCTCATGGAGCATTCTGATGATAAGGGACATGGAGCATTGTGATTACAGGGGTCTTGGAGCATTGTGATGACAAGGGCATGGAGCATTGTGAGGAGAAGGCCATGGAACATTCTGATGACATGCGTCATGGAGCTTTGTGATATCAAGGGCAGGGAGCATTGTGATTACAGGGGTTTTGGAGCATTGTGAAGACAAGGGTCATGGAGCCTTGTGATGACAAGGCCATGGAACATTGTGATGGCAGGGGTCATGGAGCATTGTTATGACAGAGATAATGGAGCATTGTTACGAGAAGGGCATTGAGCATTGGTCTGAAATGTTTCATGGATTATTGTGATGAGAGTGGGCATGGAGCATTGTGATGACAAGGGCACGGAACACTGTGATACATGGGTCATGGAGGATTGTAATGACAAAGGCATGGAGCATTGTGATGGGAAGGGCATCGAGCATTGTGATGACAAGTGTCATGGTGCTTTGTGATGACAAGGGCATGGAGTCATGTGATGAGAGGGTTCATGGAGCATTGTGATGACAATGACATGGAGCATTGTGATGCCAAGTGCCATGGAGGTTTGTGATGACAATGGTCATGGAACATTTTGATGACAAGTGTGTGGTGCATTGTGATGAGAAGTGCAGGGAGCATTTTGATGACAGGGTCATGCAGCAATTTGATGAAAAGTGTAATGGAACATTTTGATGACAGGGGTTATAGAACATTGTGATGCCAGGGGTCATGGAACATTGTTCAGATAAGGGGATGTTGCATTGTGATGCCAGGGTTCATGGAACATTGTGATAACAGGGGTGAGGGAGGATTGTGATGACTAGTGGTGGAACATTGTGATATCTCATGTGAGAGAGCATTTGGATGAGAAGTTCATGGAGCATTGTGATTACAATGTTTATGGAGCATAGCGATGACAAGGTTGTGGATCATTGTGATGAAAAGCGCATGGCACATTGTGATGACAAGGGTCATGGAGCAATGTTCTTACAAAGGCATGGAGTATTGTGATGACAAGGGTCACGGGGCATTGTGATGAAATGTTCATGGAGCATTGTGGTTACAAAGGTCACAGAGCCTTGTGATGATGCGGGCATGGACCGTTGTGATGACAAACGTTATGAAGCATAGTGATGACTGGAATCAAGGAGCATTGTGATGACAGGGATCATGGAGCATTGTGATGACAAGGGCATGGAGCATTGTTATGACAGGGGCATGGAGCATAGGTCTGACATGTTTCATAGATTATTGTGATGACAGTGGACATAGTGCATTGTGATGACAAGGGCATGGAGTATTGTGAAGACAGGTGTCAGGGAGCATTGTGATGACCTATGTCATGGTCCATTGCGATGACAATAGCATGGAGCATTGTGATGCCAATTGAAATGGAGGATGTGATGACAAATATAATGGAGCATTGTGATGACTAGGGCATGGAGCATTATGTTGACAAGGGCCATTGAGAATTTTCATGACAATATCGTGAAGCATTGTGATGACAAGTCCTGGAGCATTGTGATGAGAAAACCATGGAGGCTTGTGATGACAAGTCTCAAGGAGCATACTGATGAAAAGGGGTCTGGAGCATTCTGATTACAGGGGACTTGGAACATTGTGATAACAAGGGCATGGAGCATTGTGATGACCAGGTCATGCAGTATTGTGAAGAGAGTTGTCAGGGAGCATTGTGATGACATACGTAATGGCCCATTGTAATGACAATGGCATGGAGCATTGTGATTCCAATTGTCATAGAGGATTCTGTTGACAAAGGTAATGAAGCATTGTGATGACAAGGGCTTGGAGCATTGTGATGACATGTTTCAGGGAGCATTGTGCTGACAAGTGCATGGAGAATTGTGATGACAAGGGTCATGGAGCACTCTGATCACAAGCTTGTGGAGTATTTTGATGACAATTGCATGGAGCATTTTGATGAAAAAGGCATGGAGCCTTTTTGTGACACGGTTCAAGGAGCATTCTGACGACAATGTCACGGAGCATTGTGATGACAAGTGTACTGAAAATTGTGATGACAAATTCATGGAGCATTGTTATAAAAAGGGCATGGAGTATGTGTGATGACAGGCATCATGGAGCTTTGTGATGACAAGTGTTATAGAACATAGTGATCACAAGAGTTTGGAGCATTGTGATGAGAGAGGTCATGGATCATTTTGATTTCAAGGAGCAGGGAGCATTGTGATGACAAGGGCATGAAGCAATGTGATCCCAAGTTTCATGGAGGATTGTGATAACAATGGTAAAGGAGTATTGTGATGACAAGCACATAGAGCATTGTAATGACAAGGTCATGTAGCATTTTGCTGACAAAGGCATGGAGCATTGTGATAACATATGTCATGGAGCACAGTGATGACAAGCGTCACAGAGCATTGTGAATACAGGGGTCATGGAGCATTGGGATGACAAGGGCATGTATCATTGTGATGACAAGGGTCATGGAGCATTGGGTTGAAAAATTTCATGGAGTATTGTGAAGACAGGTGTCATGGAGCATTGTGATTACAGGGGTATTGGAACATTGTGATGACAAGGGTTCCGGATCATTGTGTTGTCACGTGTCATGGAGTGTTCTGTTGACAGTGGTCATGGAGCATTGTGGTGATATTGGTCATGGAGCATTGTGATGAGAAGGTCATGGATCATTGGGCTGAAAATGTTCATGGAGTATTGGTATGACATGGGTCATGGAGCATTGTGATGACTAGGGAATGGAGCATGGTGATGACAAGATCCTGGAGCATTGTGATGAGATGACCATGGAGACTTGTGATGAGAAATCTCATGGAACATTCTGATGAAAAAGGGCATGGAGCATTGTGATTACAGGGGTCTTTGATTATTGTGATGACAAGGGTCATGGAGCCTTGTGATGACAAGTCCGTGGAACATTGTGATGGCAGGGGTCATGGAGCATTGTTACGACAGAAGTAATGGACCACTGTGATGAGAATGGCATTGACCATTAGTCTGAAATATTTCATGGATTATTGTGATGAGAGTGGGCATGGAGCATTGTGATTACAAGGGCACGGTACACTGTGATACTTGGGTCATGGTGGATTGTAATGACAAGGGCATGGTGCATTGTGATGACAAGTGTGATGGAGCTTTGTGATGACAAAGGCATGGGGCAATGTGATGAGAGGGTTCATGGAGAATTGTGATGACAATTACATGGAGCATTGTGATGCCAAGTGTCATGGAGCTTTGTGATGACAAATGTCATGGAGCATTTTGATGTCAAGGGTGTGGTGCATTTTGATGAGAAGGGCAGGGAGCATTTTGATGACAGGGTCATGGAGCAATTTAATGAAAAGTGTGATGGAACATTTTGATGATAGGGGTTATAGAACATTGTGATGCCAAGGGTCATGGAGCTTTGGGATGAAAAGTGTCATGGAGCATTTTGATGACAGTGGTTATGGAACATTGTGATGTCAGGAGTCAAGGAACATTGTGTTGATAAGGGGATGTAGCATTGTGATGACAGGGGTCATGGAACACTGTGATTACAGGGGTGAGGGAGGATTGTGATATCTAGTGATAGATCATTGTGATATCCCAAGTGCGAGAGCAATTGGATGAGAAGTGCATGGAGCATTGTGATTACAAGGTTAATGGAGCATAGCGATGACAAGGTTGTAGATCATTGTGATGAAAAGTGCGTGGCACACTGTGATGACAAGTGTCATGGAGCATTGTTCTGACAAAGGCATGGAGCATTGTGAGGAGAAGATCATGGAGTATTGTGAAGAGAGTTGTCAGGGAGCATTGTGATGACATATGTCATGGTCCATTGCGATGACAATGGCAGGGAGCACTGTGATGCCAAATGTAATGGAGGATTGTGATGGCAAATATAATGGAGCATTGTGATGACTAGGGCTTGCAGCATTATGATGACTAGTGCCATTGAGGATTTTCATGAGAAGGTCGTGAAGAATTGTGATGACAAGGCCCTGGAGTTTGTGATGAGAAAACCTTGGAGCCTTGTGAAGACAAGTCTCATGGAGCATACTGATGAAAGGGGCATGGATCTTTCTGATTACAGGGGTCTTGGAACATTGTGATAACAAGGACATGGAGCATTGTGATGACAATGGCCTGGAGCATTGTGATGAAAACGGCATCGGTCATTGTGATGAAAAAGGCATGGAGCATCTTCCTTACAGGGTTCTAGGAGAATTCTGATGACAAGTGTCAGGGAGCATTGTGATGACAAGTGTATTGAGAATTGTGATGACAAAGGTCATGGAGAAATGTGATGAAAAGGGCATGGAGTACTGTGATGACAGGCATCATGGAGCATTGTGATGACAAGTGTTATGGAACTTTGTGATAACAAGGTTTTGGAGCATTGTGATGAGAGAAGTCATGGATCATTTTGATTTCAAGGAACATGGAGCATTGTGATGACAAGGGCATTAAGCAATGTGATCCCAAGGTTCATGGAGGATTGTGATGACAATGGAAATGGAGTATTGTGATGACAAGAGCATAGAGCATTGTAATGACAAGGTCATGTAGCATTTTGCTGAGAAAGGCATGGAGCATTGTGATGACAGGTGTCATGGAGCACTGTGATGACAAGTGTCAAGGAGCATTGTGAATACAGGGGTCATGGAGCATTGGGATGGCAAGGGCATGGATCATTGTGATGACAAGCATCATGGAGCATTGCTCTGACAAAGGCATGGAGCCTTGTGATGACAAGGGTCACGGAGCATTGTGATGAAAAGTTCATTGAGCGTTGTGGTTACAAAGGTCACAGAGCCTTGTGATGACGCGGGCATGGACCGTTGTGATGAGAAACGTTATGAAGCATTGTGATGACTGGAGTCACGGAGCATTGTGATGACAGGGGTCATGGAGCATTGTGATAACAAGGGCATGGAGCATTGTGATGACAGGGGAAGGGAGCATTGGTCTGACAAGTTTCATAGATTATTGTGATGACAGTGGACATGGTGCATTGTGATGACAAGGGCATGGGGCATTGTGATGAGAAGGTCATGGAGTACTGTGAAGACAGTTGTCAGGGAGCAATGTGATGACATATGTCATGGTCCATTGCGATGGCAATGGCATGGAGCATTATGATGCCAAATGTAATGGAGAATTGTGATGACAAATATAATGGAGCTTTGTGATGATTAGGGCTTGGTGCATTATGATGACAAGGGTCATTGAAAATTTTCATGATAAGTTCGAGAAGCGTTGTGATGACAAGGTCCTGGAGCATTGTGATGACAAAGAATGGAGCCTTGTGATGACAATTCTCATGGAGCATACTGATGAAAAGGGGCATGGACCATTGTGATTACAGGGGTCTTGGAACACTGTGATGACAAGGGCATTGAACATTGTGAGGCGAAGACCAAGGAGCATTCTGATGGCATGCGTCATTGTGCTTTGTGATGACAAGGGCATGGAGCATTGTGATTACATGGGTCTTGGAGCATTGTGATGAAAAGGGCATGGATCATTGTGATGAAAATGGCATGGAGCCTTGTCATGACAGGGTTCAAGGAGCATACAGACAACAAGTATCAGGGAGCATTTTGATGACAAGTGTATTGAGCATTGTGGTGACAAAGGTCATGGAGCATTGTGATGAGAAGGCCATTGATAATTGTGATGACGAGCGTCATGGGGCATTGTGATGACAAGAGTTTTGGAATATTGTGATCACAAGGGTTTGGAGCATTGTTATGACAGAGGTCATGGAACATTTTGATTTCATTGTGATGACAATAGCAAGAAGCATTATGATGATGGGCATGGTGCATTGTGATGACAGGGTTCATGGATCATTGAGATGAAAAGGGGCATAGAGCATTGTGATTAAAGGGTTATTGGAGCATTGTGATGAGAAGGGTCATGGAGCTTTGTGATGACAAGGCCAAGGAACATCGTGATGGCAGGGGTCATGGAGCATTTTTATGACTGGGGTAATGGAGCATTGTGATGGCAAGGGCATGGGGCATTGTGATGAGAAGGCCATGGAGCATTCTGATGACGTGTCATGGAGCTTCGTGAAGACAAGTGCATGGAGCAATGTGTTGCCAAGGGTCATGGATCTTTTTCATGACGAAGGTCATGGAGCATTTTGATGGCAAGGGCGTTGTGCATTGTGATGAGAAAGGTAGGGAGCATTCTGATGACAGGGTCATGGAGCAATCTGATGAAAAGTGTCATGGAACAATTTGATGACAGGTGTTATGGAACATTGTGATGTCAGGTGTCATCGAACATTGTGATGATAAGTGCATGTAGCATTGTGATGACACGAGTCATGGAACATTGTGATGACAGGGTTGAGGGAGTACTGTGACAATTAGTGATGTAGCATTGTGATATCAGTGGTGAGAGAGCATTTTGATGAGAAGTGCATGGAGCATTGTGATGACATATTTTAAGCAGCATTGTGATGAGAAGTGCGTGGTGCATTGTGATGACATGTGTCATGGAGCATTGTGCTGACAAGCGCATGGAGCATTGTGATGACAAGGGAATGGAGCATGGTGATAACAAGGTCCTGGAGCATTGTGATGAGAAGACCATGGAGACTTGTGATGACAAGTCTCATGGAGCATTCTGATGATAAGGGGCATGGAGCATTGTGATTACAGGGGTCTTGGAGCATTGTGATGACAAGGGCATGGAGCACTGTGGGGAGAAGGCCATGGAACATTCTGATGACATGCGTCATGGAGCTTTGTGATATCAAGGGCATGGAGCATTGTGATTGCAGGGGTTTTGGAGCATTGTGAAGACAAGGGTCATGGAGCCTTGTGATGACAAGGCCATGGAACATTGTGATGGCAGGGGTCATGGTGCATTGTTATGACAGAGATAATGGAGCATTGTGATGAGGAGGGCATTGAGCATTTGTCTGAAATGTTTCATGGATTATAGTGATGAGAGTGGGCATGGAGCATTGTGATGACAAGGGCACGGAACACTGTGATACATGGGTCATGGAGGATTGTAATGACAAAGGCATGGATCATTGTGATGGGAAGGGCATCGAGCATTGTGATGACAAGTGTCATGGTGCTTTGTGATTACAAGGGCATGGAGTCATGTGATGAGAGGGTTCATGGAGCATTGTGATGACAATGACATGGAGCATTGTGATGCCTAGGGCCATGGAGCTTTGTGATGACAATGGTCATGGAGCATTTTGATGACAAGGGTGTGGTGCATTGTGATGAGAAGGGCAGGGAGCATTTTGATGACAGGGTCATGCAGCAATTTGATGAAAAGTGTAATGGAACATTTTGATGACAGGGGTTATAGAACATTGTGATGCCAGGGGTCATGGATCTTTGGGATGAAAAGGGTCATGGAGCATTTTGATGACAGGAGTTATGGAACATTGTGATGTCAGGGGTCATGGAACATTGTGCAGATAAGGGGATGTAGCATTGTGATGACAGGGGTCATGGAACATTGTGATAACAGGGGTGAGAGAGGATTGTGATGACTAGTGGTGGAACATTGTGATATCTCATGTGAGAGAGCATTTGGATGAGAAGTTCATGGAGCACTGTGATTACAAGGTTTATGGAGCATAGCGATGACAAGGTTGTGGATCATTGTGATGAAAATTGCATGGCACATTGTGATGACAAAAGTCATGGAGCATTGTTCTGACAAAGGCATGGAGCATTGTGATGACAAGGCTCACGGAGCATTGTGATGAAAAGTTCAAGGAGCACTGTGGTTACAAATGTCACAGAGCCTTGTTATGATGCGGGAAAGGACCGTTGTGATGACAAACGTTATGAAGCATTGTGATGACTGGAGTCACGGGGCATTGTGATGTCAGGGGTAATGGAGCATTGTGATGACAAGGGCATGGAGCACTGTGATGACAGGGTCATGGAGCATTGGTCTGACAAGTTTCATGGATGATTGTGATGACAGTGTACATGGTGCATTGTGATGACAAGGACATGGAGCATTGTGATGACAAGGGCATGGAGTATTGTGAAGACAGGTGTCAGGGAGCATTGTGATGACATATGTCATGGTCCATTGCGATGACAATGGCATGGAGCATTGTGATGCCAAATGTAATGGAGGATTGTAATGACAAATATAATGGAGCATTGTTATGACTACGGCTTGGAGCATTATGATGACAACGGCCATTGAGAATTTTCATGACAATGTCGGGAAGGATTGTGATGACAAGGTCCTCGAGCAGTGTGATGAGAAAACCATGGAGCCTTGTGATGACAAGTCTCATGGAGCATACTGATGAAAAGGGGCATGGAACATACTGATTACAGGGGTCTTGGAACATTGTGATAACAAGGGCATGGAGCATTGTGATGACAAGGGCATGGAGCATTGTTCTAATAAGTTTCATGGATTATTGTGATGACAGTTGGAATGGCGCATTGTGATGACAAGGGCATGGAGCATTGTGATGACCAGTTCATGCAGTATTGTGAGAAGAGGTGTCACGGAGCATTGTGATGACATATGTATTAGCCCATTCTGATGACAATGGCATGGAGCATTGTGATGCCAAGCTTCATGGAGGATTCTGATGACAAAGGTAAAGGAGCATTGTGATGACAATGGCTTGGAGCATAGTGAAGAAAAGGTTCAGGGAGCATTGTGCTGACAAGTGCATGGAGAATTGTGATGACATGGGTCATGGAGCATTCTGATGACAAGCTTGTGGAGTATTTTGATGACAATGGCATGGAGAATTGTGATGAAAACTGCATGGGGCTTTGTGATGAAAAAGGCAAGGAGCCATTTCGTGACAGGGTTCAAGGAGCATTCTGACGACAAGTGTCAGGGAGCATTGTGATGACAAGTGTATTGAGAATTGTGAGGACAAAAGTCATGGAGCATTGTGATGAAAAGGGCATGGAGTATTGTGATGACAGGCATCATGGAGCACTGTGATGAAAAGTGTTATGGAACATTGTGATCACAAGGGTTTGGAGCATTGCGATGACAGTGGTCATGGATCATTTTGATTTCAAGGAACATGGAGCATTGTGATGACAAGGGCATGAAGCAATGGGATCCCAAAGTACATGGAGGATAGTGATGACAATGGAAATGCAGTATTGTGATGACAAGCACATAGAGCATTGTAATGACAAGGTCATGTAGCATTTTGCCGACAAAGTCATGGAGCATTGTGATGACAGGTGTCATGGAGCACTGTGATGACAAGCGTCACAGAGCATTGTGAATACAGGGGTCATGGAGCATTGGGATTACAAGGGCATGGATAATTGTGATGACAAGCGTCATGGAGCATTGGGCTGAAAATGTTCATGGAGTATTGTGATGAAAGGGGTCATGGAGCATTGTGATGACTAGGGAATGGAGCATTGTGATGACAAGAGTCCCAGATCATTGTGTTGTCAGGTGTCATTGAGTGTTGTGATGACAGTGATCATGGAGCATTGTGATGATATTGGTCTTGGAGCATTGTGATGAGAATGTCATGGGGCATTGGGCTGAAAATATTCATGGAGTATTGTGATGACAGGGGTCATGGAGCATTGTGATCACAAGGGAATGGAGCATGGTGATGACAAGGTCCTGGAGCATTGTGATGATAAGACCATGGAGACTTGTGATGACAAGTCTCATGGAGCATTCTGATGAAAAGGGGCATGGAGCATTGTGATTACATGGGTCTTGGAGCATTGTGATGACAAGGGCATGGAGCATTGTGTGGAGAAGGCCATGGAACATTCTGATGACATGAGTCATGGAGCTTTGTGATGACAAGGGCATGGAGCTTTGTGATTATAGGGGTCTTGGTGCATTGTGATGACAGAGGTAATGGAGAATTGTGATGAGAAGGGAATGGAGCATTGTGATTACAAGATTTATGGAGCATTGTGATGACAAATTTCTGGACCGTTGGGACGAAAAGCGTGTGGCACATTGTGATGACAAGGGTCATGGAGCATTTTTCTGACAAAGGCATGAAGCATTGTGATGACAAGTGTCACGGAGCATTGTGATGAAAAGTTCATGGAGCATTGTGGTTACAAAGTTAACAGAGACTTGTGATGACACGGGTATCGACCATTGTGATGAGAAATGTTATGAAGAATTGTGATGACTGGAGTAACGGAGCATTGTGATGACAGGGGTCATGGAGCAATGTGATGAAAAGGGCATGGAGCATTGTGCTGAGAATGGCATAGAGCATTGTGATGACATGTGTCATGGAGCATTGTAATGACAAGCGTCACGGAGCATTGTGAATACAGGGGTCATGGAGCATTAGGATGACAAGGGCATGGATCATTGTGATGACAAGGGTCATGGAGAATTGGGCTGAAATTGTTCCTGGAGTATTGTGATGACAGGGGTCATGGAGCATTGTGATGACTAGGGAATGGAGCATTGTGATGACAAGAGTCCCAGATCATTGTGTTGTCAGGTGTCATTGAGTGTTGTGATGACAGTGATCATGGAGCATTGTGATGATATTGGTCTTGGAGCATTGTGATGAGAAGGTCATGGGGCATTGGGCTGAAAATATTCATGGATTATTGTGATGACAGGGGTCATGGAGCATTGTGATTACAAGGGAATGGAGCATGGTGATAACAAGGTCCTGGAGCATTGTGATGAGATGACCAGGGAGACTTGTGATGACAATTTTCATGGAGCATCCTGATGAAAAGGGGCATGGAGCATTGTGATTACAGGGGTCTTGGAGCATTGTGATGACAAGGGCATGGAGCATTGTGAGGAGAAGGCCATGGAACATTCTGATTACATGCGTCATGGAGCATTGTGATGAAAAGGTCATGGAGCATTGTGATTACAGGGGTCTTGGAGCATTGTGATGACAAGGGTCATGGAGCCTTGTGATGACAAGGCCGTGGAACATTGTGATGGCAGGTGTCATGGAGCATTGTTATGACAGAGATAATGGAGCATTGTGATGAGAAGGGCATTGAGCATTGGTCTGAAATATTTCATGGATTGTTGTGATGAGAGTGGGCATGGAGCATTGTGATGACAAGGGCACGGAACACTGTGATACATCGGTCATGGAGGATTGTAATGACAAAGGCATGGAGCATTGTGATGAGAAGGGCATCGAGCATTGTGATGACAAGTGTCATGGTGCTTTGTGATGAAAAGAGCATGGAGCCATGTGATGGGAGTCTTCATGGAGCATTGTGATGACAATGACATGGAGCATTGTGATGCCAAGGGCCATGGAGCTTTGTGATGACAAAGGTCATGGAGCATTTTGATGATGAGGGTGTGGTGCATTGTGATGAGAAGTGCAGGGAGCATTTTGATGACAGGGTCATGCAGCAATTTGATGAAAAGTGTAATGGAACATTTTGATGACAGGGGTTATAGAACATTGTGATGCCAGGGGTCATGGATCTTTGGGATAAAAAGTGTCATGTAGCATTTTGATGAGAGTGGTTATGGAAGATTGTGATGTCAGGGGTCATGGAACATTGTGCAGATAAGGGGATGTAGCATTGTGATGACAGTGGTCATGGAACATTGTGAAAACAGGGGTGAGGGAATATTGTGATGACTAGTGATGGAATATTGTGATATCTCATGTGAGAGAGCATTTGGATGAGAAGTTCATGGAGCATTGTGATTACAAGGTTTATGGAGCATAGCGATGACAAGGTTGTGGATCATTGTGATGAAAAGTGCATGGTACATTGTGATGAAAAGGGTTATGGAGCATTGTTCTGACAAAGGCATGGAGCATTGTGATGACAAGTGTCATGGAGCATTGTGATGAAAAGTTCATGGAGCATTGTGGTTAAAATGGTCACAGAGCCTTGTGATGACGCGGGCATGGACCGTTGTGATGATAAAAGTTATGAAGCATTGTGATTACTGGAGTCACGGGGCATTGTGATGACAGGGGTCATGGAGCATTGTGATGACAAGGGCATGGAGCACTGTGATGACAGGGGCATGGAGCAATGGTCTGACAATTTTCATAGATGATTGTGATGACAGTGGACATGGTGCATTGTGATGACAAGGGCATGGAGCATTGTGATGACAGGTGCATGGAGTATTGGGAAGACAGGTGTCAGGGAGCATTGTGATGACATATGTCATGGTCCATTGCGATGACAATGGCATGGAGCATTGTGATGCCAAATGTAATGGAGGATTGTAATGACAAATATAATGGAGCATTGTTATGACTACGGCTTGGAGCATTATGATGACAAGGGCCATTGAGAATTTTCATGACAATGTCGTGAAGCATTGTGATGACAAGGTTCTGGAGCACTGTGATGAGAAACCATGGAGCCTTGTGATGACAAGTCTCATGGAGCATACTGATGAAAAGGGGCATGGAGCATTCTGATTACAGGGGTCTTGGAACATTGTGATAACAAGGGCATGGAGCATTGTGATGACAAGGGCATGGAGCTTTGGTCTAATAAGTTTCATGGATTATTGTGATGAGAGTTGGAATGACCCATTGTGATGACAAGGGCATGGAGCATTGTGATGACCAGGTCATGCATTATTGTGAGAAGAGTTGTCACGGAGCATTGTGATGATATATGTTTAAGCCCATTGTGATGACAATGGCATGGAGCATTGTGATGACAAGTGTATTGAGAATTGTGATGACAAATGTCATGGAGCATTGTGATGAAAAGGGCATGGAGTATTGTGATGACAGGCATCATGGAGCGTTGTGATGACAAGTGTTATGGAACATTGTGATCACAAGTGTTTGGAGCATTGCGATGACAGAGGTCATGGATCATTTTGATTTCAAGGAGCATGTAGCATTGTGATGACAAGGGCATGAAACAATGTGATCCCAAGGTTCATGGAGGATAGTGATGACAATGGTAATGGAGTATTGTGATGACAAGTGCATAGAGTATTGTAATGAGAAGGTCATGTAGCATTTTGATGACAAAGGCATGGAACATTGTGATGACAGGTGTCATGGAGCACTGTGATGACAAGCGTCACGGAGCATTGTGAATACAGGGGTCATGTAGCATTGGGATGACAAGGGCATGGATCATTGTGATGACAAGGGTCATGGAGCATTGGGTTGAAAAATTTCATGGAGTATTGTGATGACAGGGGTCATGGAGCATTGTGATGACTAGGGAATGGAGCATTGTGATGACAAGAGTCCCGGATCATTGTGTTGTCAGGTGTCGTGGAGTGTTGTGATGACAGTGATCATGGAGAATTTTGATGATATTGGTCTTGGAGCACTGTGATGAGAAGGTCTTGGGGCATTGGGCTGAAAATGTTCATGGAGTATTGTGATGACAGGGGTCATGGAGCATTGTGATGACAAGGGAATGGAGCATGGTGATAACAAGGTCCTGGAGCATTGTGATGAGATGACCATGGAGACTTGTGATGACAAGTCTCATGGAGCATTCTGATGAAAAAGGGCATGGAGCATTGTGATTACATGGTCTTGGAGCACTGTGATGACAAGGGCATGGAGCATTGTGTGGAGAAGGCCATGGAACATTCTGATGACATGCATCATGGAGCCCTGTGATGACAAGGGCATGGAGCTTTGTGATTACAGGGGTCTTGGAGCATTGTGATGATAGAGGTAATGGAGCATTGTGATGAGAAGGGTATGGAGCATTGTGATGAAAAGATCATGCAGTATTGTGAAAAATGGTGTCACGGAACATTGTGATGACATATGTATTGCCCCATTGTGATGACAATGGCATGGAGCATCGTGATGAAAATTGTCATGGATGATTCTGGTGACAAAGGTAATGGAGCATTTTGATGACAATGGCTTGGAGCATAGTGATGACAAGGTTCAGGTAGCAATGTGCTGACAAGTGCATGGAGAATTGTGATGGCAAGAGTCATGGAGCATTCCGATGACAAGCTTGTGGAGTATTTTGATGAAAATGTCATGGAGCATTGTGATGAAAACGGCATGGGGCTTTGTGATGAAAAAGGCATGCAGCCTTTTCGTGACAGGGTTCAAGGAGCATTCTGACGACAAGTGTCAGGGAGCATTGTGATGACAAGTGTATTGAGAATTGTGATGACAAAGGTCATGGAGCTTTGTGATGACAAGGACATGGAGCATTGTGATTACAGGGGTTTTGGAGCATTGTGATGACAAGGGCCATGGAGACTTTTGATGACTAGGCCGTGGAACATTTTGATGGCAGTGGTCATGGAGCATTTTTATGACATTGGAAATGGAGCATTGTGATGAGAAGGTCATTGAGAATTGGTCTGAAATGTTTCATGGATTATTGTGATGAGAGTGGGCATGGAGCATTGTGATGACAAGGGCACGGTACACTGTGATACATGGGTCATGGAGGATTGTAATGACATGGGCATGGAGCATTGTGATGAGAAGGGCATCGAGCATTGTGATGACAAGTGTCATGGAGCCTTTGATGACAAGGGCATGGAGCAATGTGATGAGATGGATCATGGAGCATTGTGATGACAATGACATGGAGCATTGTGATGCCAAGTGTCATGGAGCTTTTTGATGACAAATGTCATGGTGCATTTTGATGACAAATGTGTTGTGCATTGTGATGAGAAGGGCAGGGATCTTTCTGATGACAGGGTCATGCAGCAATTTGATGAAAAGTGTAATGGAACATTTTGATGACATGGGTTATAGCACATTGTGTTGCCAGGGATCATGGAGCTTTGGGATGAAAAGGATCATGGAGCATTTTGATGACAGGGGTTATGGAACATTGTGATGTCAGGGGTTAAGGAACATTGTGCTGATAAGGGGATGTAGCATTGTGATGACAGGGGTCATGGAACATTGTGATAACATGGTTGAGCGAGGATTGTGATGACTAGTGATGGAACATTGTGATATCATATGTGAGAGAACATTTGGATGAGAAGTGCATGGAGAATTGTGATTACAAGGTTTATGGAGCATAGCGATGACAAGGTTGTGGATCATTGTGATGAAAAGTGCATGGCACATAGTGATGACAAAGGTCATGGAGCATTGTTCTGACAAAGGCATGGAGCATTGTGATGACAAGGGTCACGGAGCATTGTGATGAAAAGTTCATGGAGCATTGGGGTTACAAAGGTAACAGAGCCTTGTGATGACGCGGGCATGGACCGTTGTGATGACAAACGTTATGAAGCATAGTGATGACTGGAGTCACGGAGCATTGTGATGACAGGGGTCATGGAGCATTGTGATAACAAGGGCATGGAGCATTGTGATGACAGGGGCATGGAGCATTGGTCTGACAAGTTTCATAGATTATTGTGATGACAGTGGACATGGTGCATTGTGATGACTAGGGCATGGAGCATTGTGAAGACAAGGGCATGGAGTAATGTGAAGACAGGTGTCAGGGAGCATTGTAATGACCTATGTCATGGACCATTGCGATGACAATAGCATGGAGCATTGTGATGCCAAATGTAATGGAGGATGTGATGACAAATATAATGGAGCATTGTGATGACTAGGGCTTGGAGCATTATGTTGACAAGGGCCATTGAGAATTTTTATGACAATGTCCTGAAGCATTGTGATGAAAATGTCCTGGAGCATTGTGATGAGAAAACCATGGAGGCTTGTGATGACAAATCTCAAGGAGCATACTGATGAAAAGGGGTCTGGAGCATTCTGATTACAGGGGACTTGGAACATTGTGATACAAGGGCATGGAGCATTGTGATGACAAGGGCATGCAGTATTGTGAAGAGAGGTGTCAGGGAGCATTGTGATGACATATGTAATGGCCCATTGTGATGACAAAGGCATGGAGCATTGTGATGCCAAGTGTCATGGAGGATTCTAATGACAAAGGTAATGGAGCATTGTGATGACAAGTGTTTGGAGCATTGTGATGACAAGGGTCAGGGAGCATTGTGCTGACAAGTGCATGGATAATTGTGATGACAACAGACATGGAGCATTCTGATGACAAGCTTGTGGAGTATTTTGATGACAATTGCATGGAGCATTGTGATGAAAATGGCATGGGGCATTGTGATGAAAAAGGAATGGAGCCTTTTGGTGACAGGTTTCAAGGAGCACTCTAACGACAATGTCAGGGAGCAATGTGATGACAAGTGTATTGAAAATTGTGATGACAAAGGTCATGGAGCATTTTGATGAATAGGGCATGGAGTATTGTGATGACAGGCATCATGGAGCTTTGTGATGACATGTGTTACGGAACATTGTGATCAACAGGGTTTGGAGCATTGTGATGACAGAGGTCATGGATCATTTTGATTTCAAGGAGCAGGGAGCATTGTGATGACAAGGGCATGAAGCAATGTGATCCCAAGTTTCATGGAGGATTGTGATGACAATGGTAAAGGAGTATTGTGATGACAAGCGCAAAGAGCATTGTAATGACAAGGTCATGTAGCATTTTGCTAACAAAGGCATGGAGCATTGTGATGACAAGTTTCATGGAGCACTGTGATGACAAGCGTCACGGAGCATTGTGAATACAGGGGTCATGGAGCATTGGGATGACAAGGGCATGTATCATTTTGATGACAAGTGTCATGGAGCCTTGGGCTGAAAATGTTCATGGAGTACTGTGATGACAGGGGTCATGTAGAATTTTGATTTCATTGTGCTGACATTAGCCGGAAACCTTATGATGATGGGCATGATTCATTGTGATGACAGGGTTTATGGAGCATTGAGATGAAGAGGGGCATGGAGCATTGTGATTACAGGCGTCTTGGAGCATTGTTATCATAAGGGCATTGAGCATTTTGAAGAGAAGTACATGGAATATTCTGATGATGTGTCATGGAGCTTTGTGACGACAAGGGCATAGAAATTTGAGATGGCAGGGGTCATGGAGTATTGTTATGACAGGGGTAATGCAGCATTGTGATGAGAAGGGCATGGAGCATTGTGATTACAAGGTTCATGGAGCATTGCTATGACAAATTTGTGGACCGTTGGGATGAAAATTACGTGGCACATTGTGATGACAAGGGTCATGGAGCATTTTTTTGACAACGGTATGGAGCATTGTGATGACAAGGGTCACGGAGCATTGTGATGAAAAGTTCATGGAGCATTGTGGTTACACAGGTAACAGAGCCTTGTGATGACGTGGGTATCGCCCATCGTAATGACACATGTTATGAAGAATTGTGATGACTGGAGTCATGGAGCATTGTGATGACAGGGGTCATGCAGCATTGTGATGAAAAGGGCATGGAACATTGTGCTGAGAAAGGCATAGAGCATTGTGATGACTTGTGTCATGGAGCACTGTGATGACAAGCGTCACGGACCATTGCGAATACAGGGGTCATGGAGCATTCGAATGACAAGGTCATGGATCATTGTGATGACAAGGGTCATGGAGAATTGGGCTGAAAATGTTCCTGGAGTATTGTGATGACAGGTGTCATGGGGCATTGTGATTACAGGGGTCTTGGAGCATTATGATGACAGAGGTCCCGGATCATTGGGTTGTCAGCTGTCATGGAGTGTTGTGATGAGAGTGGTCATGGAGCATTGTGATGATATTGTTCATGGAGCATTGTGATGAGAAGGTCATGGAGCAGTGCGCTGAAAATGTTCATGGAGTATTGTGATGACAGGGGTCATGGAGCATTGTGATGACAACGGAATGGAGCATGGTGATGACAAGTTCCTGGAGCATTGTGATGAGATGACCATGGAGACTTGTGATGACAAGTCTCATGGAGCATTCTGATGATAAGGGGCATGGAGCATTGTGATTACAGGGGTCTTGGAGCATTGTGATGACAAGGGCATGGAGCATTGTGAGGAGAAGGCCATGGAACATTCTGATTACATGCGTCATGGAGCATTGTGATGACAAGGGCATGGAGAATTGTGATTACAGGGGTTTTGGAGCATTGTGATGACAAGGGTCATGGAGCATTGTGATGACAAGGCCGTGGAACATTGTGATGGCAGGGGTCATGAAGCATTGTTATGACAGAGATAATGGAGCATTGTGATGAGAAGGGCATTGAGCATTGGTCTGAAATGTTTCATGGATTATTGTGATGAGAGTGGGCACGGAGCATTGTGATGACAAGGGCATGGAACACTGTGATACATGGGTCATGGAGGATTGTAATGACAAAGGCATGGAGCATTGTGATGGGAAGGGCATCGAGCATTGTGATGACAAGTGTCATGGTGCTTTGTGATGACAAGGGCATGGAGCCATGTGATGAGAGGGTTCATGGAGCATTGTGATGACAATGACATGGAGCATTGTGATGCCAAGGGCCAAGGAGCTTTATGATGACAATGGTCATGGAGCATTTTGATGACAAGGGTGTGGTGCATTGTGATGAGAAGGGCAGGGAGCATTTTGATGACAGGGTCATGCAGCAATTTGATGAAAAGTGTAATGGAACATTTTGATGACAGTGGTTATAGAACATTGTGATGCCAGGGGTCATGGATCTTTGGGATGAAAAGGGTCATGGAGCATTTTGATGAGAGTGGTTATGGAAGATTGTGATGTCAGGGGTCATGGAACATTGTGCAGATAAGTGGATGTAGCATTGTGATGACAGGGGTCATGGAACATTGTGATAACAGGGGAGAGGGAGGATTGTGATGATTAGTGTTGGAACATTGTGATATCTCATGTGAGAGAGCATTTGGATGAGAAGTTCATGGAACACTGTGATTACAAGGTTTATGGAGCATAGTGATGACAAGTTGTGGATCATTGTGATGAAAAGTGCATGGCGCATTGTGATGAAAAGGGTCATGGAGCATTGTTCTGACAAAGGCATGGAGCATTGTGATGACAAGAGTCACGGAGCATTGTGATGAAAAGTTCATGGAGCATTGTGGTTAAAATGGTCACAGAGCCTTGTGATGATGTGGGCATGGACCGTTGTGATGACAAACGTTATGAAGCATTATGATGACTGGAGTCACGGGGCATTGTGATGACAGGGGTCATGGAGCATTGTGATGACAAGGGCATGGAGCACTGTGATGACAGGGGCATGGAACATTGGTCTGACAAGTTTCATAGATGATTGTGATGACAGTGGACATGGTGCATTGTGATGACAAGTGCATGGAGCATTGTGATGACAAGGGCATGGAGTATTGTGAAGACAGGTGTCAGGGAGCATTGTGATGACATATGTCATGGTCCATTGCGATGACAATGGCATGGAGCATTGTGATGCCAAATGTAATGGAGGACTGTAATGACAAATATAATGTAGCATTGTGATGACTACGGCTTGGAGCATTATGATGACAAGGGCCAATGAGAATTTTCATGACAATGTCGTGAAGCATTGTGATGACAAGGTCCTGGAGCACTGTGATGAGAAAACCATGGAGCCTTGTGATGACAAGTCTCATGGAGCATACTGATGAAAAGGGGCATGGAGCATTCTGATTACAGGGGTCTTGGAACATTGTGATAACAAGGGCATGGAGCATTGTGATGACAAGGACATGGAGCATTGGTCTAATAAGTTTCATGGATTATTGTGATGACAGTTGGAATGGCGCATTGTGATGACAAGGGCATGGAGCATTGTGATGACCAGGTCATGCAGTATTGTGAAAAGAGGTGTCACGGAGCATTGTGATGACATATGTATTGGCCCATTGTGATGACAATGGCATGGAGCATTGTGATGACAAATGTCATGGAGGATTCTGATGACAAAGGTAATGGTGCATTGTGATGACAATGGCTTGGAGCATAGCGATGACAAGGTTCAGGGAGCATTGTGCTGACAAGTGCATGGAGAATTGTGATGACAAGGGAAATGGAGCATTCTGATGACAAGCTTGTGGAGTATTTTGATGACAATGGCATGGAGCATTGTGATGAAAACGGCATGGGTCTTTGTGATGAAAAATGCATGCAGCCTTTTCATGACAGGGTTCAAGGAGCATTCTGACGACAAGTGTCATGGAGCATTGTGATGACAAGTGTATTGAGAATTGTGATGACAAAGGTCATGGAGCATTGTGATGAAAAGGGCATGGAGTATTGTGATGACAGGCATCATGGAGCGTTGTGATGACAAGTGTTATGGAACATTGTGATCACAAGTGTTTGGAGCATTGCAATGACAGAGGTCATGGATCATTTTGATTTCAAGGAGCATGTAGCATTGTGATGACAAGGGCATGAAGCAATGTGATCCCAAGGTTCATGGAGGATAGTGATGACAATGGTAATGGAGTATTGTGATGACAAGTGCATAGAGTATTGTAATGAGAAGGTCATGTAGCATTTTGATGACAAATGCATGGAGCATTGTGATGACAGGTGTCATGGAGCACTGTGATGACAAGCGTCACGGAGCATTGTGAATACAGGGGTCATGTAGCATTGGGATGACAAGGGCATGGATCATTGTGATGACAAGCGTCATGGAGTATTGGGCTGAAAATATTCATGGAGTATTGTGATGACTGTGGTCATGGAGCATTGTGATGACTAGGGAATGGAGCATTGTGATGACAAGAGTCCCGGATCATTGTGTTGTCAGGTGTCATGGAGTGTTGTGATGACAGTGGTCATGGAGCATTGTGATGATATTGGTCTTGGAGCATTGTGATGAGAAGTTCACAGAGCATTGGGCTGAAAATATTCATGGAGTATTGTGATGACAGAGGTCATGGAGCATTGTGATGACAAGGGAATGGAGCATGGTGATGACAATGTCCTGGAGCATTGTGATGAGAAGACCATGGAGACTTGTGATGACAAGTCTCATGGAGCATTCTGATGATAAGGGACATGGAGCATTGTGATTACAGGGGTCTTGGAGCATTGTGATGACAAGGGCATGGAGCATTGTGAGGAGAAGGCCATGGAACATTCTGATGACATGCGTCATGGAGCTTTGTGATATCAAGGGCAGGGAGCATTGTGATTACAGGGGTTTTGGAGCATTGTGAAGACAAGGGTCATGGAGCCTTGTGATGACAAGGCCATGGAACATTGTGATGGCAGGGGTCATGGAGCATTGTTATGACAGAGATAATGGAGCATTGTTACGAGAAGGGCATTGAGCATTGGTCTGAAATGTTTCATGGATTATTGTGATGAGAGTGGGCATGGAGCATTGTGATGACAAGGGCACGGAACACTGTGATACATGGGTCATGGAGGATTGTAATGACAAAGGCATGGAGCATTGTGATGGGAAGGGCATCGAGCATTGTGATGACAAGTGTCATGGTGCTTTGTGATGACAAGGGCATGGAGTCATGTGATGAGAGGGTTCATGGAGCATTGTGATGACAATGACATGGAGCATTGTGATGCCAAGTGCCATGGAGGTTTGTGATGACAATGGTCATGGAACATTTTGATGACAAGTGTGTGGTGCATTGTGATGAGAAGTGCAGGGAGCATTTTGATGACAGGGTCATGCAGCAATTTGATGAAAAGTGTAATGGAACATTTTGATGACAGGGGTTATAGAACATTGTGATGCCAGGGGTCATGGAACATTGTTCAGATAAGGGGATGTTGCATTGTGATGCCAGGGTTCATGGAACATTGTGATAACAGGGGTGAGGGAGGATTGTGATGACTAGTGGTGGAACATTGTGATATCTCATGTGAGAGAGCATTTGGATGAGAAGTTCATGGAGCATTGTGATTACAATGTTTATGGAGCATAGCGATGACAAGGTTGTGGATCATTGTGATGAAAAGCGCATGGCACATTGTGATGACAAGGGTCATGGAGCAATGTTCTTACAAAGGCATGGAGTATTGTGATGACAAGGGTCACGGGGCATTGTGATGAAATGTTCATGGAGCATTGTGGTTACAAAGGTCACAGAGCCTTGTGATGATGCGGGCATGGACCGTTGTGATGACAAACGTTATGAAGCATAGTGATGACTGGAATCAAGGAGCATTGTGATGACAGGGATCATGGAGCATTGTGATGACAAGGGCATGGAGCATTGTTATGACAGGGGCATGGAGCATAGGTCTGACATGTTTCATAGATTATTGTGATGACAGTGGACATAGTGCATTGTGATGACAAGGGCATGGAGTATTGTGAAGACAGGTGTCAGGGAGCATTGTGATGACCTATGTCATGGTCCATTGCGATGACAATAGCATGGAGCATTGTGATGCCAATTGAAATGGAGGATGTGATGACAAATATAATGGAGCATTGTGATGACTAGGGCATGGAGCATTATGTTGACAAGGGCCATTGAGAATTTTCATGACAATATCGTGAAGCATTGTGATGACAAGTCCTGGAGCATTGTGATGAGAAAACCATGGAGGCTTGTGATGACAAGTCTCAAGGAGCATACTGATGAAAAGGGGTCTGGAGCATTCTGATTACAGGGGACTTGGAACATTGTGATAACAAGGGCATGGAGCATTGTGATGACCAGGTCATGCAGTATTGTGAAGAGAGTTGTCAGGGAGCATTGTGATGACATACGTAATGGCCCATTGTAATGACAATGGCATGGAGCATTGTGATTCCAATTGTCATAGAGGATTCTGTTGACAAAGGTAATGAAGCATTGTGATGACAAGGGCTTGGAGCATTGTGATGACATGTTTCAGGGAGCATTGTGCTGACAAGTGCATGGAGAATTGTGATGACAAGGGTCATGGAGCACTCTGATCACAAGCTTGTGGAGTATTTTGATGACAATTGCATGGAGCATTTTGATGAAAAAGGCATGGAGCCTTTTTGTGACACGGTTCAAGGAGCATTCTGACGACAATGTCACGGAGCATTGTGATGACAAGTGTACTGAAAATTGTGATGACAAATTCATGGAGCATTGTTATAAAAAGGGCATGGAGTATGTGTGATGACAGGCATCATGGAGCTTTGTGATGACAAGTGTTATAGAACATAGTGATCACAAGAGTTTGGAGCATTGTGATGAGAGAGGTCATGGATCATTTTGATTTCAAGGAGCAGGGAGCATTGTGATGACAAGGGCATGAAGCAATGTGATCCCAAGTTTCATGGAGGATTGTGATAACAATGGTAAAGGAGTATTGTGATGACAAGCACATAGAGCATTGTAATGACAAGGTCATGTAGCATTTTGCTGACAAAGGCATGGAGCATTGTGATAACATATGTCATGGAGCACAGTGATGACAAGCGTCACAGAGCATTGTGAATACAGGGGTCATGGAGCATTGGGATGACAAGGGCATGTATCATTGTGATGACAAGGGTCATGGAGCATTGGGTTGAAAAATTTCATGGAGTATTGTGAAGACAGGTGTCATGGAGCATTGTGATTACAGGGGTATTGGAACATTGTGATGACAAGGGTTCCGGATCATTGTGTTGTCACGTGTCATGGAGTGTTCTGTTGACAGTGGTCATGGAGCATTGTGATGATATTGGTCATGGAGCATTGTGATGAGAAGGTCATGGATCATTGGGCTGAAAATGTTCATGGAGTATTGGTATGACATGGGTCATGGAGCATTGTGATGACTAGGGAATGGAGCATGGTGATGACAAGATCCTGGAGCATTGTGATGAGATGACCATGGAGACTTGTGATGAGAAATCTCATGGAACATTCTGATGAAAAAGGGCATGGAGCATTGTGATTACAGGGGTCTTTGATTATTGTGATGACAAGGGTCATGGAGCCTTGTGATGACAAGTCCGTGGAACATTGTGATGGCAGGGGTCATGGAGCATTGTTACGACAGAAGTAATGGACCACTGTGATGAGAATGGCATTGACCATTAGTCTGAAATATTTCATGGATTATTGTGATGAGAGTGGGCATGGAGCATTGTGATTACAAGGGCACGGTACACTGTGATACTTGGGTCATGGTGGATTGTAATGACAAGGGCATGGTGCATTGTGATGACAAGTGTGATGGAGCTTTGTGATGACAAAGGCATGGGGCAATGTGATGAGAGGGTTCATGGAGAATTGTGATGACAATTACATGGAGCATTGTGATGCCAAGTGTCATGGAGCTTTGTGATGACAAATGTCATGGAGCATTTTGATGTCAAGGGTGTGGTGCATTTTGATGAGAAGGGCAGGGAGCATTTTGATGACAGGGTCATGGAGCAATTTAATGAAAAGTGTGATGGAACATTTTGATGACAGGGGTTATAGAACATTGTGATGCCAAGGGTCATGGAGCTTTGGGATGAAAAGTGTCATGGAGCATTTTGATGACAGTGGTTATGGAACATTGTGATGTCAGGAGTCAAGGAACATTGTGTTGATAAGGGGATGTAGCATTGTGATGACAGGGGTCATGGAACACTGTGATTACAGGGGTGAGGGAGGATTGTGATATCTAGTGATAGATCATTGTGATATCCCAAGTGCGAGAGCAATTGGATGAGAAGTTCATGGAGCATTGTGATTACAAGGTTAATGGAGCATAGCGATGACAAGGTTGTAGATCATTGTGATGAAAAGTGCGTGGCACACTGTGATGACAAGTGTCATGGAGCATTGTTCTGACAAAGGCATGGAGCATTGTGAGGAGAAGATCATGGAGTATTGTGAAGAGAGTTGTCAGGGAGCATTGTGATGACATATGTCATGGTCCATTGCGATGACAATGGCAGGGAGCACTGTGATGCCAAATGTAATGGAGGATTGTGATGGCAAATATAATGGAGCATTGTGATGACTAGGGCTTGCAGCATTATGATGACTAGTGCCATTGAGGATTTTCATGAGAAGGTCGTGAAGAATTGTGATGACAAGGCCCTGGAGTTTGTGATGAGAAAACCTTGGAGCCTTGTGAAGACAAGTCTCATGGAGCATACTGATGAAAGGGGCATGGATCTTTCTGATTACAGGGGTCTTGGAACATTGTGATAACAAGGACATGGAGCATTGTGATGACAATGGCCTGGAGCATTGTGATGAAAACGGCATCGGTCATTGTGATGAAAAAGGCATGGAGCATCTTCCTTACAGGGTTCTAGGAGAATTCTGATGACAAGTGTCAGGGAGCATTGTGATGACAAGTGTATTGAGAATTGTGATGACAAAGGTCATGGAGAAATGTGATGAAAAGGGCATGGAGTACTGTGATGACAGGCATCATGGAGCATTGTGATGACAAGTGTTATGGAACTTTGTGATCACAAGGTTTTGGAGCATTGTGATGAGAGAGGTCATGGATCATTTTGATTTCAAGGAACATGGAGCATTGTGATGACAAGGGCATTAAGCAATGTGATCCCAAGGTTCATGGAGGATTGTGATGACAATGGAAATGGAGTATTGTGATGACAAGAGCATAGAGCATTGTAATGACAAGGTCATGTAGCATTTTGCTGAGAAAGGCATGGAGCATTGTGATGACAGGTGTCATGGAGCACTGTGATGACAAGTGTCAAGGAGCATTGTGAATACAGGGGTCATGGAGCATTGGGATGGCAAGGGCATGGATCATTGTGATGACAAGCATCATGGAGCATTGCTCTGACAAAGGCATGGAGCCTTGTGATGACAAGGGTCACGGAGCATTGTGATGAAAAGTTCATTGAGCGTTGTGGTTACAAAGGTCACAGAGCCTTGTGATGACGCGGGCATGGACCGTTGTGATGAGAAACGTTATGAAGCATTGTGATGACTGGAGTCACGGAGCATTGTGATGACAGGGGTCATGGAGCATTGTGATAACAAGGGCATGGAGCATTGTGATGACAGGGGAAGGGAGCATTGGTCTGACAAGTTTCATAGATTATTGTGATGACAGTGGACATGGTGCATTGTGATGACAAGGGCATGGGGCATTGTGATGAGAAGGTCATGGAGTACTGTGAAGACAGTTGTCAGGGAGCAATGTGATGACATATGTCATGGTCCATTGCGATGGCAATGGCATGGAGCATTATGATGCCAAATGTAATGGAGAATTGTGATGACAAATATAATGGAGCTTTGTGATGATTAGGGCTTGGTGCATTATGATGACAAGGGTCATTGAAAATTTTCATGATAAGTTCGAGAAGCGTTGTGATGACAAGGTCCTGGAGCATTGTGATGACAAAGAATGGAGCCTTGTGATGACAATTCTCATGGAGCATACTGATGAAAAGGGGCATGGACCATTGTGATTACAGGGGTCTTGGAACACTGTGATGACAAGGGCATTGAACATTGTGAGGAGAAGACCAAGGAGCATTCTGATGGCATGCGTCATTGTGCTTTGTGATGACAAGGGCATGGAGCATTGTGATTACATGGGTCTTGGAGCATTGTGATGAAAAGGGCATGGATCATTGTGATGAAAATGGCATGGAGCCTTGTCATGACAGGGTTCAAGGAGCATACAGACAACAAGTATCAGGGAGCATTTTGATGACAAGTGTATTGAGCATTGTGGTGACAAAGGTCATGGAGCATTGTGATGAGAAGGCCATTGATAATTGTGATGACGAGCGTCATGGGGCATTGTGATGACAAGAGTTTTGGAATATTGTGATCACAAGGGTTTGGAGCATTGTTATGACAGAGGTCATGGAACATTTTGATTTCATTGTGATGACAATAGCAAGAAGCATTATGATGATGGGCATGGTGCATTGTGATGACAGGGTTCATGGATCATTGAGATGAAAAGGGGCATAGAGCATTGTGATTAAAGGATTATTGGAGCATTGTGATGAGAAGGGTCATGGAGCTTTGTGATGACAAGGCCAAGGAACATCGTGATGGCAGGGGTCATGGAGCATTTTTATGACTGGGGTAATGGAGCATTGTGATGGCAAGGGCATGGGGCATTGTGATGAGAAGGCCATGGAGCATTCTGATGACGTGTCATGGAGCTTCGTGAAGACAAGTGCATGGAGCAATGTGTTGCCAAGGGTCATGGATCTTTTTCATGACGAAGGTCATGGAGCATTTTGATGGCAAGGGCGTTGTGCATTGTGATGAGAAAGGTAGGGAGCATTCTGATGACAGGGTCATGGAGGAATCTGATGAAAAGTGTCATGGAACAATTTGATGACAGGTGTTATGGAACATTGTGATGTCAGGTGTCATCGAACATTGTGATGATAAGTGCATGTAGCATTGTGATGACACGAGTCATGGAACATTGTGATGACAGGGTTGAGGGAGTACTGTGACAATTAGTGATGTAGCATTGTGATATCAGTGGTGAGAGAGCATTTTGATGAGAAGTGCATGGAGCATTGTGATGACATATTTTAAGCAGCATTGTGATGAGAAGTGCGTGGTGCATTGTGATGACATGTGTCATGGAGCATTGTGCTGACAAGCGCATGGAGCATTGTGATGACAAGGGAATGGAGCATGGTGATAACAAGGTCCTGGAGCATTGTGATGAGAAGACCATGGAGACTTGTGATGACAAGTCTCATGGAGCATTCTGATGATAAGGGGCATGGAGCATTGTGATTACAGGGGTCTTGGAGCATTGTGATGACAAGGGCATGGAGCACTGTGGGGAGAAGGCCATGGAACATTCTGATGACATGCGTCATGGAGCTTTGTGATATCAAGGGCATGGAGCATTGTGATTGCAGGGGTTTTGGAGCATTGTGAAGACAAGGGTCATGGAGCCTTGTGATGACAAGGCCATGGAACATTCTGATGGCAGGGGTCATGGTGCATTGTTATGACAGAGATAATGGAGCATTGTGATGAGGAGGGCATTGAGCATTGGTCTGAAATGTTTCATGGATTATTGTGATGAGAGTGGGCATGGAGCATTGTGATGACAAGGGCACGGAACACTGTGATACATGGGTCATGGAGGATTTTAATGACAAAGGCATGGATCATTGTGATGGGAAGGGCATCGAGCATTGTGATGACAAGTGTCATGGTGCTTTGTGATGACAAGGGCATGGAGTCATGTGATGAGAGGGTTCATGGAGCATTGTGATGACAATGACATGGAGCATTGTGATGCCTAGGGCCATGGAGGTTTGTGATGACAATGGTCATGGAGCATTTTGATGACAAGGGTATGGTGCATTGTGATGAGAAGGGCAGGGAGCATTTTGATGACAGGGTCATGCAGCAATTTGATGAAAAGTGTAATGGAACATTTTGATGACAGGGGTTATAGAACATTGTGATGCCAGGGGTCATGGATCTTTGGGATGAAAAGGGTCATGGAGCATTTTGATGACAGGAGTTATGGAACATTGTGATGTCAGGGGTCATGGAACATTGTGCAGATAAGGGGATGTAGCATTGTGATGACAGGGGTCATGGAACATTGTGATAACAGGGGTGAGGGAGGATTGTGATGACTAGTGGTGGAACATTGTGATATCTCATGTGAGAGAGCATTTGGATGAGAAGTTCATGGAGCACTGTGATTACAAGGTTTATGGAGCATAGCGATGACAAGGTTGTGGATCATTGTGATGAAAATTGCATGGCACATTGTGATGACAAAAGTCATGGAGCATTGTTCTGACAAAGGCATGGAGCATTGTGATGACAAGGCTCACGGAGCATTGTGATGAAAAGTTCAAGGAGCACTGTGGTTACAAATGTCACAGAGCCTTGTTATGATGCGGGAAAGGACCGTTGTGATGACAAACGTTATGAAGCATTGTGATGACTGGAGTCACGGGGCATTGTGATGTCAGGGGTAATGGAGCATTGTGATGACAAGGGCATGGAGCACTGTGATGACAGGGTCATGGAGCATTGGTCTGACAAGTTTCATGGATGATTGTGATGACAGTGTACATGGTGCATTGTGATGACAAGGACATGGAGCATTGTGATGACAAGGGCATGGAGTATTGTGAAGACAGGTGTCAGGGAGCATTGTGATGACATATGTCATGGTCCATTGCGATGACAATGGCATGGAGCATTGTGATGCCAAATGTAATGGAGGATTGTAATGACAAATATAATGGAGCATTGTTATGACTACGGCTTGGAGCATTATGATGACAACGGCCATTGAGAATTTTCATGACAATGTCGGGAAGGATTGTGATGACAAGGTCCTCGAGCAGTGTGATGAGAAAACCATGGAGCCTTGTGATGACAAGTCTCATGGAGCATACTGATGAAAAGGGGCATGGAACATACTGATTACAGGGGTCTTGGAACATTGTGATAACAAGGGCATGGAGCATTGTGATGACAAGGGCATGGAGCATTGTTCTAATAAGTTTCATGGATTATTGTGATGACAGTTGGAATGGCGCATTGTGATGACAAGGGCATGGAGCATTGTGATGACCAGTTCATGCAGTATTGTGAGAAGAGGTGTCACGGAGCATTGTGATGACATATGTATTAGCCCATTCTGATGACAATGGCATGGAGCATTGTGATGCCAATCTTCATGGAGGATTCTGATGACAAAGGTAAAGGAGCATTGTGATGACAATGGCTTGGAGCATAGTGAAGACAAGGTTCAGGGAGCATTGTGCTGACAAGTGCATGGAGAATTGTGATGACATGGGTCATGGAGCATTCTGATGACAAGCTTGTGGAGTATTTTGATGACAATGGCATGGAGAATTGTGATGAAAACTGCATGGGGCTTTGTGATGAAAAAGGCAAGGAGCCATTTCGTGACAGGGTTCAAGGAGCATTCTGACGACAAGTGTCAGGGAGCATTGTGATGACAAGTGTATTGAGAATTGTGATGACAAAAGTCATGGAGCATTGTGATGAAAAGGGCATGGAGTATTGTGATGACAGGCATCATGGAGCACTGTGATGAAAAGTGTTATGGAACATTGTGATCACAAGGGTTTGGAGCATTGCGATGACAGTGGTCATGGATCATTTTGATTTCAAGGAACATGGAGCATTGTGATGACAAGGGCATGAAGCAATGGGATCCCAAAGTACATGGAGGATAGTGATGACAATGGAAATGCAGTATTGTGATGACAAGCACATAGAGCATTGTAATGACAAGGTCATGTAGCATTTTGCCGACAAAGTCATGGAGCATTGTGATGACAGGTGTCATGGAGCACTGTGATGACAAGCGTCACAGAGCATTGTGAATACAGGGGTCATGGAGCATTGGGATTACAAGGGCATGGATAATTGTGATGACAAGCGTCATGGAGCATTGGGCTGAAAATGTTCATGGAGTATTGTGATGAAAGGGGTCATGGAGCATTGTGATGACTAGGGAATGGAGCATTGTGATGACAAGAGTCCCAGATCATTGTGTTGTCAGGTGTCATTGAGTGTTGTGATGACAGTGATCATGGAGCATTGTGATGATATTGGTCTTGGAGCATTGTGATGAGAATGTCATGGGGCATTGGGCTGAAAATATTCATGGAGTATTGTGATGACAGGGGTCATGGAGCATTGTGATCACAAGGGAATGGAGCATGGTGATGACAAGGTCCTGGAGCATTGTGATGATAAGACCATGGAGACTTGTGATGACAAGTCTCATGGAGCATTCTGATGAAAAGGGGCATGGAGCATTGTGATTACATGGGTCTTGGAGCATTGTGATGACAAGGGCATGGAGCATTGTGTGGAGAAGGCCATGGAACATTCTGATGACATGAGTCATGGAGCTTTGTGATGACAAGGGCATGGAGCTTTGTGATTATAGGGGTCTTGGTGCATTGTGATGACAGAGGTAATGGAGAATTGTGATGAGAAGGGAATGGAGCATTGTGATTACAAGATTTATGGAGCATTGTGATGACAAATTTCTGGACCGTTGGGACGAATAGCGTGTGGCACATTGTGATGACAAGGGTCATGGAGCATTTTTCTGACAAAGGCATGAAGCATTGTGATGACAAGTGTCACGGAGCATTGTGATGAAAAGTTCATGGAGCATTGAGGTTACAAAGTTAACAGAGACTTGTGATGACACGGGTATCGACCATTGTGATGACAAATGTTATGAAGAATTGTGATGACTGGAGTAACGGAGCATTGTGATGACAGGGGTCATGGAGCAATGTGATGAAAAGGGCATGGAACATTGTGCTGAGAATGGCATAGAGCATTGTGATGACATGTGTCATGGAGCATTGTAATGACAAGCGTCACGGAGCATTGTGAATACAGGGGTCATGGAGCATTAGGATGACAAGGGCATGGATCATTGTGATGACAAGGGTCATGGAGAATTGGGCTGAAATTGTTCCTGGAGTATTGTGATGACAGGGGTCATGGAGCATTGTGATGACTAGGGAATGGAGCATTGTGATGACAAGAGTCCCAGATCATTGTGTTGTCAGGTGTCATTGAGTGTTGTGATGACAGTGATCATGGAGCATTGTGATGATATTGGTCTTGGAGCATTGTGATGAGAAGGTCATGGGGCATTGGGCTGAAAATATTCATGGATTATTGTGATGACAGGGGTCATGGAGCATTGTGATTACAAGGGAATGGAGCATGGTGATAACAAGGTCCTGGAGCATTGTGATGAGATGACCAGGGAGACTTGTGATGACAATTTTCATGGAGCATCCTGATGAAAAGGGGCATGGAGCATTGTGATTACAGGGGTCTTGGAGCATTGTGATGACAAGGGCATGGAGCATTGTGAGGAGAAGGCCATGGAACATTCTGATTACATGCGTCATGGAGCATTGTGATGAAAAGGTCATGGAGCATTGTGATTACAGGGGTCTTGGAGCATTGTGATGACAAGGGTCATGGAGCCTTGTGATGACAAGGCCGTGGAACATTGTGATGGCAGGTGTCATGGAGCATTGTTATGACAGAGATTATGGAGCATTGTGATGAGAAGGGCATTGAGCATTGGTCTGAAATATTTCATGGATTGTTGTGATGAGAGTGGGCATGGAGCATTGTGATGACAAGGGCACGGAACACTGTGATACATCGGTCATGGAGGATTGTAATGACAAAGGCATGGAGCATTGTGATGAGAAGGGCATCGAGCATTGTGATGACAAGTGTCATGGTGCTTTGTGATGAAAAGAGCATGGAGCCATGTGATGGGTGTCTTCATGGAGCATTGTGATGACAATGACATGGAGCATTGTGATGCCAAGGGCCATGGAGCTTTGTGATGACAAAGGTCATGGAGCATTTTGATGATGAGGGTGTGGTGCATTGTGATGAGAAGTGCAGGGAGCATTTTGATGACAGGGTCATGCAGCAATTTGATGAAAAGTGTAATGGAACATTTTGATGACAGGGGTTATAGAACATTGTGATGCCAGGGGTCATGGATCTTTGGGATAAAAAGTGTCATGGAGCATTTTGATGAGAGTGGTTATGGAAGATTGTGATGTCAGGGGTCATGGAACATTGTGCAGATAAGGGGATGTAGCATTGTGATGACAGTGGTCATGGAACATTGTGAAAACAGGGGTGAGGGAATATTGTGATGACTAGTGATGGAATATTGTGATATCTCATGTGAGAGAGCATTTGGATGAGAAGTTCATGGAGCATTGTGATTACAAGGTTTATGGAGCATAGCGATGACAAGGTTGTGGATCATTGTGATGAAAAGTGCATGGTACATTGTGATGAAAAGGGTTATGGAGCATTGTTCTGACAAAGGCATGGAGCATTGTGATGACAAGTGTCATGGAGCATTGTGATGAAAAGTTCATGGAGCATTGTGGTTAAAATGGTCACAGAGCCTTGTGATGACGCGGGCATGGACCGTTGTGATGATAAAAGTTATGAAGCATTGTGATTACTGGAGTCACGGGGCATTGTGATGACAGGGGTCATGGAGCATTGTGATGACAAGGGCATGGAGCACTGTGATGACAGGGGCATGGAGCAATGGTCTGACAATTTTCATAGATGATTGTGATGACAGTGGACATGGTGCATTGTGATGACAAGGGCATGGAGCATTGTGATGACAGGTGCATGGAGTATTGGGAAGACAGGTGTCAGGGAGCATTGTGATGACATATGTCATGGTCCATTGCGATGACAATGGCATGGAGCATTGTGATGCCAAATGTAATGGAGGATTGTAATGACAAATATAATGGAGCATTGTTATGACTACGGCTTGGAGCATTATGATGACAAGGGCCATTGAGAATTTTCATGACAATGTCGTGAAGCATTGTGATGACAAGGTTCTGGAGCACTGTGATGAGAAACCATGGAGCCTTGTGATGACAAGTCTCATGGAGCATACTGATGAAAAGGGGCATGGAGCATTCTGATTACAGGGGTCTTGGAACATTGTGATAACAAGGGCATGGAGCATTGTGATGACAAGGGCATGGAGCTTTGGTCTAATAAGTTTCATGGATTATTGTGATGAGAGTTGGAATGACCCATTGTGATGACAAGGGCATGGAGCATTGTGATGACCAGGTCATGCATTATTGTGAGAAGAGTTGTCACGGAGCATTGTGATGATATATGTTTAAGCCCATTGTGATGACAATGGCATGGAGCATTGTGATGACAAGTGTATTGAGAATTGTGATGACAAATGTCATGGAGCATTGTGATGAAAAGGGCATGGAGTATTGTGATGACAGGCATCATGGAGCGTTGTGATGACAAGTGTTATGGAACATTGTGATCACAAGTGTTTGGAGCATTGCGATGACAGAGGTCATGGATCATTTTGATTTCAAGGAGCATGTAGCATTGTGATGACAAGGGCATGAAACAATGTGATCCCAAGGTTCATGGAGGATAGTGATGACAATGGTAATGGAGTATTGTGATGACAAGTGCATAGAGTATTGTAATGAGAAGGTCATGTAGCATTTTGATGACAAAGGCATGGAACATTGTGATGACAGGTGTCATGGAGCACTGTGATGACAAGCGTCACGGAGCTTTGTGAATACAGGGGTCATGTAGCATTGGGATGACAAGGGCATGGATCATTGTGATGACAAGGGTCATGGAGCATTGGGTTGAAAAATTTCATGGAGTATTGTGATGACAGGGGTCATGGAGCATTGTGATGACTAGGGAATGGAGCATTGTGATGACAAGAGTCCCGGATCATTGTGTTGTCAGGTGTCGTGGAGTGTTGTGATGACAGTGATCATGGAGAATTTTGATGATATTGGTCTTGGAGCATTGTGATGAGAAGGTCTTGGGGCATTGGGCTGAAAATGTTCATGGAGTATTGTGATGACAGGGGTCATGGAGCATTGTGATGACAAGGGAATGGAGCATGGTGATAACAAGGTCCTGGAGCATTGTGATGAGATGACCATGGAGACTTGTGATGACAAGTCTCATGGAGCATTCTGATGAAAAAGGGCATGGAGCATTGTGATTACATGGTCTTGGAGCACTGTGATGACAAGGGCATGGAGCATTGTGTGGAGAAGGCCATGGAACATTCTGATGACATGCATCATGGAGCCCTGTGATGACAAGGGCATGGAGCTTTGTGATTACAGGGGTCTTGGAGCATTGTGATGATAGAGGTAATGGAGCATTGTGATGAGAAGGGTATGGAGCATTGTGATGAAAAGATCATGCAGTATTGTGAAAAATGGTGTCACGGAACATTGTGATGACATATGTATTGCCCCATTGTGATGACAATGGCATGGAGCATCGTGATGAAAATTGTCATGGATGATTCTGATGACAAAGGTAATGGAGCATTTTGATGACAATGGCTTGGAGCATAGTGATGACAAGGTTCAGGTAGCAATGTGCTGACAAGTGCATGGAGAATTGTGATGGCAAGAGTCATGGAGCATTCCGATGACAAGCTTGTGGAGTATTTTGATGAAAATGTCATGGAGCATTGTGATGAAAACGGCATGGGGCTTTGTGATGAAAAAGGCATGCAGCCTTTTCGTGACAGGGTTCAAGGAGCATTCTGACGACAAGTGTCAGGGAGCATTGTGATGACAAGTGTATTGAGAATTGTGATGACAAAGGTCATGGAGCTTTGTGATGACAAGGACATGGAGCATTGTGATTACAGGGGTTTTGGAGCATTGTGATGACAAGGGCCATGGAGACTTTTGATGACTAGGCCGTGGAACATTTTGATGGCAGTGGTCATGGAGCATTTTTATGACATTGGAAATGGAGCATTGTGATGAGAAGGTCATTGAGAATTGGTCTGAAATGTTTCATGGATTATTGTGATGAGAGTGGGCATGGAGCATTGTGATGACAAGGGCACGGTACACTGTGATACATGGGTCATGGAGGATTGTAATGACATGGGCATGGAGCATTGTGATGAGAAGGGCATCGAGCATTGTGATGACAAGTGTCATGGAGCCTTTGATGACAAGGGCATGGAGCAATGTGATGAGATGGATCATGGAGCATTGTGATGACAATGACATGGAGCATTGTGATGCCAAGTGTCATGGAGCTTTTTGATGACAAAAGTCATGGTGCATTTTGATGACAAATGTGTTGTGCATTGTGATGAGAAGGGCAGGGATCTTTCTGATGACAGGGTCATGCAGCAATTTGATGAAAAGTGTAATGGAACATTTTGATGACATGGGTTATAGCACATTGTGTTGCCAGGGATCATGGAGCTTTGGGATGAAAAGGATCATGGAGCATTTTGATGACAGGGGTTATGGAACATTGTGATGTCAGGGGTTAAGGAACATTGTGCTGATAAGGGGATGTAGCATTGTGATGACAGGGGTCATGGAACATTGTGATAACATGGTTGAGCGAGGATTGTGATGACTAGTGATGGAACATTGTGATATCATATGTGAGAGAACATTTGGATGAGAAGTGCATGGAGAATTGTGATTACAAGGTTTATGGAGCATAGCGATGACAAGGTTGTGGATCATTGTGATGAAAAGTGCATGGCACATAGTGATGACAAAGGTCATGGAGCATTGTTCTGACAAAGGCATGGAGCATTGTGATGACAAGGGTCACGGAGCATTGTGATGAAAAGTTCATGGAGCATTGGGGTTACAAAGGTAACAGAGCCTTGTGATGACGCGGGCATGGACCGTTGTGATGACAAACGTTATGAAGCATAGTGATGACTGGAGTCACGGAGCATTGTGATGACAGGGGTCATGGAGCATTGTGATAACAAGGGCATGGAGCATTGTGATGACAGGGGCATGGAGCATTGGTCTGACAAGTTTCATAGATTATTGTGATGACAGTGGACATGGTGCATTGTGATGACTAGGGCATGGAGCATTGTGAAGACAAGGGCATGGAGTAATGTGAAGACAGGTGTCAGGGAGCATTGTAATGACCTATGTCATGGACCATTGCGATGACAATAGCATGGAGCATTGTGATGCCAAATGTAATGGAGGATGTGATGACAAATATAATGGAGCATTGTGATGACTAGGGCTTGGAGCATTATGTTGACAAGGGCCATTGAGAATTTTTATGACAATGTCCTGAAGCATTGTGATGAAAATGTCCTGGAGCATTGTGATGAGAAAACCATGGAGGCTTGTGATGACAAATCTCAAGGAGCATACTGATGAAAAGGGGTCTGGAGCATTCTGATTACAGGGGACTTGGAACATTGTGATACAAGGGCATGGAGCATTGTGATGACAAGGGCATGCAGTATTGTGAAGAGAGGTGTCAGGGAGCATTGTGATGACATATGTAATGGCCCATTGTGATGACAAAGGCATGGAGCATTGTGATGCCAAGTGTCATGGAGGATTCTAATGACAAAGGTAATGGAGCATTGTGATGACAAGTGTTTGGAGCATTGTGATGACAAGGGTCAGGGAGCATTGTGCTGACAAGTGCATGGATAATTGTGATGACAACAGACATGGAGCATTCTGATGACAAGCTTGTGGAGTATTTTGATGACAATTGCATGGAGCATTGTGATGAAAATGGCATGGGGCATTGTGATGAAAAAGGAATGGAGCCTTTTGGTGACAGGTTTCAAGGAGCACTCTAACGACAATGTCAGGGAGCAATGTGATGACAAGTGTATTGAAAATTGTGATGACAAAGGTCATGGAGCATTTTGATGAATAGGGCATGGAGTATTGTGATGACAGGCATCATGGAGCTTTGTGATGACATGTGTTACGGAACATTGTGATCAACAGGGTTTGGAGCATTGTGATGACAGAGGTCATGGATCATTTTGATTTCAAGGAGCAGGGAGCATTGTGATGACAAGGGCATGAAGCAATGTGATCCCAAGTTTCATGGAGGATTGTGATGACAATGGTAAAGGAGTATTGTGATGACAAGCGCAAAGAGCATTGTAATGACAAGGTCATGTAGCATTTTGCTAACAAAGGCATGGAGCATTGTGATGACAAGTTTCATGGAGCACTGTGATGACAAGCGTCACGGAGCATTGTGAATACAGGGGTCATGGAGCATTGGGATGACAAGGGCATGTATCATTTTGATGACAAGTGTCATGGAGCCTTGGGCTGAAAATGTTCATGGAGTACTGTGATGACAGGGGTCATGTAGAATTTTGATTTCATTGTGCTGACATTAGCCGGAAACCTTATGATGATGGGCATGATTCATTGTGATGACAGGGTTTATGGAGCATTGAGATGAAGAGGGGCATGGAGCATTGTGATTACAGGCGTCTTGGAGCATTGTTATCATAAGGGCATTGAGCATTTTGAAGAGAAGTACATGGAATATTCTGATGATGTGTCATGGAGCTTTGTGACGACAAGGGCATAGAAATTTGAGATGGCAGGGGTCATGGAGTATTGTTATGACAGGGGTAATGCAGCATTGTGATGAGAAGGGCATGGAGCATTGTGATTACAAGGTTCATGGAGCATTGCTATGACAAATTTGTGGACCGTTGGGATGAAAATTACGTGGCACATTGTGATGACAAGGGTCATGGAGCATTTTTTTGACAACGGTATGGAGCATTGTGATGACAAGGGTCACGGAGCATTGTGATGAAAAGTTCATGGAGCATTGTGGTTACACAGGTAACAGAGCCTTGTGATGACGTGGGTATCGCCCATCGTAATGACACATGTTATGAAGAATTGTGATGACTGGAGTCATGGAGCATTGTGATGACAGGGGTCATGCAGCATTGTGATGAAAAGGGCATGGAACATTGTACTGAGAAAGGCATAGAGCATTGTGATGACTTGTGTCATGGAGCACTGTGATGACAAGCGTCACGGACCATTGCGAATACAGGGGTCATGGAGCATTCGAATGACAAGGTCATGGATCATTGTGATGACAAGGGTCATGGAGAATTGGGCTGAAAATGTTCCTGGAGTATTGTGATGACAGGTGTCATGGGGCATTGTGATTACAGGGGTCTTGGAGCATTATGATGACAGAGGTCCCGGATCATTGGGTTGTCAGCTGTCATGGAGTGTTGTGATGAGAGTGGTCATGGAGCATTGTGATGATATTGTTCATGGAGCATTGTGATGAGAAGGTCATGGAGCAGTGCGCTGAAAATGTTCATGGAGTATTGTGATGACAGGGGTCATGGAGCATTGTGATGACAACGGAATGGAGCATGGTGATGACAAGTTCCTGGAGCATTGTGATGAGATGACCATGGAGACTTGTGATGACAAGTCTCATGGAGCATTCTGATGATAAGGGGCATGGAGCATTGTGATTACAGGGGTCTTGGAGCATTGTGATGACAAGGGCATGGAGCATTGTGAGGAGAAGGCCATGGAACATTCTGATGACATGCGTCATGGAGCATTGTGATGACAAGGGCATGGAGAATTGTGATTACAGGGGTTTTGGAGCATTGTGATGACAAGGGTCATGGAGCATTGTGATGACAAGGCCGTGGAACATTGTGATGGCAGGGGTCATGAAGCATTGTTATGACAGAGATAATGGAGCATTGTGATGAGAAGGGCATTGAGCATTGGTCTGAAATGTTTCATGGATTATTGTGATGAGAGTGGGCACGGAGCATTGTGATGACAAGGGCATGGAACACTGTGATACATGGGTCATGGAGGATTGTAATGACAAAGGCATGGAGCATTGTGATGGGAAGGGCATCGAGCATTGTGATGACAAGTGTCATGGTGCTTTGTGATGACAAGGGCATGGAGCCATGTGATGAGAGGGTTCATGGAGCATTGTGATGACAATGACATGGAGCATTGTGATGCCAAGGGCCAAGGAGCTTTATGATGACAATGGTCATGGAGCATTTTGATGACAAGGGTGTGGTGCATTGTGATGAGAAGGGCAGGGAGCATTTTGATGACAGGGTCATGCAGCAATTTGATGAAAAGTGTAACGGAACATTTTGATGACAGGGGTTATAGAACACTGTGATGCCAGGGGTCATGGAGCTTTGGGATGAAAAGTGTCATGGGGCATTTTGATGACAGTGGTTATGGAACATTGTGATGCCAGGGGTCATGGATCTTTGGGATGAAAAGGGTCATGGAGCATTTTGATGAGAGTGGTTATGGAAGATTGTGATGTCAGGGGTCATGGAACATTGTGCAGATAAGTGGATGTAGCATTGTGATGACAGGGGTCATGGAACATTGTGATAACAGGGGAGAGGGAGGATTGTGATGATTAGTGTTGGAACATTGTGATATCTCATGTGAGAGAGCATTTGGATGAGAAGTTCATGGAACACTGTGATTACAAGGTTTATGGAGCATAGTGATGACAAGTTGTGGATCATTGTGATGAAAAGTGCATGGCACATTGTGATGAAAAGGGTCATGGAGCATTGTTCTGACAAAGGCATGGAGCATTGTGATGACAAGAGTCACGGAGCATTGTGATGAAAAGTTCATGGAGCATTGTGGTTAAAATGGTCACAGAGCCTTGTGATGATGTGGGCATGGACCGTTGTGATGACAAACGTTATGAAGCATTATGATGACTGGAGTCACGGGGCATTGTGATGACAGGGGTCATGGAGCATTGTGATGACAAGGGCATGGAGCACTGTGATGACAGGGGCATGGAGCATTGGTCTGACAAGTTTCATAGATGATTGTGATGACAGTGGACATGGTGCATTGTGATGACAAGGGCATGGAGCATTGTGATGACAAGGGCATGGAGTATTGTGAAGACAGGTGTCAGGGAGCATTGTGATGACATATGTCATGGTCCATTGCGATGACAATGGCATGGAGCATTGTGATGCCAAATGTAATGGAGGACTGTAATGACAAATATAATGTAGCATTGTGATGACTACGGCTTGGAGCATTATGATGACAAGGGCCAATGAGAATTTTCATGACAATGTCGTGAAGCATTGTGATGACAAGGTCCTGGAGCACTGTGATGAGAAAACCATGGAGCCTTGTGATGACAAGTCTCATGGAGCATACTGATGAAAAGGGGCATGGAGCATTCTGATTACAGGGGTCTTGGAACATTGTGATAACAAGGGCATGGAGCATTGTGATGACAAGGACATGGAGCATTGGTCTAATAAGTTTCATGGATTATTGTGATGACAGTTGGAATGGCGCATTGTGATGACAAGGGCATGGAGCATTGTGATGAACAGGTCATGCAGTATTGTGAAAAGAGGTGTCACGGAGCATTGTGATGACATATGTATTGGCCCATTGTGATGACAATGGCATGGAGCATTGTGATGACAAATGTCATGGAGGATTCTGATGACAAAGGTAATGGTGCATTGTGATGACAATGGCTTGGAGCATAGCGATGACAAGGTTCAGGGAGCATTGTGCTGACAAGTGCATGGAGAATTGTGATGACAAGGGAAATGGAGCATTCTGATGACAAGCTTGTGGAGTATTTTGATGACAATGGCATGGAGCATTGTGATGAAAACGGCATGGGTCTTTGTGATGAAAAATGCATGCAGCCTTTTCATGACAGGGTTCAAGGAGCATTCTGACGACAAGTGTCATGGAGCATTGTGATGACAAGTGTATTGAGAATTGTGATGACAAAGGTCATGGAGCATTGTGATGAAAAGGGCATGGAGTATTGTGATGACAGGCATCATGGAGCGTTGTGATGACAAGTGTTATGGAACATTGTGATCACAAGTGTTTGGAGCATTGCGATGACAGAGGTCATGGATCATTTTGATTTCAAGGAGCATGTAGCATTGTGATGACAAGGGCATGAAGCAATGTGATCCCAAGGTTCATGGAGGATAGTGATGACAATGGTAATGGAGTATTGTGATGACAAGTGCATAGAGTATTGTAATGAGAAGGTCATGTAGCATTTTGATGACAAGCGTCACGGAGCATTGTGAATACAGGGGTCATGTAGCATTGGGATGACAAGGGCATGGATCATTGTGATGACAAGCGTCATGGAGTATTGGGCTGAAAATATTCATGGAGTATTGTGATGACTGTGGTCATGGAGCATTGTGATGACTAGGGAATGGAGCATTGTGATGACAAGAGTCCCGGATCATTGTGTTGTCAGGTGTCATGGAGTGTTGTGATGACAGTGGTCATGGAGCATTGTGATGATATTGGTCTTGGAGCATTGTGATGAGAAGTTCACAGAGCATTGGGCTGAAAATATTCATGGAGTATTGTGATGACAGAGGTCATGGAGCATTGTGATGACAAGGGAATGGAGCATGGTGATGACAATGTCCTGGAGCATTGTGATGAGAAGACCATGGAGACTTGTGATGACAAGTCTCATGGAGCATTCTGATGATAAGGGACATGGAGCATTGTGATTACAGGGGTCTTGGAGCATTGTGATGACAAGGGCATGGAGCATTGTGAGGAGAAGGCCATGGAACATTCTGATGACATGCGTCATGGAGCTTTGTGATATCAAGGGCAGGGAGCATTGTGATTACAGGGGTTTTGGAGCATTGTGAAGACAAGGGTCATGGAGCCTTGTGATGACAAGGCCATGGAACATTGTGATGGCAGGGGTCATGGAGCATTGTTATGACAGAGATAATGGAGCATTGTTACGAGAAGGGCATTGAGCATTGGTCTGAAATGTTTCATGGATTATTGTGATGAGAGTGGGCATGGAGCATTGTGATGACAAGGGCACGGAACACTGTGATACATGGGTCATGGAGGATTGTAATGACAAAGGCATGGAGCATTGTGATGGGAAGGGCATCGAGCATTGTGATGACAAGTGTCATGGTGCTTTGTGATGACAAGGGCATGGAGTCATGTGATGAGAGGGTTCATGGAGCATTGTGATGACAATGACATGGAGCATTGTGATGCCAAGTGCCATGGAGGTTTGTGATGACAATGGCCATGGAACATTTTGATGACAAGTGTGTGGTGCATTGTGATGAGAAGTGCAGGGAGCATTTTGATGACAGGGTCATGCAGCAATTTGATGAAAAGTGTAATGGAACATTTTGATGACAGGGGTTATAGAACATTGTGATGCCAGGGGTCATGGAACATTGTTCAGATAAGGGGATGTTGCATTGTGATGCCAGGGTTCATGGAACATTGTGATAACAGGGGTGAGGGAGGATTGTGATGACTAGTGGTGGAACATTGTGATATCTCATGTGAGAGAGCATTTGGATGAGAAGTTCATGGAGCATTGTGATTACAATGTTTATGGAGCATAGCGATGACAAGGTTGTGGATCATTGTGATGAAAAGCGCATGGCACATTGTGATGACAAGGGTCATGGAGCAATGTTCTTACAAAGGCATGGAGTATTGTGATGACAAGGGTCACGGGGCATTGTGATGAAATGTTCATGGAGCATTGTGGTTACAAAGGTCACAGAGCCTTGTGATGATGCGGGCATGGACCGTTGTGATGACAAACGTTATGAAGCATAGTGATGACTGGAATCAAGGAGCATTGTGATGACAGGGATCATGGAGCATTGTGATGACAAGGGCATGGAGCATTGTTATGACAGGGGCATGGAGCATAGGTCTGACATGTTTCATAGATTATTGTGATGACAGTGGACATAGTGCATTGTGATGACTAGGGCATGGAGTATTGTGAAGACAGGTGTCAGGGAGCATTGTGATGACCTATGTCATGGTCCATTGCGATGACAATAGCATGGAGCATTGTGATGCCAATTGAAATGGAGGATGTGATGACAAATATAATGGAGCATTGTGATGACTAGGGCATGGAGCATTATGTTGACAAGGGCCATTGAGAATTTTCATGACAATATCGTGAAGCATTGTGATGACAAGTCCTGGAGCATTGTGATGAGAAAACCATGGAGGCTTGTGATGACAAGTCTCAAGGAGCATACTGATGAAAAGGGGTCTGGAGCATTCTGATTACAGGGGACTTGGAACATTGTGATAACAAGGGCATGGAGAATTGTGATGACCAGGTCATGCAGTATTGTGAAGAGAGTTGTCAGGGAGCATTGTGATGACATACGTAATGGCCCATTGTAATGACAATGGCATGGAGCATTGTGATTCCAATTGTCATAGAGGATTCTGTTGACAAAGGTAATGAAGCATTGTGATGACAAGGGCTTGGAGCATTGTGATGACATGTTTCAGGGAGCATTGTGCTGACAAGTGCATGGAGAATTGTGATGACAAGGGTCATGGAGCACTCTGATCACAAGCTTGTGGAGTATTTTGATGACAATTGCATGGAGCATTTTGATGAAAAAGGCATGGAGCCTTTTTGTGACACGGTTCAAGGAGCATTCTGACGACAATGTCACGGAGCATTGTGATGACAAGTGTACTGAAAATTGTGATGACAAATTCATGGAGCATTGTTATAAAAAGGGCATGGAGTATGTGTGATGACAGGCATCATGGAGCTTTGTGATGACAAGTGTTATAGAACATAGTGATCACAAGAGTTTGGAGCATTGTGATGAGAGAGGTCATGGATCATTTTGATTTCAAGGAGCAGGGAGCATTGTGATGACAAGGGCATGAAGCAATGTGATCCCAAGTTTCATGGAGGATTGTGATAACAATGGTAAAGGAGTATTGTGATGACAAGCACATAGAGCATTGTAATGACAAGGTCATGTAGCATTTTGCTGACAAAGGCATGGAGCATTGTGATAACATATGTCATGGAGCACAGTGATGACAAGCGTCACAGAGCATTGTGAATACAGGGGTCATGGAGCATTGGGATGACAAGGGCATGTATCATTGTGATGACAAGGGTCATGGAGCATTGGGTTGAAAAATTTCATGGAGTATTGTGAAGACAGGTGTCATGGAGCATTGTGATTACAGGGGTATTGGAACATTGTGATGACAAGGGTTCCGGATCATTGTGTTGTCACGTGTCATGGAGTGTTCTGTTGACAGTGGTCATGGAGCATTGTGATGATATTGGTCATGGAGCATTGTGATGAGAAGGTCATGGATCATTGGGCTGAAAATGTTCATGGAGTATTGGTATGACATGGGTCATGGAGCATTGTGATGACTAGGGAATGGAGCATGGTGATGACAAGATCCTGGAGCATTGTGATGAGATGACCATGGAGACTTGTGATGAGAAATCTCATGGAACATTCTGATGAAAAAGGGCATGGAGCATTGTGATTACAGGGGTCTTTGATTATTGTGATGACAAGGGTCATGGAGCCTTGTGATGACAAGTCCGTGGAACATTGTGATGGCAGGGGTCATGGAGCATTGTTACGACAGAAGTAATGGACCACTGTGATGAGAATGGCATTGACCATTAGTCTGAAATATTTCATGGATTATTGTGATGAGAGTGGGCATGGAGCATTGTGATTACAAGGGCACGGTACACTGTGATACTTGGGTCATGGTGGATTGTAATGACAAGGGCATGGTGCATTGTGATGACAAGTGTGATGGAGCTTTGTGATGACAAAGGCATGGGGCAATGTGATGAGAGGGTTCATGGAGAATTGTGATGACAATTACATGGAGCATTGTGATGCCAAGTGTCATGGAGCTTTGTGATGACAAATGTCATGGAGCATTTTGATGTCAAGGGTGTGGTGCATTTTGATGAGAAGGGCAGGGAGCATTTTGATGACAGGGTCATGGAGCAATTTAATGAAAAGTGTGATGGAACATTTTGATGACAGGGGTTATAGAACATTGTGATGCCAAGGGTCATGGAGCTTTGGGATGAAAAGTGTCATGGAGCATTTTGATGACAGTGGTTATGGAACATTGTGATGTCAGGAGTCAAGGAACATTGTGTTGATAAGGGGATGTAGCATTGTGATGACAGGGGTCATGGAACACTGTGATTACAGGGGTGAGGGAGGATTGTGATATCTAGTGATAGATCATTGTGATATCCCAAGTGCGAGAGCAATTGGATGAGAAGTGCATGGAGCATTGTGATTACAAGGTTAATGGAGCATAGCGATGACAAGGTTGTAGATCATTGTGATGAAAAGTGCGTGGCACACTGTGATGACAAGTGTCATGGAGCATTGTTCTGACAAAGGCATGGAGCATTGTGAGGAGAAGATCATGGAGTATTGTGAAGAGAGTTGTCAGGGAGCATTGTGATGACATATGTCATGGTCCATTGCGATGACAATGGCAGGGAGCACTGTGATGCCAAATGTAATGGAGGATTGTGATGGCAAATATAATGGAGCATTGTGATGACTAGGGCTTGCAGCATTATGATGACTAGTGCCATTGAGGATTTTCATGAGAAGGTCGTGAAGAATTGTGATGACAAGGCCCTGGAGTTTGTGATGAGAAAACCTTGGAGCCTTGTGAAGACAAGTCTCATGGAGCATACTGATGAAAGGGGCATGGATCTTTCTGATTACAGGGGTCTTGGAACATTGTGATAACAAGGACATGGAGCATTGTGATGACAATGGCCTGGAGCATTGTGATGAAAACGGCATCGGTCATTGTGATGAAAAAGGCATGGAGCATCTTCCTTACAGGGTTCTAGGAGAATTCTGATGACAAGTGTCAGGGAGCATTGTGATGACAAGTGTATTGAGAATTGTGATGACAAAGGTCATGGAGAAATGTGATGAAAAGGGCATGGAGTACTGTGATGACAGGCATCATGGAGCATTGTGATGACAAGTGTTATGGAACTTTGTGATAACAAGGTTTTGGAGCATTGTGATGAGAGAAGTCATGGATCATTTTGATTTCAAGGAACATGGAGCATTGTGATGACAAGGGCATTAAGCAATGTGATCCCAAGGTTCATGGAGGATTGTGATGACAATGGAAATGGAGTATTGTGATGACAAGAGCATAGAGCATTGTAATGACAAGGTCATGTAGCATTTTGCTGAGAAAGGCATGGAGCATTGTGATGACAGGTGTCATGGAGCACTGTGATGACAAGTGTCAAGGAGCATTGTGAATACAGGGGTCATGGAGCATTGGGATGGCAAGGGCATGGATCATTGTGATGACAAGCATCATGGAGCATTGCTCTGACAAAGGCATGGAGCCTTGTGATGACAAGGGTCACGGAGCATTGTGATGAAAAGTTCATTGAGCGTTGTGGTTACAAAGGTCACAGAGCCTTGTGATGACGCGGGCATGGACCGTTGTGATGAGAAACGTTATGAAGCATTGTGATGACTGGAGTCACGGAGCATTGTGATGACAGGGGTCATGGAGCATTGTGATAACAAGGGCATGGAGCATTGTGATGACAGGGGAAGGGTGCATTGGTCTGACAAGTTTCATAGATTATTGTGATGACAGTGGACATGGTGCATTGTGATGACAAGGGCATGGGGCATTGTGATGAGAAGGTCATGGAGTACTGTGAAGACAGTTGTCAGGGAGCAATGTGATGACATATGTCATGGTCCATTGCGATGGCAATGGCATGGAGCATTATGATGCCAAATGTAATGGAGAATTGTGATGACAAATATAATGGAGCTTTGTGATGATTAGGGCTTGGTGCATTATGATGACAAGGGTCATTGAAAATTTTCATGATAAGTTCGAGAAGCGTTGTGATGACAAGGTCCTGGAGCATTGTGATGACAAAGAATGGAGCCTTGTGATGACAATTCTCATGGAGCATACTGATGAAAAGGGGCATGGACCATTGTGATTACAGGGGTCTTGGAACACTGTGATGACAAGGGCATTGAACATTGTGAGGAGAAGACCAAGGAGCATTCTGATGGCATGCGTCATTGTGCTTTGTGATGACAAGGGCATGGAGCATTGTGATTACATGGGTCTTGGAGCATTGTGATGAAAAGGGCATGGATCATTGTGATGAAAATGGCATGGAGCCTTGTCATGACAGGGTTCAAGGAGCATACAGACAACAAGTATCAGGGAGCATTTTGATGACAAGTGTATTGAGCATTGTGGTGACAAAGGTCATGGAGCATTGTGATGAGAAGGCCATTGATAATTGTGTTGACGAGCGTCATGGGGCATTGTGATGACAAGAGTTTTGGAATATTGTGATCACAAGGGTTTGGAGCATTGTTATGACAGAGGTCATGGAACATTTTGATTTCATTGTGATGACAATAGCAAGAAGCATTATGATGATGGGCATGGTGCATTGTGATGACAGGGTTCATGGATCATTGAGATGAAAAGGGGCATAGAGCATTGTGATTAAAGGGTTATTGGAGCATTGTGATGAGAAGGGTCATGGAGCTTTGTGATGACAAGGCCAAGGAACATCGTGATGGCAGGGGTCATGGAGCATTTTTATGACTGGGGTAATGGAGCATTGTGATGGCAAGGGCATGGGGCATTGTGATGAGAAGGCCATGGAGCATTCTGATGACGTGTCATGGAGCTTCGTGAAGACAAGTGCATGGAGCAATGTGTTGCCAAGGGTCATGGATCTTTTTGATGACGAAGGTCATGGAGCATTTTGATGGCAAGGGCGTTGTGCATTGTGATGAGAAAGGCAGGGAGCATTCTGATGACAGGGTCATGGAGCAATCTGATGAAAAGTGTCATGGAACAATTTGATGACAGGTGTTATGGAACATTGTGATGTCAGGTGTCATCGAACATTGTGATGATAAGTGCATGTAGCATTGTGATGACACGAGTCATGGAACATTGTGATGACAGGGTTGAGGGAGTACTGTGACAATTAGTGATGTAGCATTGTGATATCAGTGGTGAGAGAGCATTTTGATGAGAAGTGCATGGAGCATTGTGATGACATATTTTAAGCAGCATTGTGATGAGAAGTGCGTGGTGCATTGTGATGACATGTGTCATGGAGCATTGTGCTGACAAGCGCATGGAGCATTGTGATGACAAGGGAATGGAGCATGGTGATAACAAGGTCCTGGAGCATTGTGATGAGAAGACCATGGAGACTTGTGATGACAAGTCTCATGGAGCATTCTGATGATAAGGGGCATGGAGCATTGTGATTACAGGGGTCTTGGAGCATTGTGATGACAAGGGCATGGAGCACTGTGGGGAGAAGGCCATGGAACATTCTGATGACATGCGTCATGGAGCTTTGTGATATCAAGGGCATGGAGCATTGTGATTGCAGGGGTTTTGGAGCATTGTGAAGACAAGGGTCATGGAGCCTTGTGATGACAAGGCCATGGAACATTGTGATGGCAGGGGTCATGGTGCATTGTTATGACAGAGATAATGGAGCATTGTGATGAGGAGGGCATTGAGCATTTGTCTGAAATGTTTCATGGATTATAGTGATGAGAGTGGGCATGGAGCATTGTGATGACAAGGGCACGGAACACTGTGATACATGGGTCATGGAGGATTGTAATGACAAAGGCATGGATCATTGTGATGGGAAGGGCATCGAGCATTGTGATGACAAGTGTCATGGTGCTTTGTGATTACAAGGGCATGGAGTCATGTGATGAGAGGGTTCATGGAGCATTGTGATGACAATGACATGGAGCATTGTGATGCCTAGGGCCATGGAGCTTTGTGATGACAATGGTCATGGAGCATTTTGATGACAAGGGTGTGGTGCATTGTGATGAGAAGGGCAGGGAGCATTTTGATGACAGGGTCATGCAGCAATTTGATGAAAAGTGTAATGGAACATTTTGATGACAGGGGTTATAGAACATTGTGATGCCAGGGGTCATGGATCTTTGGGATGAAAAGGGTCATGGAGCATTTTGATGACAGGAGTTATGGAACATTGTGATGTCAGGGGTCATGGAACATTGTGCAGATAAGGGGATGTAGCATTGTGATGACAGGGGTCATGGAACATTGTGATAACAGGGGTGAGAGAGGATTGTGATGACTAGTGGTGGAACATTGTGATATCTCATGTGAGAGAGCATTTGGATGAGAAGTTCATGGAGCACTGTGATTACAAGGTTTATGGAGCATAGTGATGACAAGTTTGTGGATCATTGTGATGAAAATTGCATGGCACATTGTGATGACAAAAGTCATGGAGCATTGTTCTGACAAAGGCATGGAGCATTGTGATGACAAGGCTCACGGAGCATTGTGATGAAAAGTTCAAGGAGCACTGTGGTTACAAATGTCACAGAGCCTTGTTATGATGCGGGAAAGGACCGTTGTGATGACAAACGTTATGAAGCATTGTGATGACTGGAGTCACGGGGCATTGTGATGTCAGGGGTAATGGAGCATTGTGATGACAAGGGCATGGAGCACTGTGATGACAGGGTCATGGAGCATTGGTCTGACAAGTTTCATGGATGATTGTGATGACAGTGTACATGGTGCATTGTGATGACAAGGGCATGGAGCATTGTGATGACAAGGGCATGGAGTATTGTGAAGACAGGTGTCAGGGAGCATTGTGATGACATATGTCATGGTCCATTGCGATGACAATGGCATGGAGCATTGTGATGCCAAATGTAATGGAGGATTGTAATGACAAATATAATGGAGCATTGTTATGACTACGGCTTGGAGCATTATGATGACAACGGCCATTGAGAATTTTCATGACAATGTCGTGAAGGATTGTGATGACAAGGTCCTGGAGCAGTGTGATGAGAAAACCATGGAGCCTTGTGATGACAAGTCTCATGGAGCATACTGATGAAAAGGGGCATGGAACATACTGATTACAGGGGTCTTGGAACATTGTGATAACAAGGGCATGGAGCATTGTGATGACAAGGGCATGGAGCATTGTTCTAATAAGTTTCATGGATTATTGTGATGACAGTTGGAATGGCGCATTGTGATGACAAGGGCATGGAGCATTGTGATGACCAGTTCATGCAGTATTGTGAGAAGAGGTGTCACGGAGCATTGTGATGACATACGTATTAGCCCATTGTGATGACAATGGCATGGAGCATTGTGATGCCAAGCTTCATGGAGGATTCTGATGACAAAGGTAAAGGAGCATTGTGATGACAATGGCTTGGAGCATAGTGAAGACAAGGTTCAGGGAGCATTGTGCTGACAAGTGCATGGAGAATTGTGATGACAAGGGTCATGGAGCATTCTGATGACAAGCTTGTGGAGTATTTTGATGACAATGGCATGGAGAATTGTGATGAAAACTGCATGGGGCATTGTGATGAAAAAGGCAAGGAGCCATTTCGTGACAGGGTTCAAGGAGCATTCTGACGACAAGTGTCAGGGAGCATTGTGATGACAAGTGTATTGAGAATTGTGATGACAAAAGTCATGGAGCATTGTGATGAAAAGGGCATGGAGTATTGTGATGACAGGCATCATGGAGCACTGTGATGAAATGTGTTATGGAACATTGTGATCACAAGGGTTTGGAGCATTGCGATGACAGTGGTCATGGATCATTTTGATTTCAAGGAACATGGAGCATTGTGATGACAAGGGCATGAAGCAATGGGATCCCAAAGTACATGGAGCATAGTGATGACAATGGTAATGCAGTATTGTGATGACAAGCACATAGAGCATTGTAATGACAAGGTCATGTAGCATTTTGCCAACAAAGTCATGGAGCATTGTGATGACAGGTGTCATGGAGCACTGTGATGACAAGCGTCACAGAGCATTGTGAATACAGGGGTCATGGAGCATTGGGATTACAAGGGCATGGATAATTGTGATGACAAGTGTTATGGAGCATTGGGCTGAAAATGTTCATTGAGTATTGTGATGAAAGGGGTCATGGAGCATTGTGATGACTAGGGAATGGAGCATTGTGATGAAAAGAGTCCCGGATCATTGTGTTGTCAGGTGTCATTGAGTGTTGTGATGACAGTGATCATGGAGCATTGTGATGATATTGGTCTTGGAGCATTGTGATGAGAATGTCATGGGGCATTGGGCTGAAAATGTTCATGGAGTATTGTGATGACAGGGGTCATGGAGCATTGTGATCACAAGGGAACGGAGCATGGTGATGACAAGGTCCTGGAGCATTGTGATGATAAGACCATGGAGACTTGTGATGACAATTCTCGTGGAGCATTCTGATGAAAAGGGGCATGGAGCATTGTGATTACATGGGTCTTGGAGCATTGTGATGACAAGGGCATGGAGCATTGTGTGGAGAAGGCCATGAAATATTCTGATGACATGAGTCATGGAGCTTTGTGATGACAAGGGCATGGAGCTTTGTGATTACAGGGGTCTTGGAGCATTGTGATGATAGAGGTAATGGAGCATTGTGATGAGAAGGGTATGGAGCATTGTGATGAAAAGATCATGCAGTATTGTGAAAAATGGTGTCACGGAACATTGTGATGACATATGTATTGCCCCATTGTGATGACAATGGCATGGAGCATCGTGATGAAAATTGTCATGGATGATTCTGGTGACAAAGGTAATGGAGCATTTTGATGACAATGGCTTGGAGCATAGTGATGACAAGGTTCAGGTAGCAATGTGCTGACAAGTGCATGGAGAATTGTGATGGCAAGAGTCATGGAGCATTCCGATGACAAGCTTGTGGAGTATTTTGATGAAAATGTCATGGAGCATTGTGATGAAAACGGCATGGGGCTTTGTGATGAAAAAGGCATGCAGCCTTTTCGTGACAGGGTTCAAGGAGCATTCTGACGACAAGTGTCAGGGAGCATTGTGATGACAAGTGTATTGAGAATTGTGATGACAAAGGTCATGGAGCTTTGTGATGACAAGGACATGGAGCATTGTGATTACAGGGGTTTTGGAGCATTGTGATGACAAGGGCCATGGAGACTTTTGATGACTAGGCCGTGGAACATTTTGATGGCAGTGGTCATGGAGCATTTTTATGACATTGGAAATGGAGCATTGTGATGAGAAGGTCATTGAGAATTGGTCTGAAATGTTTCATGGATTATTGTGATGAGAGTGGGCATGGAGCATTGTGATGACAAGGGCACGGTACACTGTGATACATGGGTCATGGAGGATTGTAATGACATGGGCATGGAGCATTGTGATGAGAAGGGCATCGAGCATTGTGATGACAAGTGTCATGGAGCCTTTGATGACAAGGGCATGGAGCAATGTGATGAGATGGATCATGGAGCATTGTGATGACAATGACATGGAGCATTGTGATGCCAAGTGTCATGGAGCTTTTTGATGACAAAAGTCATGGTGCATTTTGATGACAAATGTGTTGTGCATTGTGATGAGAAGGGCAGGGATCTTTCTGATGACAGGGTCATGCAGCAATTTGATGAAAAGTGTAATGGAACATTTTGATGACATGGGTTATAGCACATTGTGTTGCCAGGGATCATGGAGCTTTGGGATGAAAAGGATCATGGAGCATTTTGATGACAGGGGTTATGGAACATTGTGATGTCAGGGGTTAAGGAACATTGTGCTGATAAGGGGATGTAGCATTGTGATGACAGGGGTCATGGAACATTGTGATAACATGGTTGAGCGAGGATTGTGATGACTAGTGATGGAACATTGTGATATCATATGTGAGAGAACATTTGGATGAGAAGTGCATGGAGAATTGTGATTACAAGGTTTATGGAGCATAGCGATGACAAGGTTGTGGATCATTGTGATGAAAAGTGCATGGCACATAGTGATGACAAAGGTCATGGAGCATTGTTCTGACAAAGGCATGGAGCATTGTGATGACAAGGGTCACGGAGCATTGTGATGAAAAGTTCATGGAGCATTGGGGTTACAAAGGTAACAGAGCCTTGTGATGACGCGGGCATGGACCGTTGTGATGACAAACGTTATGAAGCATAGTGATGACTGGAGTCACGGAGCATTGTGATGACAGGGGTCATGGAGCATTGTGATAACAAGGGCATGGAGCATTGTGATGACAGGGGCATGGAGCATTGGTCTGACAAGTTTCATAGATTATTGTGATGACAGTGGACATGGTGCATTGTGATGACTAGGGCATGGAGCATTGTGAAGACAAGGGCATGGAGTAATGTGAAGACAGGTGTCAGGGAGCATTGTAATGACCTATGTCATGGACCATTGCGATGACAATAGCATGGAGCATTGTGATGCCAAATGTAATGGAGGATGTGATGACAAATATAATGGAGCATTGTGATGACTAGGGCTTGGAGCATTATGTTGACAAGGGCCATTGAGAATTTTTATGACAATGTCCTGAAGCATTGTGATGAAAATGTCCTGGAGCATTGTGATGAGAAAACCATGGAGGCTTGTGATGACAAATCTCAAGGAGCATACTGATGAAAAGGGGTCTGGAGCATTCTGATTACAGGGGACTTGGAACATTGTGATACAAGGGCATGGAGCATTGTGATGACAAGGGCATGCAGTATTGTGAAGAGAGGTGTCAGGGAGCATTGTGATGACATATGTAATGGCCCATTGTGATGACAAAGGCATGGAGCATTGTGATGCCAAGTGTCATGGAGGATTCTAATGACAAAGGTAATGGAGCATTGTGATGACAAGTGTTTGGAGCATTGTGATGACAAGGGTCAGGGAGCATTGTGCTGACAAGTGCATGGATAATTGTGATGACAACAGACATGGAGCATTCTGATGACAAGCTTGTGGAGTATTTTGATGACAATTGCATGGAGCATTGTGATGAAAATGGCATGGGGCATTGTGATGAAAAAGGAATGGAGCCTTTTGGTGACAGGTTTCAAGGAGCACTCTAACGACAATGTCAGGGAGCAATGTGATGACAAGTGTATTGAAAATTGTGATGACAAAGGTCATGGAGCATTTTGATGAATAGGGCATGGAGTATTGTGATGACAGGCATCATGGAGCTTTGTGATGACATGTGTTACGGAACATTGTGATCAACAGGGTTTGGAGCATTGTGATGACAGAGGTCATGGATCATTTTGATTTCAAGGAGCAGGGAGCATTGTGATGACAAGGGCATGAAGCAATGTGATCCCAAGTTTCATGGAGGATTGTGATGACAATGGTAAAGGAGTATTGTGATGACAAGCGCAAAGAGCATTGTAATGACAAGGTCATGTAGCATTTTGCTAACAAAGGCATGGAGCATTGTGATGACAAGTTTCATGGAGCACTGTGATGACAAGCGTCACGGAGCATTGTGAATACAGGGGTCATGGAGCATTGGGATGACAAGGGCATGTATCATTTTGATGACAAGTGTCATGGAGCCTTGGGCTGAAAATGTTCATGGAGTACTGTGATGACAGGGGTCATGTAGAATTTTGATTTCATTGTGCTGACATTAGCCGGAAACCTTATGATGATGGGCATGATTCATTGTGATGACAGGGTTTATGGAGCATTGAGATGAAGAGGGGCATGGAGCATTGTGATTACAGGCGTCTTGGAGCATTGTTATCATAAGGGCATTGAGCATTTTGAAGAGAAGTACATGGAATATTCTGATGATGTGTCATGGAGCTTTGTGACGACAAGGGCATAGAAATTTGAGATGGCAGGGGTCATGGAGTATTGTTATGACAGGGGTAATGCAGCATTGTGATGAGAAGGGCATGGAGCATTGTGATTACAAGGTTCATGGAGCATTGCTATGACAAATTTGTGGACCGTTGGGATGAAAATTACGTGGCACATTGTGATGACAAGGGTCATGGAGCATTTTTTTGACAACGGTATGGAGCATTGTGATGACAAGGGTCACGGAGCATTGTGATGAAAAGTTCATGGAGCATTGTGGTTACACAGGTAACAGAGCCTTGTGATGACGTGGGTATCGCCCATCGTAATGACACATGTTATGAAGAATTGTGATGACTGGAGTCATGGAGCATTGTGATGACAGGGGTCATGCAGCATTGTGATGAAAAGGGCATGGAACATTGTGCTGAGAAAGGCATAGAGCATTGTGATGACTTGTGTCATGGAGCACTGTGATGACAAGCGTCACGGACCATTGCGAATACAGGGGTCATGGAGCATTCGAATGACAAGGTCATGGATCATTGTGATGACAAGGGTCATGGAGAATTGGGCTGAAAATGTTCCTGGAGTATTGTGATGACAGGTGTCATGGGGCATTGTGATTACAGGGGTCTTGGAGCATTATGATGACAGAGGTCCCGGATCATTGGGTTGTCAGCTGTCATGGAGTGTTGTGATGAGAGTGGTCATGGAGCATTGTGATGATATTGTTCATGGAGCATTGTGATGAGAAGGTCATGGAGCAGTGCGCTGAAAATGTTCATGGAGTATTGTGATGACAGGGGTCATGGAGCATTGTGATGACAACGGAATGGAGCATGGTGATGACAAGTTCCTGGAGCATTGTGATGAGATGACCATGGAGACTTGTGATGACAAGTCTCATGGAGCATTCTGAAGATAAGGGGCATGGAGCATTGTGATTACAGGGGTCTTGGAGCATTGTGATGACAAGGGCATGGAGCATTGTGAGGAGAAGGCCATGGAACATTCTGATTACATGCGTCATGGAGCATTGTGATGACAAGGGCATGGAGAATTGTGATTACAGGGGTTTTGGAGCATTGTGATGACAAGGGTCATGGAGCATTGTGATGACAAGGCCGTGGAACATTGTGATGGCAGGGGTCATGAAGCATTGTTATGACAGAGATAATGGAGCATTGTGATGAGAAGGGCATTGAGCATTGGTCTGAAATGTTTCATGGATTATTGTGATGAGAGTGGGCACGGAGCATTGTGATGACAAGGGCATGGAACACTGTGATACATGGGTCATGGAGGATTGTAATGACAAAGGCATGGAGCATTGTGATGGGAAGGGCATCGAGCATTGTGATGACAAGTGTCATGGTGCTTTGTGATGACAAGGGCATGGAGCCATGTGATGAGAGGGTTCATGGAGCATTGTGATGACAATGACATGGAGCATTGTGATGCCAAGGGCCAAGGAGCTTTATGATGACAATGGTCATGGAGCATTTTGATGACAAGGGTGTGGTGCATTGTGATGAGAAGGGCAGGGAGCATTTTGATGACAGGGTCATGCAGCAATTTGATGAAAAGTGTATTGGAACATTTTGATGACAGTGGTTATAGAACATTGTGATGCCAGGGGTCATGGATCTTTGGGATGAAAAGGGTCATGGAGCATTTTGATGAGAGTGGTTATGGAAGATTGTGATGTCAGGGGTCATGGAACATTGTGCAGATAAGTGGATGTAGCATTGTGATGACAGGGGTCATGGAACATTGTGATAACAGGGGAGAGGGAGGATTGTGATGATTAGTGTTGGAACATTGTGATATCTCATGTGAGAGAGCATTTGGATGAGAAGTTCATGGAACACTGTGATTACAAGGTTTATGGAGCATAGTGATGACAAGTTGTGGATCATTGTGATGAAAAGTGCATGGCACATTGTGATGAAAAGGGTCATGGAGCATTGTTCTGACAAAGGCATGGAGCATTGTGATGACAAGAGTCACGGAGCATTGTGATGAAAAGTTCATGGAGCATTGTGGTTAAAATGGTCACAGAGCCTTGTGATGATGTGGGCATGGACCGTTGTGATGACAAACGTTATGAAGCATTATGATGACTGGAGTCACGGGGCATTGTGATGACAGGGGTCATGGAGCATTGTGATGACAAGGGCATGGAGCACTGTGATGACAGGGGCATGGAGCATTGGTCTGACAAGTTTCATAGATGATTGTGATGACAGTGGACATGGTGCATTGTGATGACAAGGGCATGGAGCATTGTGATGACAAGGGCATGGAGTATTGTGAAGACAGGTGTCAGGGAGCATTGTGATGACATATGTCATGGTCCATTGCGATGACAATGGCATGGAGCATTGTGATGCCAAATGTAATGGAGGACTGTAATGACAAATATAATGTAGCATTGTGATGACTACGGCTTGGAGCATTATGATGACAAGGGCCAATGAGAATTTTCATGACAATGTCGTGAAGCATTGTGATGACAAGGTCCTGGAGCACTGTGATGAGAAAACCATGGAGCCTTGTGATGACAAGTCTCATGGAGCATACTGATGAAAAGGGGCATGGAGCATTCTGATTACAGGGGTCTTGGAACATTGTGATAACAAGGGCATGGAGCATTGTGATGACAAGGACATGGAGCATTGGTCTAATAAGTTTCATGGATTATTGTGATGACAGTTGGAATGGCGCATTGTGATGACAAGGGCATGGAGCATTGTGATGAACAGGTCATGCAGTATTGTGAAAAGAGGTGTCACGGAGCATTGTGATGACATATGTATTGGCCCATTGTGATGACAATGGCATGGAGCATTGTGATGACAAATGTCATGGAGGATTCTGATGACAAAGGTAATGGTGCATTGTGATGACAATGGCTTGGAGCATAGCGATGACAAGGTTCAGGGAGCATTGTGCTGACAAGTGCATGGAGAATTGTGATGACAAGGGAAATGGAGCATTCTGATGACAAGCTTGTGGAGTATTTTGATGACAATGGCATGGAGCATTGTGATGAAAACGGCATGGGTCTTTGTGATGAAAAATGCATGCAGCCTTTTCATGACAGGGTTCAAGGAGCATTCTGACGACAAGTGTCATGGAGCATTGTGATGACAAGTGTATTGAGAATTGTGATGACAAAGGTCATGGAGCATTGTGATGAAAAGGGCATGGAGTATTGTGATGACAGGCATCATGGAGCGTTGTGATGACAAGTGTTATGGAACATTGTGATCACAAGTGTTTGGAGCATTGCGATGACAGAGGTCATGGATCATTTTGATTTCAAGGAGCATGTAGCATTGTGATGACAAGGGCATGAAGCAATGTGATCCCAAGGTTCATGGAGGATAGTGATGACAATGGTAATGGAGTATTGTGATGACAAGTGCATAGAGTATTGTAATGAGAAGGTCATGTAGCATTTTGATGACAAGCGTCACGGAGCATTGTGAATACAGGGGTCATGTAGCATTGGGATGACAAGGGCATGGATCATTGTGATGACAAGCGTCATGGAGTATTGGGCTGAAAATATTCATGGAGTATTGTGATGACTGTGGTCATGGAGCATTGTGATGACTAGGGAATGGAGCATTGTGATGACAAGAGTCCCGGATCATTGTGTTGTCAGGTGTCATGGAGTGTTGTGATGACAGTGGTCATGGAGCATTGTGATGATATTGGTCTTGGAGCATTGTGATGAGAAGTTCACAGAGCATTGGGCTGAAAATATTCATGGAGTATTGTGATGACAGAGGTCATGGAGCATTGTGATGACAAGGGAATGGAGCATGGTGATGACAATGTCCTGGAGCATTGTGATGAGAAGACCATGGAGACTTGTGATGACAAGTCTCATGGAGCATTCTGATGATAAGGGTCATGGAGCATTGTGATTACAGGGGTCTTGGAGCATTGTGATGACAAGGGCATGGAGCATTGTGAGGAGAAGGCCATGGAACATTCTGATGACATGCGTCATGGAGCTTTGTGATATCAAGGGCAGGGAGCATTGTGATTACAGGGGTTTTGGAGCATTGTGAAGACAAGGGTCATGGAGCCTTGTGATGACAAGGCCATGGAACATTGTGATGGCAGGGGTCATGGAGCATTGTTATGACAGAGATAATGGAGCATTGTTACGAGAAGGGCATTGAGCATTGGTCTGAAATGTTTCATGGATTATTGTGATGAGAGTGGGCATGGAGCATTGTGATGACAAGGGCACGGAACACTGTGATACATGGGTCATGGAGGATTGTAATGACAAAGGCATGGAGCATTGTGATGGGAAGGGCATCGAGCATTGTGATGACAAGTGTCATGGTGCTTTGTGATGACAAGGGCATGGAGTCATGTGATGAGAGGGTTCATGGAGCATTGTGATGACAATGACATGGAGCATTGTGATGCCAAGTGCCATGGAGGTTTGTGATGACAATGGCCATGGAACATTTTGATGACAAGTGTGTGGTGCATTGTGATGAGAAGTGCAGGGAGCATTTTGATGACAGGGTCATGCAGCAATTTGATGAAAAGTGTAATGGAACATTTTGATGACAGGGGTTATAGAACATTGTGATGCCAGGGGTCATGGAACATTGTTCAGATAAGGGGATGTTGCATTGTGATGCCAGGGTTCATGGAACATTGTGATAACAGGGGTGAGGGAGGATTGTGATGACTAGTGGTGGAACATTGTGATATCTCATGTGAGAGAGCATTTGGATGAGAAGTTCATGGAGCATTGTGATTACAATGTTTATGGAGCATAGCGATGACAAGGTTGTGGATCATTGTGATGAAAAGCGCATGGCACATTGTGATGACAAGGGTCATGGAGCAATGTTCTTACAAAGGCATGGAGTATTGTGATGACAAGGGTCACGGGGCATTGTGATGAAATGTTCATGGAGCATTGTGGTTACAAAGGTCACAGAGCCTTGTGATGATGCGGGCATGGACCGTTGTGATGACAAACGTTATGAAGCATAGTGATGACTGGAATCAAGGAGCATTGTGATGACAGGGATCATGGAGCATTGTGATGACAAGGGCATGGAGCATTGTTATGACAGGGGCATGGAGCATAGGTCTGACATGTTTCATAGATTATTGTGATGACAGTGGACATAGTGCATTGTGATGACAAGGGCATGGAGTATTGTGAAGACAGGTGTCAGGGAGCATTGTGATGACCTATGTCATGGTCCATTGCGATGACAATAGCATGGAGCATTGTGATGCCAATTGAAATGGAGGATGTGATGACAAATATAATGGAGCATTGTGATGACTAGGGCATGGAGCATTATGTTGACAAGGGCCATTGAGAATTTTCATGACAATATCGTGAAGCATTGTGATGACAAGTCCTGGAGCATTGTGATGAGAAAACCATGGAGGCTTGTGATGACAAGTCTCAAGGAGCATACTGATGAAAAGGGGTCTGGAGCATTCTGATTACAGGGGACTTGGAACATTGTGATAACAAGGGCATGGAGCATTGTGATGACCAGGTCATGCAGTATTGTGAAGAGAGTTGTCAGGGAGCATTGTGATGACATACGTAATGGCCCATTGTAATGACAATGGCATGGAGCATTGTGATTCCAATTGTCATAGAGGATTCTGTTGACAAAGGTAATGAAGCATTGTGATGACAAGGGCTTGGAGCATTGTGATGACATGTTTCAGGGAGCATTGTGCTGACAAGTGCATGGAGAATTGTGATGACAAGGGTCATGGAGCACTCTGATCACAAGCTTGTGGAGTATTTTGATGACAATTGCATGGAGCATTTTGATGAAAAAGGCATGGAGCCTTTTTGTGACACGGTTCAAGGAGCATTCTGACGACAATGTCACGGAGCATTGTGATGACAAGTGTACTGAAAATTGTGATGACAAATTCATGGAGCATTGTTATAAAAAGGGCATGGAGTATGTGTGATGACAGGCATCATGGAGCTTTGTGATGACAAGTGTTATAGAACATAGTGATCACAAGAGTTTGGAGCATTGTGATGAGAGAGGTCATGGATCATTTTGATTTCAAGGAGCAGGGAGCATTGTGATGACAAGGGCATGAAGCAATGTGATCCCAAGTTTCATGGAGGATTGTGATAACAATGGTAAAGGAGTATTGTGATGACAAGCACATAGAGCATTGTAATGACAAGGTCATGTAGCATTTTGCTGACAAAGGCATGGAGCATTGTGATAACATATGTCATGGAGCACAGTGATGACAAGCGTCACAGAGCATTGTGAATACAGGGGTCATGGAGCATTGGGATGACAAGGGCATGTATCATTGTGATGACAAGGGTCATGGAGCATTGGGTTGAAAAATTTCATGGAGTATTGTGAAGACAGGTGTCATGGAGCATTGTGATTACAGGGGTATTGGAACATTGTGATGACAAGGGTTCCGGATCATTGTGTTGTCACGTGTCATGGAGTGTTCTGTTGACAGTGGTCATGGAGCATTGTGATGATATTGGTCATGGAGCATTGTGATGAGAAGGTCATGGATCATTGGGCTGAAAATGTTCATGGAGTATTGGTATGACATGGGTCATGGAGCATTGTGATGACTAGGGAATGGAGCATGGTGATGACAAGATCCTGGAGCATTGTGATGAGATGACCATGGAGACTTGTGATGAGAAATCTCATGGAACATTCTGATGAAAAAGGGCATGGAGCATTGTGATTACAGGGGTCTTTGATTATTGTGATGACAAGGGTCATGGAGCCTTGTGATGACAAGTCCGTGGAACATTGTGATGGCAGGGGTCATGGAGCATTGTTACGACAGAAGTAATGGACCACTGTGATGAGAATGGCATTGACCATTAGTCTGAAATATTTCATGGATTATTGTGATGAGAGTGGGCATGGAGCATTGTGATTACAAGGGCACGGTACACTGTGATACTTGGGTCATGGTGGATTGTAATGACAAGGGCATGGTGCATTGTGATGACAAGTGTGATGGAGCTTTGTGATGACAAAGGCATGGGGCAATGTGATGAGAGGGTTCATGGAGAATTGTGATGACAATTACATGGAGCATTGTGATGCCAAGTGTCATGGAGCTTTGTGATGACAAATGTCATGGAGCATTTTGATGTCAAGGGTGTGGTGCATTTTGATGAGAAGGGCAGGGAGCATTTTGATGACAGGGTCATGGAGCAATTTAATGAAAAGTGTGATGGAACATTTTGATGACAGGGGTTATAGAACATTGTGATGCCAAGGGTCATGGAGCTTTGGGATGAAAAGTGTCATGGAGCATTTTGATGACAGTGGTTATGGAACATTGTGATGTCAGGAGTCAAGGAACATTGTGTTGATAAGGGGATGTAGCATTGTGATGACAGGGGTCATGGAACACTGTGATTACAGGGGTGAGGGAGGATTGTGATATCTAGTGATAGATCATTGTGATATCCCAAGTGCGAGAGCAATTGGATGAGAAGTGCATGGAGCATTGTGATTACAAGGTTAATGGAGCATAGCGATGACAAGGTTGTAGATCATTGTGATGAAAAGTGCGTGGCACACTGTGATGACAAGTGTCATGGAGCATTGTTCTGACAAAGGCATGGAGCATTGTGAGGAGAAGATCATGGAGTATTGTGAAGAGAGTTGTCAGGGAGCATTGTGATGACATATGTCATGGTCCATTGCGATGACAATGGCAGGGAGCACTGTGATGCCAAATGTAATGGAGGATTGTGATGGCAAATATAATGGAGCATTGTGATGACTAGGGCTTGCAGCATTATGATGACTAGTGCCATTGAGGATTTTCATGAGAAGGTCGTGAAGAATTGTGATGACAAGGCCCTGGAGTTTGTGATGAGAAAACCTTGGAGCCTTGTGAAGACAAGTCTCATGGAGCATACTGATGAAAGGGGCATGGATCTTTCTGATTACAGGGGTCTTGGAACATTGTGATAACAAGGACATGGAGCATTGTGATGACAATGGCCTGGAGCATTGTGATGAAAACGGCATCGGTCATTGTGATGAAAAAGGCATGGAGCATCTTCCTTACAGGGTTCTAGGAGAATTCTGATGACAAGTGTCAGGGAGCATTGTGATGACAAGTGTATTGAGAATTGTGATGACAAAGGTCATGGAGAAATGTGATGAAAAGGGCATGGAGTACTGTGATGACAGGCATCATGGAGCATTGTGATGACAAGTGTTATGGAACTTTGTGATAACAAGGTTTTGGAGCATTGTGATGAGAGAAGTCATGGATCATTTTGATTTCAAGGAACATGGAGCATTGTGATGACAAGGGCATTAAGCAATGTGATCCCAAGGTTCATGGAGGATTGTGATGACAATGGAAATGGAGTATTGTGATGACAAGAGCATAGAGCATTGTAATGACAAGGTCATGTAGCATTTTGCTGAGAAAGGCATGGAGCATTGTGATGACAGGTGTCATGGAGCACTGTGATGACAAGTGTCAAGGAGCATTGTGAATACAGGGGTCATGGAGCATTGGGATGGCAAGGGCATGGATCATTGTGATGACAAGCATCATGGAGCATTGCTCTGACAAAGGCATGGAGCCTTGTGATGACAAGGGTCACGGAGCATTGTGATGAAAAGTTCATTGAGCGTTGTGGTTACAAAGGTCACAGAGCCTTGTGATGACGCGGGCATGGACCGTTGTGATGAGAAACGTTATGAAGCATTGTGATGACTGGAGTCACGGAGCATTGTGATGACAGGGGTCATGGAGCATTGTGATAACAAGGGCATGGAGCATTGTGATGACAGGGGAAGGGTGCATTGGTCTGACAAGTTTCATAGATTATTGTGATGACAGTGGACATGGTGCATTGTGATGACAAGGGCATGGGGCATTGTGATGAGAAGGTCATGGAGTACTGTGAAGACAGTTGTCAGGGAGCAATGTGATGACATATGTCATGGTCCATTGCGATGGCAATGGCATGGAGCATTATGATGCCAAATGTAATGGAGAATTGTGATGACAAATATAATGGAACTTTGTGATGATTAGGGCTTGGTGCATTATGATGACAAGGGTCATTGAAAATTTTCATGATAAGTTCGAGAAGCGTTGTGATGACAAGGTCCTGGAGCATTGTGATGACAAAGAATGGAGCCTTGTGATGACAATTCTCATGGAGCATACTGATGAAAAGGGGCATGGACCATTGTGATTACAGGGGTCTTGGAACACTGTGATGACAAGGGCATTGAACATTGTGAGGAGAAGACCAAGGAGCATTCTGATGGCATGCGTCATTGTGCTTTGTGATGACAAGGGCATGGAGCATTGTGATTACATGGGTCTTGGAGCATTGTGATGAAAAGGGCATGGATCATTGTGATGAAAATGGCATGGAGCCTTGTCATGACAGGGTTCAAGGAGCATACAGACAACAAGTATCAGGGAGCATTTTGATGACAAGTGTATTGAGCATTGTGGTGACAAAGGTCATGGAGCATTGTGATGAGAAGGCCATTGATAATTGTGTTGACGAGCGTCATGGGGCATTGTGATGACAAGAGTTTTGGAATATTGTGATCACAAGGGTTTGGAGCATTGTTATGACAGAGGTCATGGAACATTTTGATTTCATTGTGATGACAATAGCAAGAAGCATTATGATGATGGGCATGGTGCATTGTGATGACAGGGTTCATGGATCATTGAGATGAAAAGGGGCATAGAGCATTGTGATTAAAGGGTTATTGGAGCATTGTGATGAGAAGGGTCATGGAGCTTTGTGATGACAAGGCCAAGGAACATCGTGATGGCAGGGGTCATGGAGCATTTTTATGACTGGGGTAATGGAGCATTGTGATGGCAAGGGCATGGGGCATTGTGATGAGAAGGCCATGGAGCATTCTGATGACGTGTCATGGAGCTTCGTGAAGACAAGTGCATGGAGCAATGTGTTGCCAAGGGTCATGGATCTTTTTGATGACGAAGGTCATGGAGCATTTTGATGGCAAGGGCGTTGTGCATTGTGATGAGAAAGGCAGGGAGCATTCTGATGACAGGGTCATGGAGCAATCTGATGAAAAGTGTCATGGAACAATTTGATGACAGGTGTTATGGAACATTGTGATGTCAGGTGTCATCGAACATTGTGATGATAAGTGCATGTAGCATTGTGATGACACGAGTCATGGAACATTGTGATGACAGGGTTGAGGGAGTACTGTGACAATTAGTGATGTAGCATTGTGATATCAGTGGTGAGAGAGCATTTTGATGAGAAGTGCATGGAGCATTGTGATGACATATTTTAAGCAGCATTGTGATGAGAAGTGCGTGGTGCATTGTGATGACATGTGTCATGGAGCATTGTGCTGACAAGCGCATGGAGCATTGTGATGACAAGGGAATGGAGCATGGTGATAACAAGGTCCTGGAGCATTGTGATGAGAAGACCATGGAGACTTGTGATGACAAGTCTCATGGAGCATTCTGATGATAAGGGGCATGGAGCATTGTGATTACAGGGGTCTTGGAGCATTGTGATGACAAGGGCATGGAGCACTGTGGGGAGAAGGCCATGGAACATTCTGATGACATGCGTCATGGAGCTTTGTGATATCAAGGGCATGGAGCATTGTGATTGCAGGGGTTTTGGAGCATTGTGAAGACAAGGGTCATGGAGCCTTGTGATGACAAGGCCATGGAACATTGTGATGGCAGGGGTCATGGTGCATTGTTATGACAGAGATAATGGAGCATTGTGATGAGGAGGGCATTGAGCATTTGTCTGAAATGTTTCATGGATTATAGTGATGAGAGTGGGCATGGAGCATTGTGATGACAAGGGCACGGAACACTGTGATACATGGGTCATGGAGGATTGTAATGACAAAGGCATGGAGCATTGTGATGGGAAGGGCATCGAGCATTGTGATGACAAGTGTCATGGTGCTTTGTGATTACAAGGGCATGGAGTCATGTGATGAGAGGGTTCATGGAGCATTGTGATGACAATGACATGGAGCATTGTGATGCTTAGGGCCATGGAGCTTTGTGATGACAATGGTCATGGAGCATTTTGATGACAAGGGTGTGGTGCATTGTGATGAGAAGGGCAGGGAGCATTTTGATGACAGGGTCATGCAGCAATTTGATGAAAAGTGTAATGGAACATTTTGATGACAGGGGTTATAGAACATTGTGATGCCAGGGGTCATGGATCTTTGGGATGAAAAGGGTCATGGAGCATTTTGATGACAGGAGTTATGGAACATTGTGATGTCAGGGGTCATGGAACATTGTGCAGATAAGGGGATGTAGCATTGTGATGACAGGGGTCATGGAACATTGTGATAACAGGGGTGAGGGAGGATTGTGATGACTAGTGGTGGAACATTGTGATATCTCATGTGAGAGAGCATTTGGATGAGAAGTTCATGGAGCACTGTGATTACAAGGTTTATGGAGCATAGTGATGACAAGTTTGTGGATCATTGTGATGAAAATTGCATGGCACATTGTGATGACAAAAGTCATGGAGCATTGTTCTGACAAAGGCATGGAGCATTGTGATGACAAGGCTCACGGAGCATTGTGATGAAAAGTTCAAGGAGCACTGTGGTTACAAATGTCACAGAGCCTTGTTATGATGCGGGAAAGGACCGTTGTGATGACAAACGTTATGAAGCATTGTGATGACTGGAGTCACGGGGCATTGTGATGTCAGGGGTAATGGAGCATTGTGATGACAAGGGCATGGAGCACTGTGATGACAGGGTCATGGAGCATTGGTCTGACAAGTTTCATGGATGATTGTGATGACAGTGTACATGGTGCATTGTGATGACAAGGGCATGGAGCATTGTGATGACAAGGGCATGGAGTATTGTGAAGACAGGTGTCAGGGAGCATTGTGATGACATATGTCATGGTCCATTGCGATGACAATGGCATGGAGCATTGTGATGCCAAATGTAATGGAGGATTGTAATGACAAATATAATGGAGCATTGTTATGACTACGGCTTGGAGCATTATGATGACAACGGCCATTGAGAATTTTCATGACAATGTCGGGAAGGATTGTGATGACAAGGTCCTGGAGCAGTGTGATGAGAAAACCATGGAGCCTTGTGATGACAAGTCTCATGGAGCATACTGATGAAAAGGGGCATGGAACATACTGATTACAGGGGTCTTGGAACATTGTGATAACAAGGGCATGGAGCATTGTGATGACAAGGGCATGGAGCATTGTTCTAATAAGTTTCATGGATTATTGTGATGACAGTTGGAATGGCGCATTGTGATGACAAGGGCATGGAGCATTGTGATGACCAGTTCATGCAGTATTGTGAGAAGAGGTGTCACGGAGCATTGTGATGACATACGTATTAGCCCATTGTGATGACAATGGCATGGAGCATTGTGATGCCAAGCTTCATGGAGGATTCTGATGACAAAGGTAAAGGAGCATTGTGATGACAATGGCTTGGAGCATAGTGAAGACAAGGTTCAGGGAGCATTGTGCTGACAAGTGCATGGAGAATTGTGATGACAAGGGTCATGGAGCATTCTGATGACAAGCTTGTGGAGTATTTTGATGACAATGGCATGGAGAATTGTGATGAAAACTGCATGGGGCATTGTGATGAAAAAGGCAAGGAGCCATTTCGTGACAGGGTTCAAGGAGCATTCTGACGACAAGTGTCAGGGAGCATTGTGATGACAAGTGTATTGAGAATTGTGATGACAAAAGTCATGGAGCATTGTGATGAAAAGGGCATGGAGTATTGTGATGACAGGCATCATGGAGCACTGTGATGAAATGTGTTATGGAACATTGTGATCACAAGGGTTTGGAGCATTGCGATGACAGTGGTCATGGATCATTTTGATTTCAAGGAACATGGAGCATTGTGATGACAAGGGCATGAAGCAATGGGATCCCAAAGTACATGGAGCATAGTGATGACAATGGTAATGCAGTATTGTGATGACAAGCACATAGAGCATTGTAATGACAAGGTCATGTAGCATTTTGCCAACAAAGTCATGGAGCATTGTGATGACAGGTGTCATGGAGCACTGTGATGACAAGCGTCACAGAGCATTGTGAATACAGGGGTCATGGAGCATTGGGATTACAAGGGCATGGATAATTGTGATGACAAGTGTTATGGAGCATTGGGCTGAAAATGTTCATTGAGTATTGTGATGAAAGGGGTCATGGAGCATTGTGATGACTAGGGAATGGAGCATTGTGATGAAAAGAGTCCCGGATCATTGTGTTGTCAGGTGTCATTGAGTGTTGTGATGACAGTGATCATGGAGCATTGTGATGATATTGGTCTTGGAGCATTGTGATGAGAATGTCATGGGGCATTGGGCTGAAAATGTTCATGGAGTATTGTGATGACAGGGGTCATGGAGCATTGTGATCACAAGGGAACGGAGCATGGTGATGACAAGGTCCTGGAGCATTGTGATGATAAGACCATGGAGACTTGTGATGACAAGTCTCGTGGAGCATTCTGATGAAAAGGGGCATGGAGCATTGTGATTACATGGGTCTTGGAGCATTGTGATGACAAGGGCATGGAGCATTGTGTGGAGAAGGCCATGAAATATTCTGATGACATGAGTCATGGAGCTTTGTGATGACAAGGGCATGGAGCTTTGTGATTACAGGGGTCTTGGAGCATTGTGATGATAGAGGTAATGGAGCATTGTGATGAGAAGGGTATGGAGCATTGTGATGAAAAGATCATGCAGTATTGTGAAAAATGGTGTCACGGAACATTGTGATGACATATGTATTGCCCCATTGTGATGACAATGGCATGGAGCATCGTGATGAAAATTGTCATGGATGATTCTGATGACAAAGGTAATGGAGCATTTTGATGACAATGGCTTGGAGCATAGTGATGACAAGGTTCAGGTAGCAATGTGCTGACAAGTGCATGGAGAATTGTGATGGCAAGAGTCATGGAGCATTCCGATGACAAGCTTGTGGAGTATTTTGATGAAAATGTCATGGAGCATTGTGATGAAAACGGCATGGGGCTTTGTGATGAAAAAGGCATGCAGCCTTTTCGTGACAGGGTTCAAGGAGCATTCTGACGACAAGTGTCAGGGAGCATTGTGATGACAAGTGTATTGAGAATTGTGATGACAAAGGTCATGGAGCTTTGTGATGACAAGGACATGGAGCATTGTGATTACAGGGGTTTTGGAGCATTGTGATGACAAGGGCCATGGAGACTTTTGATGACTAGGCCGTGGAACATTTTGATGGCAGTGGTCATGGAGCATTTTTATGACATTGGAAATGGAGCATTGTGATGAGAAGGTCATTGAGAATTGGTCTGAAATGTTTCATGGATTATTGTGATGAGAGTGGGCATGGAGCATTGTGATGACAAGGGCACGGTACACTGTGATACATGGGTCATGGAGGATTGTAATGACATGGGCATGGAGCATTGTGATGAGAAGGGCATCGAGCATTGTGATGACAAGTGTCATGGAGCCTTTGATGACAAGGGCATGGAGCAATGTGATGAGATGGATCATGGAGCATTGTGATGACAATGACATGGAGCATTGTGATGCCAAGTGTCATGGAGCTTTTTGATGACAAAAGTCATGGTGCATTTTGATGACAAATGTGTTGTGCATTGTGATGAGAAGGGCAGGGATCTTTCTGATGACAGGGTCATGCAGCAATTTGATGAAAAGTGTAATGGAACATTTTGATGACATGGGTTATAGCACATTGTGTTGCCAGGGATCATGGAGCTTTGGGATGAAAAGGATCATGGAGCATTTTGATGACAGGGGTTATGGAACATTGTGATGTCAGGGGTTAAGGAACATTGTGCTGATAAGGGGATGTAGCATTGTGATGACAGGGGTCATGGAACATTGTGATAACATGGTTGAGCGAGGATTGTGATGACTAGTGATGGAACATTGTGATATCATATGTGAGAGAACATTTGGATGAGAAGTGCATGGAGAATTGTGATTACAAGGTTTATGGAGCATAGCGATGACAAGGTTGTGGATCATTGTGATGAAAAGTGCATGGCACATAGTGATGACAAAGGTCATGGAGCATTGTTCTGACAAAGGCATGGAGCATTGTGATGACAAGGGTCACGGAGCATTGTGATGAAAAGTTCATGGAGCATTGGGGTTACAAAGGTAACAGAGCCTTGTGATGACGCGGGCATGGACCGTTGTGATGACAAACGTTATGAAGCATAGTGATGACTGGAGTCACGGAGCATTGTGATGACAGGGGTCATGGAGCATTGTGATAACAAGGGCATGGAGCATTGTGATGACAGGGGCATGGAGCATTGGTCTGACAAGTTTCATAGATTATTGTGATGACAGTGGACATGGTGCATTGTGATGACTAGGGCATGGAGCATTGTGAAGACAAGGGCATGGAGTAATGTGAAGACAGGTGTCAGGGAGCATTGTAATGACCTATGTCATGGACCATTGCGATGACAATAGCATGGAGCATTGTGATGCCAAATGTAATGGAGGATGTGATGACAAATATAATGGAGCATTGTGATGACTAGGGCTTGGAGCATTATGTTGACAAGGGCCATTGAGAATTTTTATGACAATGTCCTGAAGCATTGTGATGAAAATGTCCTGGAGCATTGTGATGAGAAAACCATGGAGGCTTGTGATGACAAATCTCAAGGAGCATACTGATGAAAAGGGGTCTGGAGCATTCTGATTACAGGGGACTTGGAACATTGTGATACAAGGGCATGGAGCATTGTGATGACAAGGGCATGCAGTATTGTGAAGAGAGGTGTCAGGGAGCATTGTGATGACATATGTAATGGCCCATTGTGATGACAAAGGCATGGAGCATTGTGATGCCAAGTGTCATGGAGGATTCTAATGACAAAGGTAATGGAGCATTGTGATGACAAGTGTTTGGAGCATTGTGATGACAAGGGTCAGGGAGCATTGTGCTGACAAGTGCATGGATAATTGTGATGACAACAGACATGGAGCATTCTGATGACAAGCTTGTGGAGTATTTTGATGACAATTGCATGGAGCATTGTGATGAAAATGGCATGGGGCATTGTGATGAAAAAGGAATGGAGCCTTTTGGTGACAGGTTTCAAGGAGCACTCTAACGACAATGTCAGGGAGCAATGTGATGACAAGTGTATTGAAAATTGTGATGACAAAGGTCATGGAGCATTTTGATGAATAGGGCATGGAGTATTGTGATGACAGGCATCATGGAGCTTTGTGATGACATGTGTTACGGAACATTGTGATCAACAGGGTTTGGAGCATTGTGATGACAGAGGTCATGGATCATTTTGATTTCAAGGAGCAGGGAGCATTGTGATGACAAGGGCATGAAGCAATGTGATCCCAAGTTTCATGGAGGATTGTGATGACAATGGTAAAGGAGTATTGTGATGACAAGCGCAAAGAGCATTGTAATGACAAGGTCATGTAGCATTTTGCTAACAAAGGCATGGAGCATTGTGATGACAAGTTTCATGGAGCACTGTGATGACAAGCGTCACGGAGCATTGTGAATACAGGGGTCATGGAGCATTGGGATGACAAGGGCATGTATCATTTTGATGACAAGTGTCATGGAGCCTTGGGCTGAAAATGTTCATGGAGTACTGTGATGACAGGGGTCATGTAGAATTTTGATTTCATTGTGCTGACATTAGCCGGAAACCTTATGATGATGGGCATGATTCATTGTGATGACAGGGTTTATGGAGCATTGAGATGAAGAGGGGCATGGAGCATTGTGATTACAGGCGTCTTGGAGCATTGTTATCATAAGGGCATTGAGCATTTTGAAGAGAAGTACATGGAATATTCTGATGATGTGTCATGGAGCTTTGTGACGACAAGGGCATAGAAATTTGAGATGGCAGGGGTCATGGAGTATTGTTATGACAGGGGTAATGCAGCATTGTGATGAGAAGGGCATGGAGCATTGTGATTACAAGGTTCATGGAGCATTGCTATGACAAATTTGTGGACCGTTGGGATGAAAATTACGTGGCACATTGTGATGACAAGGGTCATGGAGCATTTTTTTGACAACGGTATGGAGCATTGTGATGACAAGGGTCACGGAGCATTGTGATGAAAAGTTCATGGAGCATTGTGGTTACACAGGTAACAGAGCCTTGTGATGACGTGGGTATCGCCCATCGTAATGACACATGTTATGAAGAATTGTGATGACTGGAGTCATGGAGCATTGTGATGACAGGGGTCATGCAGCATTGTGATGAAAAGGGCATGGAACATTGTACTGAGAAAGGCATAGAGCATTGTGATGACTTGTGTCATGGAGCACTGTGATGACAAGCGTCACGGACCATTGCGAATACAGGGGTCATGGAGCATTCGAATGACAAGGTCATGGATCATTGTGATGACAAGGGTCATGGAGAATTGGGCTGAAAATGTTCCTGGAGTATTGTGATGACAGGTGTCATGGGGCATTGTGATTACAGGGGTCTTGGAGCATTATGATGACAGAGGTCCCGGATCATTGGGTTGTCAGCTGTCATGGAGTGTTGTGATGAGAGTGGTCATGGAGCATTGTGATGATATTGTTCATGGAGCATTGTGATGAGAAGGTCATGGAGCAGTGCGCTGAAAATGTTCATGGAGTATTGTGATGACAGGGGTCATGGAGCATTGTGATGACAACGGAATGGAGCATGGTGATGACAAGTTCCTGGAGCATTGTGATGAGATGACCATGGAGACTTGTGATGACAAGTCTCATGGAGCATTCTGATGATAAGGGGCATGGAGCATTGTGATTACAGGGGTCTTGGAGCATTGTGATGACAAGGGCATGGAGCATTGTGAGGAGAAGGCCATGGAACATTCTGATTACATGCGTCATGGAGCATTGTGATGACAAGGGCATGGAGAATTGTGATTACAGGGGTTTTGGAGCATTGTGATGACAAGGGTCATGGAGCATTGTGATGACAAGGCCGTGGAACATTGTGATGGCAGGGGTCATGAAGCATTGTTATGACAGAGATAATGGAGCATTGTGATGAGAAGGGCATTGAGCATTGGTCTGAAATGTTTCATGGATTATTGTGATGAGAGTGGGCACGGAGCATTGTGATGACAAGGGCATGGAACACTGTGATACATGGGTCATGGAGGATTGTAATGACAAAGGCATGGAGCATTGTGATGGGAAGGGCATCGAGCATTGTGATGACAAGTGTCATGGTGCTTTGTGATGACAAGGGCATGGAGCCATGTGATGAGAGGGTTCATGGAGCATTGTGATGACAATGACATGGAGCATTGTGATGCCAAGGGCCAAGGAGCTTTATGATGACAATGGTCATGGAGCATTTTGATGACAAGGGTGTGGTGCATTGTGATGAGAAGGGCAGGGAGCATTTTGATGACAGGGTCATGCAGCAATTTGATGAAAAGTGTAATGGAACATTTTGATGACAGTGGTTATAGAACATTGTGATGCCAGGGGTCATGGATCTTTGGGATGAAAAGGGTCATGGAGCATTTTGATGAGAGTGGTTATGGAAGATTGTGATGTCAGGGGTCATGGAACATTGTGCAGATAAGTGGATGTAGCATTGTGATGACAGGGGTCATGGAACATTGTGATAACAGGGGAGAGGGAGGATTGTGATGATTAGTGTTGGAACATTGTGATATCTCATGTGAGAGAGCATTTGGATGAGAAGTTCATGGAACACTGTGATTACAAGGTTTATGGAGCATAGTGATGACAAGTTGTGGATCATTGTGATGAAAAGTGCATGGCACATTGTGATGAAAAGGGTCATGGAGCATTGTTCTGACAAAGGCATGGAGCATTGTGATGACAAGAGTCACGGAGCATTGTGATGAAAAGTTCATGGAGCATTGTGGTTAAAATGGTCACAGAGCCTTGTGATGATGTGGGCATGGACCGTTGTGATGACAAACGTTATGAAGCATTATGATGACTGGAGTCACGGGGCATTGTGATGACAGGGGTCATGGAGCATTGTGATGACAAGGGCATGGAGCACTGTGATGACAGGGGCATGGAGCATTGGTCTGACAAGTTTCATAGATGATTGTGATGACAGTGGACATGGTGCATTGTGATGACAAGGGCATGGAGCATTGTGATGACAAGGGCATGGAGTATTGTGAAGACAGGTGTCAGGGAGCATTGTGATGACATATGTCATGGTCCATTGCGATGACAATGGCATGGAGCATTGTGATGCCAAATGTAATGGAGGACTGTAATGACAAATATAATGTAGCATTGTGATGACTACGGCTTGGAGCATTATGATGACAAGGGCCAATGAGAATTTTCATGACAATGTCGTGAAGCATTGTGATGACAAGGTCCTGGAGCACTGTGATGAGAAAACCATGGAGCCTTGTGATGACAAGTCTCATGGAGCATACTGATGAAAAGGGGCATGGAGCATTCTGATTACAGGGGTCTTGGAACATTGTGATAACAAGGGCATGGAGCATTGTGATGACAAGGACATGGAGCATTGGTCTAATAAGTTTCATGGATTATTGTGATGACAGTTGGAATGGCGCATTGTGATGACAAGGGCATGGAGCATTGTGATGAACAGGTCATGCAGTATTGTGAAAAGAGGTGTCACGGAGCATTGTGATGACATATGTATTGGCCCATTGTGATGACAATGGCATGGAGCATTGTGATGACAAATGTCATGGAGGATTCTGATGACAAAGGTAATGGTGCATTGTGATGACAATGGCTTGGAGCATAGCGATGACAAGGTTCAGGGAGCATTGTGCTGACAAGTGCATGGAGAATTGTGATGACAAGGGAAATGGAGCATTCTGATGACAAGCTTGTGGAGTATTTTGATGACAATGGCATGGAGCATTGTGATGAAAACGGCATGGGTCTTTGTGATGAAAAATGCATGCAGCCTTTTCATGACAGGGTTCAAGGAGCATTCTGACGACAAGTGTCATGGAGCATTGTGATGACAAGTGTATTGAGAATTGTGATGACAAAGGTCATGGAGCATTGTGATGAAAAGGGCATGGAGTATTGTGATGACAGGCATCATGGAGCGTTGTGATGACAAGTGTTATGGAACATTGTGATCACAAGTGTTTGGAGCATTGCGATGACAGAGGTCATGGATCATTTTGATTTCAAGGAGCATGTAGCATTGTGATGACAAGGGCATGAAGCAATGTGATCCCAAGGTTCATGGAGGATAGTGATGACAATGGTAATGGAGTATTGTGATGACAAGTGCATAGAGTATTGTAATGAGAAGGTCATGTAGCATTTTGATGACAAGCGTCACGGAGCATTGTGAATACAGGGGTCATGTAGCATTGGGATGACAAGGGCATGGATCATTGTGATGACAAGCGTCATGGAGTATTGGGCTGAAAATATTCATGGAGTATTGTGATGACTGTGGTCATGGAGCATTGTGATGACTAGGGAATGGAGCATTGTGATGACAAGAGTCCCGGATAATTGTGTTGTCAGGTGTCATGGAGTGTTGTGATGACAGTGGTCATGGAGCATTGTGATGATATTGGTCTTGGAGCATTGTGATGAGAAGTTCACAGAGCATTGGGCTGAAAATATTCATGGAGTATTGTGATGACAGAGGTCATGGAGCATTGTGATGACAAGGGAATGGAGCATGGTGATGACAATGTCCTGGAGCATTGTGATGAGAAGACCATGGAGACTTGTGATGACAAGTCTCATGGAGCATTCTGATGATAAGGGTCATGGAGCATTGTGATTACAGGGGTCTTGGAGCATTGTGATGACAAGGGCATGGAGCATTGTGAGGAGAAGGCCATGGAACATTCTGATGACATGCGTCATGGAGCTTTGTGATATCAAGGGCAGGGAGCATTGTGATTACAGGGGTTTTGGAGCATTGTGAAGACAAGGGTCATGGAGCCTTGTGATGACAAGGCCATGGAACATTGTGATGGCAGGGGTCATGGAGCATTGTTATGACAGAGATAATGGAGCATTGTTACGAGAAGGGCATTGAGCATTGGTCTGAAATGTTTCATGGATTATTGTGATGAGAGTGGGCATGGAGCATTGTGATGACAAGGGCACGGAACACTGTGATACATGGGTCATGGAGGATTGTAATGACAAAGGCATGGAGCATTGTGATGGGAAGGGCATCGAGCATTGTGATGACAAGTGTCATGGTGCTTTGTGATGACAAGGGCATGGAGTCATGTGATGAGAGGGTTCATGGAGCATTGTGATGACAATGACATGGAGCATTGTGATGCCAAGTGCCATGGAGGTTTGTGATGACAATGGCCATGGAACATTTTGATGACAAGTGTGTGGTGCATTGTGATGAGAAGTGCAGGGAGCATTTTGATGACAGGGTCATGCAGCAATTTGATGAAAAGTGTAATGGAACATTTTGATGACAGGGGTTATAGAACATTGTGATGCCAGGGGTCATGGAACATTGTTCAGATAAGGGGATGTTGCATTGTGATGCCAGGGTTCATGGAACATTGTGATAACAGGGGTGAGGGAGGATTGTGATGACTAGTGGTGGAACATTGTGATATCTCATGTGAGAGAGCATTTGGATGAGAAGTTCATGGAGCATTGTGATTACAATGTTTATGGAGCATAGCGATGACAAGGTTGTGGATCATTGTGATGAAAAGCGCATGGCACATTGTGATGACAAGGGTCATGGAGCAATGTTCTTACAAAGGCATGGAGTATTGTGATGACAAGGGTCACGGGGCATTGTGATGAAATGTTCATGGAGCATTGTGGTTACAAAGGTCACAGAGCCTTGTGATGATGCGGGCATGGACCGTTGTGATGACAAACGTTATGAAGCATAGTGATGACTGGAATCAAGGAGCATTGTGATGACAGGGATCATGGAGCATTGTGATGACAAGGGCATGGAGCATTGTTATGACAGGGGCATGGAGCATAGGTCTGACATGTTTCATAGATTATTGTGATGACAGTGGACATAGTGCATTGTGATGACAAGGGCATGGAGTATTGTGAAGACAGGTGTCAGGGAGCATTGTGATGACCTATGTCATGGTCCATTGCGATGACAATAGCATGGAGCATTGTGATGCCAATTGAAATGGAGGATGTGATGACAAATATAATGGAGCATTGTGATGACTAGGGCATGGAGCATTATGTTGACAAGGGCCATTGAGAATTTTCATGACAATATCGTGAAGCATTGTGATGACAAGTCCTGGAGCATTGTGATGAGAAAACCATGGAGGCTTGTGATGACAAGTCTCAAGGAGCATACTGATGAAAAGGGGTCTGGAGCATTCTGATTACAGGGGACTTGGAACATTGTGATAACAAGGGCATGGAGCATTGTGATGACCAGGTCATGCAGTATTGTGAAGAGAGTTGTCAGGGAGCATTGTGATGACATACGTAATGGCCCATTGTAATGACAATGGCATGGAGCATTGTGATTCCAATTGTCATAGAGGATTCTGTTGACAAAGGTAATGAAGCATTGTGATGACAAGGGCTTGGAGCATTGTGATGACATGTTTCAGGGAGCATTGTGCTGACAAGTGCATGGAGAATTGTGATGACAAGGGTCATGGAGCACTCTGATCACAAGATTGTGGAGTATTTTGATGACAATTGCATGGAGCATTTTGATGAAAAAGGCATGGAGCCTTTTTGTGACACGGTTCAAGGAGCATTCTGACGACAATGTCACGGAGCATTGTGATGACAAGTGTACTGAAAATTGTGATGACAAATTCATGGAGCATTGTTATAAAAAGGGCATGGAGTATGTGTGATGACAGGCATCATGGAGCTTTGTGATGACAAGTGTTATAGAACATAGTGATCACAAGAGTTTGGAGCATTGTGATGAGAGAGGTCATGGATCATTTTGATTTCAAGGAGCAGGGAGCATTGTGATGACAAGGGCATGAAGCAATGTGATCCCAAGTTTCATGGAGGATTGTGATAACAATGGTAAAGGAGTATTGTGATGACAAGCACATAGAGCATTGTAATGACAAGGTCATGTAGCATTTTGCTGACAAAGGCATGGAGCATTGTGATAACATATGTCATGGAGCACAGTGATGACAAGCGTCACAGAGCATTGTGAATACAGGGGTCATGGAGCATTGGGATGACAAGGGCATGTATCATTGTGATGACAAGGGTCATGGAGCATTGGGTTGAAAAATTTCATGGAGTATTGTGAAGACAGGTGTCATGGAGCATTGTGATTACAGGGGTATTGGAACATTGTGATGACAAGGGTTCCGGATCATTGTGTTGTCACGTGTCATGGAGTGTTCTGTTGACAGTGGTCATGGAGCATTGTGATGATATTGGTCATGGAGCATTGTGATGAGAAGGTCATGGATCATTGGGCTGAAAATGTTCATGGAGTATTGGTATGACATGGGTCATGGAGCATTGTGATGACTAGGGAATGGAGCATGGTGATGACAAGATCCTGGAGCATTGTGATGAGATGACCATGGAGACTTGTGATGAGAAATCTCATGGAACATTCTGATGAAAAAGGGCATGGAGCATTGTGATTACAGGGGTCTTTGATTATTGTGATGACAAGGGTCATGGAGCCTTGTGATGACAAGTCCGTGGAACATTGTGATGGCAGGGGTCATGGAGCATTGTTACGACAGAAGTAATGGACCACTGTGATGAGAATGGCATTGACCATTAGTCTGAAATATTTCATGGATTATTGTGATGAGAGTGGGCATGGAGCATTGTGATTACAAGGGCACGGTACACTGTGATACTTGGGTCATGGTGGATTGTAATGACAAGGGCATGGTGCATTGTGATGACAAGTGTGATGGAGCTTTGTGATGACAAAGGCATGGGGCAATGTGATGAGAGGGTTCATGGAGAATTGTGATGACAATTACATGGAGCATTGTGATGCCAAGTGTCATGGAGCTTTGTGATGACAAATGTCATGGAGCATTTTGATGTCAAGGGTGTGGTGCATTTTGATGAGAAGGGCAGGGAGCATTTTGATGACAGGGTCATGGAGCAATTTAATGAAAAGTGTGATGGAACATTTTGATGACAGGGGTTATAGAACATTGTGATGCCAAGGGTCATGGAGCTTTGGGATGAAAAGTGTCATGGAGCATTTTGATGACAGTGGTTATGGAACATTGTGATGTCAGGAGTCAAGGAACATTGTGTTGATAAGGGGATGTAGCATTGTGATGACAGGGGTCATGGAACACTGTGATTACAGGGGTGAGGGAGGATTGTGATATCTAGTGATAGATCATTGTGATATCCCAAGTGCGAGAGCAATTGGATGAGAAGTGCATGGAGCATTGTGATTACAAGGTTAATGGAGCATAGCGATGACAAGGTTGTAGATCATTGTGATGAAAAGTGCGTGGCACACTGTGATGACAAGTGTCATGGAGCATTGTTCTGACAAAGGCATGGAGCATTGTGAGGAGAAGATCATGGAGTATTGTGAAGAGAGTTGTCAGGGAGCATTGTGATGACATATGTCATGGTCCATTGCGATGACAATGGCAGGGAGCACTGTGATGCCAAATGTAATGGAGGATTGTGATGGCAAATATAATGGAGCATTGTGATGACTAGGGCTTGCAGCATTATGATGACTAGTGCCATTGAGGATTTTCATGAGAAGGTCGTGAAGAATTGTGATGACAAGGCCCTGGAGTTTGTGATGAGAAAACCTTGGAGCCTTGTGAAGACAAGTCTCATGGAGCATACTGATGAAAGGGGCATGGATCTTTCTGATTACAGGGGTCTTGGAACATTGTGATAACAAGGACATGGAGCATTGTGATGACAATGGCCTGGAGCATTGTGATGAAAACGGCATCGGTCATTGTGATGAAAAAGGCATGGAGCATCTTCCTTACAGGGTTCTAGGAGAATTCTGATGACAAGTGTCAGGGAGCATTGTGATGACAAGTGTATTGAGAATTGTGATGACAAAGGTCATGGAGAAATGTGATGAAAAGGGCATGGAGTACTGTGATGACAGGCATCATGGAGCATTGTGATGACAAGTGTTATGGAACTTTGTGATAACAAGGTTTTGGAGCATTGTGATGAGAGAAGTCATGGATCATTTTGATTTCAAGGAACATGGAGCATTGTGATGACAAGGGCATTAAGCAATGTGATCCCAAGGTTCATGGAGGATTGTGATGACAATGGAAATGGAGTATTGTGATGACAAGAGCATAGAGCATTGTAATGACAAGGTCATGTAGCATTTTGCTGAGAAAGGCATGGAGCATTGTGATGACAGGTGTCATGGAGCACTGTGATGACAAGTGTCAAGGAGCATTGTGAATACAGGGGTCATGGAGCATTGGGATGGCAAGGGCATGGATCATTGTGATGACAAGCATCATGGAGCATTGCTCTGACAAAGGCATGGAGCCTTGTGATGACAAGGGTCACGGAGCATTGTGATGAAAAGTTCATTGAGCGTTGTGGTTACAAAGGTCACAGAGCCTTGTGATGACGCGGGCATGGACCGTTGTGATGAGAAACGTTATGAAGCATTGTGATGACTGGAGTCACGGAGCATTGTGATGACAGGGGTCATGGAGCATTGTGATAACAAGGGCATGGAGCATTGTGATGACAGGGGAAGGGTGCATTGGTCTGACAAGTTTCATAGATTATTGTGATGACAGTGGACATGGTGCATTGTGATGACAAGGGCATGGGGCATTGTGATGAGAAGGTCATGGAGTACTGTGAAGACAGTTGTCAGGGAGCAATGTGATGACATATGTCATGGTCCATTGCGATGGCAATGGCATGGAGCATTATGATGCCAAATGTAATGGAGAATTGTGATGACAAATATAATGGAGCTTTGTGATGATTAGGGCTTGGTGCATTATGATGACAAGGGTCATTGAAAATTTTCATGATAAGTTCGAGAAGCGTTGTGATGACAAGGTCCTGGAGCATTGTGATGACAAAGAATGGAGCCTTGTGATGACAATTCTCATGGAGCATACTGATGAAAAGGGGCATGGACCATTGTGATTACAGGGGTCTTGGAACACTGTGATGACAAGGGCATTGAACATTGTGAGGAGAAGACCAAGGAGCATTCTGATGGCATGCGTCATTGTGCTTTGTGATGACAAGGGCATGGAGCATTGTGATTACATGGGTCTTGGAGCATTGTGATGAAAAGGGCATGGATCATTGTGATGAAAATGGCATGGAGCCTTGTCATGACAGGGTTCAAGGAGCATACAGACAACAAGTATCAGGGAGCATTTTGATGACAAGTGTATTGAGCATTGTGGTGACAAAGGTCATGGAGCATTGTGATGAGAAGGCCATTGATAATTGTGTTGACGAGCGTCATGGGGCATTGTGATGACAAGAGTTTTGGAATATTGTGATCACAAGGGTTTGGAGCATTGTTATGACAGAGGTCATGGAACATTTTGATTTCATTGTGATGACAATAGCAAGAAGCATTATGATGATGGGCATGGTGCATTGTGATGACAGGGTTCATGGATCATTGAGATGAAAAGGGGCATAGAGCATTGTGATTAAAGGGTTATTGGAGCATTGTGATGAGAAGGGTCATGGAGCTTTGTGATGACAAGGCCAAGGAACATCGTGATGGCAGGGGTCATGGAGCATTTTTATGACTGGGGTAATGGAGCATTGTGATGGCAAGGGCATGGGGCATTGTGATGAGAAGGCCATGGAGCATTCTGATGACGTGTCATGGAGCTTCGTGAAGACAAGTGCATGGAGCAATGTGTTGCCAAGGGTCATGGATCTTTTTGATGACGAAGGTCATGGAGCATTTTGATGGCAAGGGCGTTGTGCATTGTGATGAGAAAGGCAGGGAGCATTCTGATGACAGGGTCATGGAGCAATCTGATGAAAAGTGTCATGGAACAATTTGATGACAGGTGTTATGGAACATTGTGATGTCAGGTGTCATCGAACATTGTGATGATAAGTGCATGTAGCATTGTGATGACACGAGTCATGGAACATTGTGATGACAGGGTTGAGGGAGTACTGTGACAATTAGTGATGTAGCATTGTGATATCAGTGGTGAGAGAGCATTTTGATGAGAAGTGCATGGAGCATTGTGATGACATATTTTAAGCAGCATTGTGATGAGAAGTGCGTGGTGCATTGTGATGACATGTGTCATGGAGCATTGTGCTGACAAGCGCATGGAGCATTGTGATGACAAGGGAATGGAGCATGGTGATAACAAGGTCCTGGAGCATTGTGATGAGAAGACCATGGAGACTTGTGATGACAAGTCTCATGGAGCATTCTGATGATAAGGGGCATGGAGCATTGTGATTACAGGGGTCTTGGAGCATTGTGATGACAAGGGCATGGAGCACTGTGGGGAGAAGGCCATGGAACATTCTGATGACATGCGTCATGGAGCTTTGTGATATCAAGGGCATGGAGCATTGTGATTGCAGGGGTTTTGGAGCATTGTGAAGACAAGGGTCATGGAGCCTTGTGATGACAAGGCCATGGAACATTGTGATGGCAGGGGTCATGGTGCATTGTTATGACAGAGATAATGGAGCATTGTGATGAGGAGGGCATTGAGCATTTGTCTGAAATGTTTCATGGATTATAGTGATGAGAGTGGGCATGGAGCATTGTGATGACAAGGGCACGGAACACTGTGATACATGGGTCATGGAGGATTGTAATGACAAAGGCATGGATCATTGTGATGGGAAGGGCATCGAGCATTGTGATGACAAGTGTCATGGTGCTTTGTGATTACAAGGGCATGGAGTCATGTGATGAGAGGGTTCATGGAGCATTGTGATGACAATGACATGGAGCATTGTGATGCCTAGGGCCATGGAGCTTTGTGATGACAATGGTCATGGAGCATTTTGATGACAAGGGTGTGGTGCATTGTGATGAGAAGGGCAGGGAGCATTTTGATGACAGGGTCATGCAGCAATTTGATGAAAAGTGTAATGGAACATTTTGATGACAGGGGTTATAGAACATTGTGATGCCAGGGGTCATGGATCTTTGGGATGAAAAGGGTCATGGAGCATTTTGATGACAGGAGTTATGGAACATTGTGATGTCAGGGGTCATGAAACATTGTGCAGATAAGGGGATGTAGCATTGTGATGACAGGGGTCATGGAACATTGTGATAACAGGGGTGAGGGAGGATTGTGATGACTAGTGGTGGAACATTGTGATATCTCATGTGAGAGAGCATTTGGATGAGAAGTTCATGGAGCACTGTGATTACAAGGTTTATGGAGCATAGTGATGACAAGTTTGTGGATCATTGTGATGAAAATTGCATGGCACATTGTGATGACAAAAGTCATGGAGCATTGTTCTGACAAAGGCATGGAGCATTGTGATGACAAGGCTCACGGAGCATTGTGATGAAAAGTTCAAGGAGCACTGTGGTTACAAATGTCACAGAGCCTTGTTATGATGCGGGAAAGGACCGTTGTGATGACAAACGTTATGAAGCATTGTGATGACTGGAGTCACGGGGCATTGTGATGTCAGGGGTAATGGAGCATTGTGATGACAAGGGCATGGAGCACTGTGATGACAGGGTCATGGAGCATTGGTCTGACAAGTTTCATGGATGATTGTGATGACAGTGTACATGGTGCATTGTGATGACAAGGGCATGGAGCATTGTGATGACAAGGGCATGGAGTATTGTGAAGACAGGTGTCAGGGAGCATTGTGATGACATATGTCATGGTCCATTGCGATGACAATGGCATGGAGCATTGTGATGCCAAATGTAATGGAGGATTGTAATGACAAATATAATGGAGCATTGTTATGACTACGGCTTGGAGCATTATGATGACAACGGCCATTGAGAATTTTCATGACAATGTCGGGAAGGATTGTGATGACAAGGTCCTGGAGCAGTGTGATGAGAAAACCATGGAGCCTTGTGATGACAAGTCTCATGGAGCATACTGATGAAAAGGGGCATGGAACATACTGATTACAGGGGTCTTGGAACATTGTGATAACAAGGGCATGGAGCATTGTGATGACAAGGGCATGGAGCATTGTTCTAATAAGTTTCATGGATTATTGTGATGACAGTTGGAATGGCGCATTGTGATGACAAGGGCATGGAGCATTGTGATGACCAGTTCATGCAGTATTGTGAGAAGAGGTGTCACGGAGCATTGTGATGACATACGTATTAGCCCATTGTGATGACAATGGCATGGAGCATTGTGATGCCAAGCTTCATGGAGGATTCTGATGACAAAGGTAAAGGAGCATTGTGATGACAATGGCTTGGAGCATAGTGAAGACAAGGTTCAGGGAGCATTGTGCTGACAAGTGCATGGAGAATTGTGATGACAAGGGTCATGGAGCATTCTGATGACAAGCTTGTGGAGTATTTTGATGACAATGGCATGGAGAATTGTGATGAAAACTGCATGGGGCATTGTGATGAAAAAGGCAAGGAGCCATTTCGTGACAGGGTTCAAGGAGCATTCTGACGACAAGTGTCAGGGAGCATTGTGATGACAAGTGTATTGAGAATTGTGATGACAAAAGTCATGGAGCATTGTGATGAAAAGGGCATGGAGTATTGTGATGACAGGCATCATGGAGCACTGTGATGAAATGTGTTATGGAACATTGTGATCACAAGGGTTTGGAGCATTGCGATGACAGTGGTCATGGATCATTTTGATTTCAAGGAACATGGAGCATTGTGATGACAAGGGCATGAAACAATGGGATCCCAAAGTACATGGAGCATAGTGATGACAATGGTAATGCAGTATTGTGATGACAAGCACATAGAGCATTGTAATGACAAGGTCATGTAGCATTTTGCCAACAAAGTCATGGAGCATTGTGATGACAGGTGTCATGGAGCACTGTGATGACAAGCGTCACAGAGCATTGTGAATACAGGGGTCATGGAGCATTGGGATTACAAGGGCATGGATAATTGTGATGACAAGTGTTATGGAGCATTGGGCTGAAAATGTTCATTGAGTATTGTGATGAAAGGGGTCATGGAGCATTGTGATGACTAGGGAATGGAGCATTGTGATGAAAAGAGTCCCGGATCATTGTGTTGTCAGGTGTCATTGAGTGTTGTGATGACAGTGATCATGGAGCATTGTGATGATATTGGTCTTGGAGCATTGTGATGAGAATGTCATGGGGCATTGGGCTGAAAATGTTCATGGAGTATTGTGATGACAGGGGTCATGGAGCATTGTGATCACAAGGGAACGGAGCATGGTGATGACAAGGTCCTGGAGCATTGTGATGATAAGACCATGGAGACTTGTGATGACAAGTCTCGTGGAGCATTCTGATGAAAAGGGGCATGGAGCATTGTGATTACATGGGTCTTGGAGCATTGTGATGACAAGGGCATGGAGCATTGTGTGGAGAAGGCCATGAAATATTCTGATGACATGAGTCATGGAGCTTTGTGATGACAAGGGCATGGAGCTTTGTGATTATAGGGGTCTTGGTGCATTGTGATGACAGAGGTAATGGAGAATTGTGATGAGAAGGGAATGGAGCATTGTGATTACAAGATTTATGGAGCATTGCAATGACAAATTTCTGGACCGTTGGGATGAAAAGCGTGTGGCACATTGTGATGACAAGGGTCATGGAGCATTTTTCTGACAAAGGCATGGAGCATTGTGATGACAAGTGTCACGGAGCATTGTGATGAAAAGTTCATGGAGCATTGTGGTTACAATGTTAACAGAGACTTGTGATGACACGGGTATCGACCATTGTGATGACAAATGTTATGAAGAATTGTGATGACTGGAGTAACGGAGCATTGTTATGACAGGGGTCATGGAGCAATGTGATGAAAAGGGCAAGGAACATTGTGCTGAGAATGGCATAGAGCATTGTGATGACATGTGTCATGGAGCATTGTAATGACAAGCATCACGGAGCATTGTGAATACAGGGGTCATGGAGCATTAGGATGACAAGGGCATGGATCATTGTGATGACAAGGGTCATGGAGAATTGGGCTGAAATTTTTCCTGGAGTATTGTGATGGCAGGGGTCATGGAGCATTGTGATGAATAGGGAATGGAGCATTGTGATGACAAGAGTCCCAGATCATTGTGTTGTCAGGTGTCATTGAGTGTTGTGATGACAGTGATCATGGAGCATTGTGATGATATTGGTCTTGGAGCATTGTGATGAGAATGTCATGGGGCATTGGGCTGAAAATGTTCATGGAGTATTGTGATGACAGGGGTCATGGAGCATTGTGATCACAAGGGAACGGAGCATGGTGATGACAAGGTCCTGGAGCATTGTGATGATAAGACCATGGAGACTTGTGATGACAAGTCTCGTGGAGCATTCTGATGAAAAGGGGCATGGAGCATTGTGATTACAGGGGTCTTGGAGCATTGTGATGACAAGGGCATGGAGCATTGTGTGGAGAAGGCCATGAAATATTCTGATGACATGAGTCATGGAGCTTTGTGATGACAAGGGCATGGAGCTTTGTGATTATAGGGGTCTTGGTGCATTGTGATGACAGAGGTAATGGAGAATTGTGATGAGAAGGGAATGGAGCATTGTGATTACAAGATTTATGGAGCATTGCGATGACAAATTTCTGGACCGTTGGGATGAAAAGCGTGTGGCACATTGTGATGACAAGGGTCATGGAGCATTTTTCTGACAAAGGCATGGAGCATTGTGATGACAAGTGTCACGGAGCATTGTGATGAAAAGTTCATGGAGCATTGTGGTTACAAAGTTAACAGAGACTTGTGATGACACGGGTATCGACCATTGTGATGACAAATGTTATGAAGAATTGTGATGACTGGAGTAACGGAGCATTGTGATGACAGGGGTCATGGAGCAATGTGATGAAAAGGGCATGGAGCATTGTGCTGAGAATGGCATAGAGCATTGTGATGACATGTGTCATGGAGCATTGTAATGACAAGCGTCACGGAGCATTGTGAATACAGGGGTCATGGAGCATTAGGATGACAAGGGCATGGATCATTGTGATGACAAGGGTCATGGAGAATTGGGCTGAAATTGTTCCTGGAGTATTGTGATGACAGGGGTCATGGAGCATTGTGATGACTAGGGAATGGAGCATTGTGATGACAAGAGTCCCAGATCATTGTGATGTCAGGTGTCATTGAGTGTTGTGATGACAGTGATCATGGAGCATTGTGATGATATTGGTCTCGGAGCATTGTGATGAGAAGGTCATGGGGCATTGGGCTGAAATTGTTCATGGATTATTGTGATGACAGCGGTCATGGTGCATTGTGATTACAAGGGAATGGAGCATGGTGATAACAAGGTCCTGGAGCATTGTGATGAGATGACCAGGGAGACTTGTGATGACCAGTCTCATGGAGCATTCTGATGATAAGGGGCATGGAGCATTGTGATTACAGGGGTCTTGGAGCATTGTGATGACAAGGGCATGGAGCACTGTGGGGAGAAGGCCATGGAACATTCTGATGACATGCGTCATGGAGCTTGGTGATATCAAGGGCATGGAGCATTGTGATTGCAGTGGTTTTGGAGCATTGTGAAGACAAGGGTCATGGAACCTTGTGATGACAAGGCCATGGAACATTGTGATGGCAGGGGTCATGGAGCATTGTTATGACAGAGATATTGGAGCATTGTGATGAGAAGGGCATTGAACATTGGTCTGAAATGTTTCATGGATTATTGTGATGAGAGTGGGCATGGAGCATTGTGATGACAAGGGCACGGAATACTGTGATACATGGGTCATGGAGGATTGTAATGACAAAGGCATGGATCATTGTGATGGGAAGGGCATCGAGCATTGTGATGACAAGTGTCATGGTGCTTTGTGATGACAAGGGCATGGAGTCATGTGATGAGAGTTTTCATGGAGCATTGTGATGACAATGACATGGAGTATTGTGATGCCAAGGGCCATGGAGCTTTGTGATGACAATGGTCATGGAGCATTTTGATGACAAGGGTGTGGTGCATTGTGATGAGAAGGGCAGGGAGCATTTTGATGACAGGGTCATGCAGCAATTTGATGAAAAGTGTAATGGAACATTTTGATGACAGGGGTTATAGAACATTGTGATGTCAGGGGTCATGGAACATTGTGCAGATAAGGGGATGTAGCATTGTGATGACAGGGGTCATGGAACATTGTGATACCAGGGGTGAGAGAGGATTGTGATGACTAGTGGTGGAACATTGTGATATCACATGTGAGAGAGCATTTGGATGAGAAGTTCATGGAGCACTGTGATTACAAGGTTTATGGAGCATAGCGATGACAAGGTTGTGGATCATTGTGATGAAAATTGCATGGCACATTGTGATGACAAAAGTCATGGATCATTGTTCTGACAAAGGCATGGAGCATTGTGATGACAAGGGTCACGGAGCATTGTGATGAAAAGTTCAAGGAGCATTGTGGTTACAAATGTCACAGAGCCTTGTTATGATGCGGGAAAGGACCGTTGTGATGACAAACGTTATGAAGCATTGTGATGACTGGAGTCACGGGGCATTGTGATGACAGGGGTCATGGAGCATTGTGATGACAAGGGCATGGAGCACTGTGATGACAGGGTCATGGAGCATTGGTCTGACGAGTTTCATGGATGATTGTGATGACAGTGTACATGGTGCATTGTGATGACAAGGGCATGGAGCATTGTGATGACAAGGGCATGGAGTATTGTGAAGACAGGTGTCAGGGAGCATTGTGATGACATATGTCATGGTCCATTGCGATGACAATGGCATGGAGCATTGTGATGCCAAATGTAATGGAGGATTGTAATGACAAATATAATGGAGCATTGTTATGACTACGGCTTGGAGCATTATGATGACAACGGCCATTGAGAATTTTCATGACAATGTCGTGAAGGATTGTGATGACAAGGTCCTGGAGCAGTGTGATGAGAAAACCATGGAGCCTTGTGATGACAAGTCTCATGGAGCATACTGATGAAAAGGGGCATGGAGCATACTGATTACAGGGGTCTTGGAACATTGTGATAACAAGGGCACGGAGCATTGTGATGACAAGGGCATGGAGCATTGTTCTAATAAGTTTCATGGATTATTGTGATGACAGATGGAATGGCGCATTGTGATGACAAGGGCATGGAGCATTGTGATGACCAGTTCATGCAGTATTGTGAGAAGAGGTGTCACGGAGCATTGTGATGACATACGTATTAGCCCATTGTGATGACAATGGCATGGAGCATTGTGATGCCAAGCTTCATGGAGGATTCTGATGACAAAGGTAAAGGAGCATTGTGATGACAATGGCTTGGAGCATAGTGAAGACAAGGTTCAGGGAGCATTGTGCTGACAAGTGCATGGAGAATTGTGATGACAAGGGTCATGGAGCATTCTGATGACAAGCTTGTGGAGTATTTTGATGACAATGGCATGGAGAATTGTGATGAAAACTGCATGGGGCATTGTGATGAAAAAGGCAAGGAGCCATTTCGTGACAGGGTTCAAGGAGCATTCTGACGACAAGTGTCAGGGAGCATTGTGATGACAAGTGTATTGAGAATTGTGATGCCAAAGTCATGGAGCATTGTGATGAAAAGGGCATGGAGTATTGTGATGACAGGCATCATGGAGCACTGTGATGAAATGTGTTATGGAACATTGTGATCACAAGGGTTTGGAGCATTGCGATGACAGTGGTCATGGATCATTTTGATTTCAAGGAACATGGAGCATTGTGATGACAAGGGCATGAAGCAATGGGATCCCAAAGTACATGGAGTTTAGTGATGACAATGGTAATGCAGTATTGTGATGACAAGCACATAGAGCATTGTAATGACAAGGTCATGTAGCATTTTGCCAACAAAGTCATGGAGCATTGTGATGACAGGTGTCATGGAGCACTGTGATCACAAGCGTCACAGAGCATTGTGAATACAGGGGTCATGGAGCATTGGGATTACAAGGGCATGGATAATTGTGATGACAAGTGTCATGGAGCATTGGGCTGAAAATGTTCATTGAGTATTGTGATGAAAGGGGTCATGGAGCATTGTGATGACTAGGGAATGGAGCATTGTGATGAAAAGAGTCCCGGATCATTGTGTTGTCAGGTGTCATTGAGTGTTGTGATGACAGTGATCATGGAGCATTGTGATGATATTGGTCTTGGAGCATTGTGATGAGAATGTCATGGGGCATTGGGCTGAAAATATTCATGGAGTATTGTGATGACGGGGTCATGGAGCATTGTGATCACAAGGGAATGGAGCATGGTGATGACAAGGTCCTGGAGCATTGTGATGATAAGACCATGGAGACTTGTGATGACAAGTCTCATGGAGCATTCTGATGAAAAGGGGCATGGAGCATTGTGATTACATGGGTCTTGGAGCATTGTGATGACAAGGGCATGGAGCATTGTGTGGAGAAGGCCATGGAACATTCTGATGACATGAGTCATGGAGCTTTGTGATGACAAGGGCATGGAGCTTTGTGATTATAGGGGTCTTGGTGCATTGTGATGACAGAGGTAATGGAGAATTGTGATGAGAAGGGAATGGAGCATTGTGATTACAAGATTTATAGAGCATTGCGATGACAAATTTCTGGACCGTTGGGATGAAAAGCGTGTGGCACATTGTGATCACAAGGGTCATGGAGCATTTTTCTGACAAAGGCATGGAGCATTGTGATGACAAGTGTCACGGAGCATTGTGATGAAAAGTTCATGGAGCATTGTGGTTACAAAGTTAACAGAGACTTGTGATGACACGGGTATCGACCATTGTGATGACAAATGTTATGAAGAATTGTGATGACTGGAGTAACGGAGCATTGTGATGACAGGGGTCATGGAGCAATGTGATGAAAAGGGCATGGAGCATTGTGCTGAGAATGGCATAGAGCATTGTGATGACATGTGTCATGGAGCATTGTAATGACAAGCGTCACGGAGCATTGTGAATACAGGGGTCATGGAGCATTAGGATGACAAGGGCATGGATCATTGTGATGACAAGGGTCATGGAGAATTGGGCTGAAAATGTTCCTGGAGTATTGTGATGACAGGTGTCATGGGGCATTGTGATTACAGGGGTCTTGGAGCTTTATGATGACAGAGGTCCCGGATCATTGGGTTGTCAGCTGTCATGGAGTGTTGTGATGACAGTTGTCATGGAGCATTGTGATGATATTGTTCATGGAGCATTGTGATGAGAAGGTCATGGAGCAGTGCGCTGAAAATGTTCATGGAGTATTGTGATGACAGGGGTCATGGAGCATTGTGATGACAACGGAATGGAGCACGGTGATAACAAGGTCCTGGAGCATTGTGATGAGATGACCAGGGAGACTTGTGATGACAATTTTCATGGAGCATCCTGATGAAAAGGGGCATGGAGCATTGTGATTACAGGGGTCTTGGAGCATTGTGATGACAAGGGCATGGAGCATTGTGAGGAGAAGGCCATGGAACATTCTGATGACATGCGTCATGGAGCATTGTGATGACAAGGGCATGGAGAATTGTGATTACAGGGGTTTTGGAGCATTGTGATGACAAGGGTCATGGAGCATTGTGATGACAAGGCCGTGGAACATTGTGATGGCAGGGGTCATGAAGCATTGTTATGACAGAGATAATGGAGCATTGTGATGAGAAGGGCATTGAGCATTGGTCTGAAATGTTTCATGGATTATTGTGATGAGAGTGGGCATGGAGCATTGTGATGACAAGGGCACGGAACACTGTGATACATGGGTCATGGAGGATTGTAATGACAAAGGCATGGAGCATTGTGATGGGAAGTGCATCGATCATTGTGATGACAAGTGTCATGGTGCTTTGTGATGACAAGGGCATGGAGCCATGTGATGAGAGGGTTCATGGAGCATTGTGATGACAATGACATGGAGCATTGTGATGCCAAGGGCCATGGAGCTTTATGATGACAATGGTCATGGAGCATTTTGATGACAAGGGTGTGGTGCATTGTGATGAGAAGGGCAGGGAGCATTTTGATGACAGGGTCATGCAGCAATTTGATGAAAAGTGTAATGGAACATTTTGATGACAGTGGTTATAGAACATTGTGATTCCAGGGGTCATGGATCTTTGGGATGAAAAGGGTCATGGAGCATTTTGATGACAGTGGTTATGGAAGATTGTGATGTCAGGGGTCATGGAACATTGTGCAGATAAGGGGATGTAGCATTGTGATGACAGGGGTCATGGAACATTGTGATAACAGGGGTGAGGGAGGATTGTGATGACTAGTGGTGGAACATTGTGATATCTCATGTGAGAGAGCATTTGGATGAGAAGTTCATGGAGCATTGTGATTACAAGGTTTATGGAGCATAGCGATGACAAGGTTGTGGATCATTGTGATGAAAAGTGCATGGCACATTGTGATGAAAAGGGTCATGGAGCATTGTTCTGACAAAGGCATGGTGTATTGTGATGACAAGGGTCACGGAGCATTGTGATGAAAAGTTCATGGAGCATTGTGGTTAAAATGGTCACAGAGCCTTGTGATGATGTGGGCATGGACCATTGTGATGACAAACGTTATGAAGCATTGTGATGACTGGAGTCACGGGGCATTGTGATGACAGGGGTCATGGAGCATTGTGATGACAAGGGCATGGAGCACTGTGATGACAGGGGCATGGAGCATTGGTCTGACAAGTTTCATACATGATTGTCATGACAGTGGACATGGTGCATTGTGATGACAAGGGCATGGAGCATTGTGATGACAAGGGCATTGTGTATTGTGAAGACAGGTGTCAGGGAGCATTGTGATGACATATGTCATGGCCCATTGCGATGACAATGGCATGGAGCATTGTGATGCCAAATGTAATGGAGGATTGTAATGACAAATATAATGTAGCATTGTGATGACTACGGCTTGGAGCATTATGATGACAAGGGCCAATGAGAATTTTCATGACAATGTCGTGAAGCATTGTGATGACAAGGTCCTGGAGCACTGTGATGAGAAAACCATGGAGCCTTGTGATGACAAGTCTCATGGAGCATACTGATGAAAAGGGGCATGGAGCATTCTGATTACAGGGGTCTTGGAACATTGTGATAACAAGGGCATGGAGCATTGTGATGACAAGGGCATGGAGCATTGGTCTAATAAGTTTCATGGATTATTGTGATGACAGTTGGAATGGCGCATTGTGATGACAAGGGCATGGAGCATTGTGATGACCAGGTCATGCAGTATTGTGAAAAGAGGTGTCACGGAGCATTGTGATTACATATGTATTGGCCGATTGTGATGACAATGGCATGGAGCATTGTGATGACAAATGTCATGGAGGATTCTGATGACAAAGTTAATGGAGCATTGTGATGACAATGGCTTGGAGCATAGTGATGACAAGGTTCAGGGAGCATTGTGCTGACAAGTGCATGGAGAATTGTGATGACAAGGGTCATGGAGCATTCTGATGAAAAGCTTGTGGAGTATTTTGATGACAATGGCATGGAGCATTGTGATGAAAACGGCATGGGTCTTTGTGATGAAAAATGCATGCAGCCTTTTCATGACAGGGTTCAATGAGCATTCTGACGAAAAGTGTCATGGAGCATTGTGATGACAAGTGTATTGAGAATTGTGATGACAAAGGTCATGGAGCATTGTGATGAAAAGGGCATGGAGTATTGTGATGACAGGCATCATGGAGCGTTGTGATGACAAGTGTTATGGAACATTGTGATCACAAGTGTTTGGAGCATTGCGATGACAGAGGTCATGGATCATTTTGATTTCAAGGAGAATGTAGCATTGTGATGACAAGGGCATGAAGCAATGTGATCCCAAGGTTCATGGAGGATAGTGATGACAATGGTAATGGAGTATTGTGATGACAAGTGCATAGAGTATTGTAATGAGAAGGTCATGTAGCATTTTGATGACAAAGGCATGGAGCATTGTGATGACAGGTGTCATGGAGCACTGTGATGACAAGGGTCACGGAGCATTGTGAATACAGGGTTCATGTAGCATTGGGATGACAAGGGCATGGATCATTGTGATGACAAGCGTCATGGAGTATTGGGCTGAAAATATTCATGGAGTATTGTGATGACAGTGGTCATGGAGCATTGTGATGACTAGGGAATGGAGCATTGTGATGACAAGAGTCCCGGATCATTGTGTTGTCAGGTGTCATGGAGTGTTGTGATGACAGTGGTCATGGAGCATTTTAATGATATTGGTCTTGGAGCATTGTGATGAGAAGTTCACAGAGTACTGGGCTGAAAATATTCATGGAGTATTGTGATGACAGGGGTCATGGAGCATTGTGATGACAAGGGAATGGAGCATGGTGATGACAAGGTCCTGGAGCATTGTGATGAGAAGACCATGGAGACTTGTGATGACAAGTCTCATGGAGCATTCTGATGATAAGGGACATGGAGCATTGTGATTACAGGGGTCTTGGAGAATTGTGATGACAAGGGCATGGAGCATTGTGAGGAGAAGGCCATGGAACATTCTGATGACATGCGTCATGGAGCTTTGTGATATCAAGGGCAGGGAGCATTGTGATTACAGGTGTTTTGGAGCATTGTGAAGACAAGGGTCATGGAGCCTTGTGATGACAAGGCCATGGAACCTTGTGATGGCAGGGGTCATGGAGCATTGTTATGACAGAGATAATGGAGCATTGTGATGAGAAGGGCATTGAGCAATGGTCTGAAATGTTTCATGGATTATTGTGATGAGAGTGGGCATGGAGCATTGTGATGACAAGGGCACGGAACACTGTGATACATGGGCCATGGAGGATTGTAATGACAAAAGCATGGAGCATTGTGATGGGAAGGGCATCGAGCATTGTGATGACAAGTGTCATGGTGCTTTGTGATGACAAGGGCATGGAGTCATGTGATGAGAGGGTTCATGGAGCATTGTGATGACAATGACATGGAGCACTGTGATGCCAAGTGCCATGGAGCTTTGTGATGACAATGGTCATGGAGCATTTTGATGACAAGGGTGTGGTGTATTGTGATGAGAAGTGCAGGGAGCATTTTGATGACAGGGTCATGCAGCAATTTGATGAAAAGTGTAATGGAACATTTTGATGACAGGGGTTATAGAACATTGTGATGCCAGGGGTCATGGAATATTGTGCAGATAAGGGGATGTTGCATTGTGATGACAGGGGTCATGGAACATTGTGATAACAGGGGTGAGGGAGGATTGTGATGACTAGTGGTGGAACATTGTGATATCTCATGTGAGAGCATTTGGATGAGAAGTGCATGGAGCATTGTGATTACAAGGTTTATGGAGCATAGCGATGACAAGGTTGTGGATCATTGTGATGAAAATCGCATGGCACATTGTGATGACAAGGGTCATGGAGCAATGTTCTTACAAAGGCATGGAGTATTGTGATGACAAGGGTCACGGGGCATTGTGATGAAATGTTCATGGAGCATTGTGGTTACAAAGGTCACAGAGCCTTGTGATGATGCGGGCATGGACCGTTGTGATGACAAACGTTATGAAGCATAGTGATGACTGGAATCAAGGAGCATTGTGATGACAGGGATCATGGAGCATTGTGATGACAAGGGCATGGAGCATTGTTATGACAGGGGCATGGAGCATAGGTCTGACATGTTTCATAGATTATTGTGATGACAGTGGACATAGTGCATTGTGATGACAAGGGCATGGAGTATTGTGAAGACAGGTGTCAGGGAGCATTGTGATGACCTATGTCATGGTCCTTTGCGATGACAATAGCATGGAGCATTGTGATGCCAATTGAAATGGAGGATGTGATGACAAATATAATGGAGCACTGTGATGACAAGGGCATGGAGCATTATGTTGACAAGGGCCATTGAGAATTTCCATGACAATGTCGTGAAGCATTGTGATGACAAGTCCTGGAGCATTGTGATGAGAAAACCATGGAGGCTTGTGATGACAAGTCTCAAGGAGCATACTGATGAAAAGGGGTCTGGAGCATTCTGATTACAGGGGACTTGGAACATTGTGATAACAAGGGCATGGAGCATTGTGATGACCAGGTCATGCAGTATTGTGAAGAGAGTTGTCAGGGAGCATTGTGATGACATACGTAATGGCCCATTGTAATGACAATGGCATGGAGAATTGTGATTCCAATTGTCATAGAAGATTCTGATGACAAAGGTAATGGAGCATTGTGATGACAAGGGCTTGGAGCATTGTGATGACAGGTTTCAGGGAGCATTGTGCTGACAAGTGCATGGAGAATTGTGATGACAAGGGTCATGGAGCATTCTGATCACAAGCTTGTGGAGTATTTTGATGACAATTGCATGGAGCATTTTGATGAAAAAGGCATGGAGCCTTTTTGTGACAGGGTTCAAGGAGCATTCTGACGACAATGTCACGGAGCATTGTGATGACAAGTGTACTGAGAATTGTGATGACAAATTCATGGAGCATTGTTATAAAAAGGGCATGGAGTATGTGTGATGACAGGCATCATGGAGCTTTGTGATGACAAGTGTTATAGAACATAGTGATCACAAGAGTTTGGAGCATTGTGATGAGAGAGGTCATGGATCATTTTGATTTCAAGGAGCAGGGAGCATTGTGATGACAAGGGCATGAAGCAATGTGATCCCAAGTTTCATGGAGGATTGTGATAACAATGTTAAAGAGTATTGTGATGACAAGCGCATAGAGCATTGTAATGACAAGGTCCTGTAGCATTTTGCTGAGAAAGGCATCGAGCATTGTGATAACATGTTTCATGGAGCACAGTGATGACAAGCGTCATGGAGCATTGTGAATACAGGGGTCATGGAGCATTGGGATGACAAGGGCATGTATCATTGTGATGACAAGGGTCATGGAGCATTGGGTTGAAAAATTTCATGGAGTATTGTGATGACAGGGGTCATGGAGCATTGTGATTACAGGGGTCTTGGAGCATTGTGATGACAAGGGTTCCGGATCATTGTGTTGTCACGTGTCATGGAGTGTTGTGTTGACAGTGGTCATGGAGCATTGTGATGATATTTGTCATGGAGCATTGTGATGAGAAGGTCATGGAGCATTGGGCTGAAAATATTCATGGAGTATTGTTATGACATGGGTCATGGAGCATTGTGATGACTAGGGAATGGAGCATGGTGATGACAAGGTCCTGGAGCATTGTGATGAGATGACCATGGAGACTTGTGATGAGAAATCTCATGGAGCATTCTGATGAAAAAGGGCATGGAGCATTGTGATTACAGGGGTCTTTGATCATTGTGATGACAAGGGTCATGGAGCCTTCTGATGACAAGGCCGTGGAACATTGTGATGGCAGTGTTCATGGAGCATTGTTACGACAGAAGTAATGGACCATTGTGATGAGAATGTCATTGACCATTAGTCTGAAATATTTCATGGATTATTGTGATGAGAGTGGGCATGGAGCATTGTGATGAGAAGGGCACGGTACACTGTGATACTTGGGTCATGGTGGATTGTAATGACAAGGGCATGGTGCATTGTGATGACAAGTGTGATGGAGCTTTGTGATGACACAGGCATGGGGCAATGTGATGAGAGGGTTCATGGAGAATTGTGATGACAATTACATGGAGCATTGTGATGCCAAGTGTCATGGAGCTTTGTGATGACAAATGTCATGGAGCATTTTGATGTCAAGAGTGTGGTGCATTTTGATGAGAAGGGCAGGGAGCATTTTGATGACAGGGTCATGGAGCAATTTAATGAAAAGTGTAATGGAACATTTTGATGACAGGTGTTATAGAACATTGTGATGCCATGGGTCATGGAGCTTTGGCATGAAAAGTGTCATGGAGGATTTTGATGACAGTGGTTATGGAACATTGTGATGTCAGGAGTCATGGAACATTGTGTTGATAAGGGGATGTAGCATTGTGATGACAGGGGTCATGGAACACTGTGATTACAGGGGTGAGGGAGGATTGTGATATCTAGTGATAGATCATTGTGATATCCCAAGTGCGAGAGCAATTGGATGAGAAGTGCATGGAGCATTGTGATTACAATGTTAATGGAACATAGCGATGACAAGGTTGTGGATCATTGTGATGAAAAGTGCGTGGCACACTTTGATGACAAGTGTCATGGAGCATTGTTCTGACAAAGGCATGGAGCATTGTGATGACAAGGGTCACGGAGAATTGTGATGAAATGTTAATGTAGCATTGTGGTTACAAAGGACACAGAGCCTGGTGATGACGTGGGCATAGACCGCTGTGATGACAAACGTTATGAATCATTGTGATGACTGGAGTCATGGAGCATTGTGAGTACAGGGATCATGGAGCATTGTGATAACCAGGGCATGGAGCTTTGTGAGGACAGGGGCATGGAGCATTGGTCTGAGAAGTTTCATAGATTATTGTGATGAGAGTGGACATGGTGCATTGTGATGACAAGGACATGGAGCATTGTGAGGAGAAGGTCATGGAGTATTGTGAAGAGAGGTGTCAGGGAGCATTGTGATGACATATGTCATGGTCCATTGCGATGACAATGGCAGGGAGCACTGTGATGCCAAATGTAATGGAGGATTGTGATGGCAAATATAATGGAGCATTGTGATGACTAGGGCTTGCAGCATTATGATGACAAGTGCCATTGAGTATTTTCATGAGAAGGTCGTGAAGAATTGTGATGACAAGGCCCTGGAGCTTTGTGATGAGAAAACCATGGAGCCTTGTGAAGACAAGTCTCATGGAGCATACTGATGAAAGGGGCATGGATCTTTCTGATTACAGGGGTCTTGGAACATTGTGATAACAAGGACATGGAGCATTGTGATGACAATGGCCTGGAGCATTGTGATGAAAACGGCATCGGTCATTGTGATGAAAAAGGCATGGAGCATCTTCCTTACAGGGTTCTAGGAGAATTCTGATGACAAGTGTCAGGGAGCATTGTGATGACAAGTGTATTGAGAATTGTGATGACAAAGGTCATGGAGAAATGTGATGAAAAGGGCATGGAGTACTGTGATGACAGGCATCATGGAGCATTGTGATGACAAGTGTTATGGAACTTTGTGATAACAAGGTTTTGGAGCATTGTGATGAGAGAAGTCATGGATCATTTTGATTTCAAGGAACATGGAGCATTGTGATGACAAGGGCATTAAGCAATGTGATCCCAAGGTTCATGGAGGATTGTGATGACAATGGAAATGGAGTATTGTGATGACAAGAGCATAGAGCATTGTAATGACAAGGTCATGTAGCATTTTGCTGAGAAAGGCATGGAGCATTGTGATGACAGGTGTCATGGAGCACTGTGATGACAAGTGTCAAGGAGCATTGTGAATACAGGGGTCATGGAGCATTGGGATGGCAAGGGCATGGATCATTGTGATGACAAGCATCATGGAGCATTGCTCTGACAAAGGCATGGAGCCTTGTGATGACAAGGGTCACGGAGCATTGTGATGAAAAGTTCATTGAGCGTTGTGGTTACAAAGGTCACAGAGCCTTGTGATGACGCGGGCATGGACCGTTGTGATGAGAAACGTTATGAAGCATTGTGATGACTGGAGTCACGGAGCATTGTGATGACAGGGGTCATGGAGCATTGTGATAACAAGGGCATGGAGCATTGTGATGACAGGGGAAGGGAGCATTGGTCTGACAAGTTTCATAGATTATTGTGATGACAGTGGACATGGTGCATTGTGATGACAAGGGCATGGGGCATTGTGATGAGAAGGTCATGGAGTACTGTGAAGACAGTTGTCAGGGAGCAATGTGATGACATATGTCATGGTCCATTGCGATGGCAATGGCATGGAGCATTATGATGCCAAATGTAATGGAGAATTGTGATGACAAATATAATGGAGCTTTGTGATGATTAGGGCTTGGTGCATTATGATGACAAGGGTCATTGAAAATTTTCATGATAAGTTCGAGAAGCGTTGTGATGACAAGGTCCTGGAGCATTGTGATGACAAAGAATGGAGCCTTGTGATGACAATTCTCATGGAGCATACTGATGAAAAGGGGCATGGACCATTGTGATTACAGGGGTCTTGGAACACTGTGATGACAAGGGCATTGAACATTGTGAGGAGAAGACCAAGGAGCATTCTGATGGCATGCGTCATTGTGCTTTGTGATGACAAGGGCATGGAGCATTGTGATTACATGGGTCTTGGAGCATTGTGATGAAAAGGGCATGGATCATTGTGATGAAAATGGCATGGAGCCTTGTCATGACAGGGTTCAAGGAGCATACATACAACAAGTATCAGGGAGCATTTTGATGACAAGTGTATTGAGCATTGTGGTGACAAAGGTCATGGAGCATTGTGATGAGAAGGCCATTGATAATTGTGATGACGAGCGTCATGGGGCATTGTGATGACAAGAGTTTTGGAATATTGTGATCACAAGGGTTTGGAGCATTGTTATGACAGAGGTCATGGAACATTTTGATTTCATTGTGATGACAATAGCAAGAAGCATTATGATGATGGGCATGGTGCATTGTGATGACAGGGTTCATGGATCATTGAGATGAAAAGGGGCATAGAGCATTGTGATTAAAGGGTTATTGGAGCATTGTGATGAGAAGGGTCATGGAGCTTTGTGATGACAAGGCCAAGGAACATCGTGATGGCAGGGGTCATGGAGCATTTTTATGACTGGGGTAATGGAGCATTGTGATGGCAAGGGCATGGGGCATTGTGATGAGAAGGCCATGGAGCATTCTGATGACGTGTCATGGAGCTTCGTGAAGACAAGTGCATGGAGCAATGTGTTGCCAAGGGTCATGGATCTTTTTCATGACGAAGGTCATGGAGCATTTTGATGGCAAGGGCGTTGTGCATTGTGATGAGAAAGGAAGGGAGCATTCTGATGACAGGGTCATGGAGGAATCTGATGAAAAGTGTCATGGAACAATTTGATGACAGGTGTTATGGAACATTGTGATGTCAGGTGTCATCGAACATTGTGATGATAAGTGCATGTAGCATTGTGATGACACGAGTCATGGAACATTGTGATGACAGGGTTGAGGGAGTACTGTGACAATTAGTGATGTAGCATTGTGATATCAGTGGTGAGAGAGCATTTTGATGAGAAGTGCATGGAGCATTGTGATGACATATTTTAAGCAGCATTGTGATGAGAAGTGCGTGGTGCATTGTGATGACATGTGTCATGGAGCATTGTGCTGACAAGCGCATGGAGCATTGTGATGACAAGGGAATGGAGCATGGTGATAACAAGGTCCTGGAGCATTGTGATGAGAAGACCATGGAGACTTGTGATGACAAGTCTCATGGAGCATTCTGATGATAAGGGGCATGGAGCATTGTGATTACAGGGGTCTTGGAGCATTGTGATGACAAGGGCATGGAGCACTGTGGGGAGAAGGCCATGGAACATTCTGATGACATGCGTCATGGAGCTTTGTGATATCAAGGGCATGGAGCATTGTGATTGCAGGGGTTTTGGAGCATTGTGAAGACAAGGGTCATGGAGCCTTGTGATGACAAGGCCATGGAACATTCTGATGGCAGGGGTCATGGTGCATTGTTATGACAGAGATAATGGAGCATTGTGATGAGGAGGGCATTGAGCATTGGTCTGAAATGTTTCATGGATTATTGTGATGAGAGTGGGCATGGAGCATTGTGATGACAAGGGCACGGAACACTGTGATACATGGGTCATGGAGGATTTTAATGACAAAGGCATGGATCATTGTGATGGGAAGGGCATCGAGCATTGTGATGACAAATGTCATGGTGCTTTGTGATGACAAGGGCATGGAGTCATGTGATGAGAGGGTTCATGGAGCATTGTGATGACAATGACATGGAGCATTGTGATGCCTAGGGCCATGGAGGTTTGTGATGACAATGGTCATGGAGCATTTTGATGACAAGGGTATGGTGCATTGTGATGAGAAGGGCAGGGAGCATTTTGATGACAGGGTCATGCAGCAATTTGATGAAAAGTGTAATGGAACATTTTGATGACAGGGGTTATAGAACATTGTGATGCCAGGGGTCATGGATCTTTGGGATGAAAAGGGTCATGGAGCATTTTGATGACAGGAGTTATGGAACATTGTGATGTCAGGGGTCATGGAACATTGTGCAGATAAGGGGATGTAGCATTGTGATGACAGGGGTCATGGAACATTGTGATAACAGGGGTGAGGGAGGATTGTGATGACTAGTGGTGGAACATTGTGATATCTCATGTGAGAGAGCATTTGGATGAGAAGTTCATGGAGCACTGTGATTACAAGGTTTATGGAGCATAGCGATGACAAGGTTGTGGATCATTGTGATGAAAATTGCATGGCACATTGTGATGACAAAAGTCATGGAGCATTGTTCTGACAAAGGCATGGAGCATTGTGATGACAAGGCTCACGGAGCATTGTGATGAAAAGTTCAAGGAGCACTGTGGTTACAAATGTCACAGAGCCTTGTTATGATGCGGGAAAGGACCGTTGTGATGACAAACGTTATGAAGCATTGTGATGACTGGAGTCACGGGGCATTGTGATGTCAGGGGTAATGGAGCATTGTGATGACAAGGGCATGGAGCACTGTGATGACAGGGTCATGGAGCATTGGTCTGACAAGTTTCATGGATGATTGTGATGACAGTGTACATGGTGCATTGTGATGACAAGGACATGGAGCATTGTGATGACAAGGGCATGGAGTATTGTGAAGACAGGTGTCAGGGAGCATTGTGATGACATATGTCATGGTCCATTGCGATGACAATGGCATGGAGCATTGTGATGCCAAATGTAATGGAGGATTGTAATGACAAATATAATGGAGCATTGTTATGACTACGGCTTGGAGCATTATGATGACAACGGCCATTGAGAATTTTCATGACAATGTCGGGAAGGATTGTGATGACAAGGTCCTCGAGCAGTGTGATGAGAAAACCATGGAGCCTTGTGATGACAAGTCTCATGGAGCATACTGATGAAAAGGGGCATGGAACATACTGATTACAGGGGTCTTGGAACATTGTGATAACAAGGGCATGGAGCATTGTGATGACAAGGGCATGGAGCATTGTTCTAATAAGTTTCATGGATTATTGTGATGACAGTTGGAATGGCGCATTGTGATGACAAGGGCATGGAGCATTGTGATGACCAGTTCATGCAGTATTGTGAGAAGAGGTGTCACGGAGCATTGTGATGACATATGTATTAGCCCATTCTGATGACAATGGCATGGAGCATTGTGATGCCAATCTTCATGGAGGATTCTGATGACAAAGGTAAAGGAGCATTGTGATGACAATGGCTTGGAGCATAGTGAAGACAAGGTTCAGGGAGCATTGTGCTGACAAGTGCATGGAGAATTGTGATGACATGGGTCATGGAGCATTCTGATGACAAGCTTGTGGAGTATTTTGATGACAATGGCATGGAGAATTGTGATGAAAACTGCATGGGGCTTTGTGATGAAAAAGGCAAGGAGCCATTTCGTGACAGGGTTCAAGGAGCATTCTGACGACAAGTGTCAGGGAGCATTGTGATGACAAGTGTATTGAGAATTGTGATGACAAAAGTCATGGAGCATTGTGATGAAAAGGGCATGGAGTATTGTGATGACAGGCATCATGGAGCACTGTGATGAAAAGTGTTATGGAACATTGTGATCACAAGGGTTTGGAGCATTGCGATGACAGTGGTCATGGATCATTTTGATTTCAAGGAACATGGAGCATTGTGATGACAAGGGCATGAAGCAATGGGATCCCAAAGTACATGGAGGATAGTGATGACAATGGAAATGCAGTATTGTGATGACAAGCACATAGAGCATTGTAATGACAAGGTCATGTAGCATTTTGCCGACAAAGTCATGGAGCATTGTGATGACAGGTGTCATGGAGCACTGTGATGACAAGCGTCACAGAGCATTGTGAATACAGGGGTCATGGAGCATTGGGATTACAAGGGCATGGATAATTGTGATGACAAGCGTCATGGAGCATTGGGCTGAAAATGTTCATGGAGTATTGTGATGAAAGGGGTCATGGAGCATTGTGATGACTAGGGAATGGAGCATTGTGATGACAAGAGTCCCGGATCATTGTGTTGTCAGGTGTCATTGAGTGTTGTGATGACAGTGATCATGGAGCATTGTGATGATATTGGTCTTGGAGCATTGTGATGAGAATGTCATGGGGCATTGGGCTGAAAATATTCATGGAGTATTGTGATGACAGGGGTCATGGAGCATTGTGATCACAAGGGAATGGAGCATGGTGATGACAAGGTCCTGGAGCATTGTGATGATAAGACCATGGAGACTTGTGATGACAAGTCTCATGGAGCATTCTGATGAAAAGGGGCATGGAGCATTGTGATTACATGGGTCTTGGAGCATTGTGATGACAAGGGCATGGAGCATTGTGTGGAGAAGGCCATGGAACATTCTGATGACATGAGTCATGGAGCTTTGTGATGACAAGGGCATGGAGCTTTGTGATTATAGGGGTCTTGGTGCATTGTGATGACAGAGGTAATGGAGAATTGTGATGAGAAGGGAATGGAGCATTGTGATTACAAGATTTATGGAGCATTGTGATGACAAATTTCTGGACCGTTGGGACGAATAGCGTGTGGCACATTGTGATGACAAGGGTCATGGAGCATTTTTCTGACAAAGGCATGAAGCATTGTGATGACAAGTGTCACGGAGCATTGTGATGAAAAGTTCATGGAGCATTGAGGTTACAAAGTTAACAGAGACTTGTGATGACACGGGTATCGACCATTGTGATGACAAATGTTATGAAGAATTGTGATGACTGGAGTAACGGAGCATTGTGATGACAGGGGTCATGGAGCAATGTGATGAAAAGGGCATGGAACATTGTGCTGAGAATGGCATAGAGCATTGTGATGACATGTGTCATGGAGCATTGTAATGACAAGCGTCACGGAGCATTGTGAATACAGGGGTCATGGAGCATTAGGATGACAAGGGCATGGATCATTGTGATGACAAGGGTCATGGAGAATTGGGCTGAAATTGTTCCTGGAGTATTGTGATGACAGGGGTCATGGAGCATTGTGATGACTAGGGAATGGAGCATTGTGATGACAAGAGTCCCAGATCATTGTGTTGTCAGGTGTCATTGAGTGTTGTGATGACAGTGATCATGGAGCATTGTGATGATATTGGTCTTGGAGCATTGTGATGAGAAGGTCATGGGGCATTGGGCTGAAAATATTCATGGATTATTGTGATGACAGGGGTCATGGAGCATTGTGATTACAAGGGAATGGAGCATGGTGATAACAAGGTCCTGGAGCATTGTGATGAGATGACCAGGGAGACTTGTGATGACAATTTTCATGGAGCATCCTGATGAAAAGGGGCATGGAGCATTGTGATTACAGGGGTCTTGGAGCATTGTGATGACAAGGGCATGGAGCATTGTGAGGAGAAGGCCATGGAACATTCTGATTACATGCGTCATGGAGCATTGTGATGAAAAGGTCATGGAGCATTGTGATTACAGGGGTCTTGGAGCATTGTGATGACAAGGGTCATGGAGCCTTGTGATGACAAGGCCGTGGAACATTGTGATGGCAGGTGTCATGGAGCATTGTTATGACAGAGATTATGGAGCATTGTGATGAGAAGGGCATTGAGCATTGGTCTGAAATATTTCATGGATTGTTGTGATGAGAGTGGGCATGGAGCATTGTGATGACAAGGGCACGGAACACTGTGATACATCGGTCATGGAGGATTGTAATGACAAAGGCATGGAGCATTGTGATGAGAAGGGCATCGAGCATTGTGATGACAAGTGTCATGGTGCTTTGTGATGAAAAGAGCATGGAGCCATGTGATGGGTGTCTTCATGGAGCATTGTGATGACAATGACATGGAGCATTGTGATGCCAAGGGCCATGGAGCTTTGTGATGACAAAGGTCATGGAGCATTTTGATGATGAGGGTGTGGTGCATTGTGATGAGAAGTGCAGGGAGCATTTTGATGACAGGGTCATGCAGCAATTTGATGAAAAGTGTAATGGAACATTTTGATGACAGGGGTTATAGAACATTGTGATGCCAGGGGTCATGGATCTTTGGGATAAAAAGTGTCATGGAGAATTTTGATGAGAGTGGTTATGGAAGATTGTGATGTCAGGGGTCATGGAACATTGTGCAGATAAGGGGATGTAGCATTGTGATGACAGTGGTCATGGAACATTGTGAAAACAGGGGTGAGGGAATATTGTGATGACTAGTGATGGAATATTGTGATATCTCATGTGAGAGAGCATTTGGATGAGAAGTTCATGGAGCATTGTGATTACAAGGTTTATGGAGCATAGCGATGACAAGGTTGTGGATCATTGTGATGAAAAGTGCATGGTACATTGTGATGAAAAGGGTTATGGAGCATTGTTCTGACAAAGGCATGGAGCATTGTGATGACAAGTGTCATGGAGCATTGTGATGAAAAGTTCATGGAGCATTGTGGTTAAAATGGTCACAGAGCCTTGTGATGACGCGGGCATGGACCGTTGTGATGATAAAAGTTATGAAGCATTGTGATTACTGGAGTCACGGGGCATTGTGATGACAGGGGTCATGGAGCATTGTGATGACAAGGGCATGGAGCACTGTGATGACAGGGGCATGGAGCAATGGTCTGACAATTTTCATAGATGATTGTGATGACAGTGGACATGGTGCATTGTGATGACAAGGGCATGGAGCATTGTGATGACAGGTGCATGGAGTATTGGGAAGACAGGTGTCAGGGAGCATTGTGATGACATATGTCATGGTCCATTGCGATGACAATGGCATGGAGCATTGTGATGCCAAATGTAATGGAGGATTGTAATGACAAATATAATGGAGCATTGTTATGACTACGGCTTGGAGCATTATGATGACAAGGGCCATTGAGAATTTTCATGACAATGTCGTGAAGCATTGTGATGACAAGGTTCTGGAGCACTGTGATGAGAAACCATGGAGCCTTGTGATGACAAGTCTCATGGAGCATACTGATGAAAAGGGGCATGGAGCATTCTGATTACAGGGGTCTTGGAACATTGTGATAACAAGGGCATGGAGCATTGTGATGACAAGGGCATGGAGCTTTGGTCTAATAAGTTTCATGGATTATTGTGATGAGAGTTGGAATGACCCATTGTGATGACAAGGGCATGGAGCATTGTGATGACCAGGTCATGCATTATTGTGAGAAGAGTTGTCACGGAGCATTGTGATGATATATGTTTAAGCCCATTGTGATGACAATGGCATGGAGCATTGTGATGACAAGTGTATTGAGAATTGTGATGACAAATGTCATGGAGCATTGTGATGAAAAGGGCATGGAGTATTGTGATGACAGGCATCATGGAGCGTTGTGATGACAAGTGTTATGGAACATTGTGATCACAAGTGTTTGGAGCATTGCGATGACAGAGGTCATGGATCATTTTGATTTCAAGGAGCATGTAGCATTGTGATGACAAGGGCATGAAACAATGTGATCCCAAGGTTCATGGAGGATAGTGATGACAATGGTAATGGAGTATTGTGATGACAAGTGCATAGAGTATTGTAATGAGAAGGTCATGTAGCATTTTGATGACAAAGGCATGGAACATTGTGATGACAGGTGTCATGGAGCACTGTGATGACAAGCGTCACGGAGCTTTGTGAATACAGGGGTCATGTAGCATTGGGATGACAAGGGCATGGATCATTGTGATGACAAGGGTCATGGAGCATTGGGTTGAAAAATTTCATGGAGTATTGTGATGACAGGGGTCATGGAGCATTGTGATGACTAGGGAATGGAGCATTGTGATGACAAGAGTCCCGGATCATTGTGTTGTCAGGTGTCGTGGAGTGTTGTGATGACAGTGATCATGGAGAATTTTGATGATATTGGTCTTGGAGCATTGTGATGAGAAGGTCTTGGGGCATTGGGCTGAAAATGTTCATGGAGTATTGTGATGACAGGGGTCATGGAGCATTGTGATGACAAGGGAATGGAGCATGGTGATAACAAGGTCCTGGAGCATTGTGATGAGATGACCATGGAGACTTGTGATGACAAGTCTCATGGAGCATTCTGATGAAAAAGGGCATGGAGCATTGTGATTACATGGTCTTGGAGCACTGTGATGACAAGGGCATGGAGCATTGTGTGGAGAAGGCCATGGAACATTCTGATGACATGCATCATGGAGCCCTGTGATGACAAGGGCATGGAGCTTTGTGATTACAGGGGTCTTGGAGCATTGTGATGATAGAGGTAATGGAGCATTGTGATGAGAAGGGTATGGAGCATTGTGATGAAAAGATCATGCAGTATTGTGAAAAATGGTGTCACGGAACATTGTGATGACATATGTATTGCCCCATTGTGATGACAATGGCATGGAGCATCGTGATGAAAATTGTCATGGATGATTCTGATGACAAAGGTAATGGAGCATTTTGATGACAATGGCTTGGAGCATAGTGATGACAAGGTTCAGGTAGCAATGTGCTGACAAGTGCATGGAGAATTGTGATGGCAAGAGTCATGGAGCATTCCGATGACAAGCTTGTGGAGTATTTTGATGAAAATGTCATGGAGCATTGTGATGAAAACGGCATGGGGCTTTGTGATGAAAAAGGCATGCAGCCTTTTCGTGACAGGGTTCAAGGAGCATTCTGACGACAAGTGTCAGGGAGCATTGTGATGACAAGTGTATTGAGAATTGTGATGACAAAGGTCATGGAGCATTGTGATGAGAAGGCCATTGATAATTGTGATGACGAGCGTCATGGGGCATTGTGATGACAAGAGTTTTGGAATATTGTGATCACAAGGGTTTGGAGCATTGTTATGACAGAGGTCATGGAACATTTTGATTTCATTGTGATGACAATAGCAAGAAGCATTATGATGATGGGCATGGTGCATTGTGATGACAGGGTTCATGGATCATTGAGATGAAAAGGGGCATAGAGCATTGTGATTAAAGTGTTATTGGAGCGTTGTGATGAGAAGGGTCATGGAGCTTTGTGATGACAAGGCCAAGGAACATCGTGATGGCAGGGGTCATGGAGCATTTTTATGACTGGGGTAATGGAGCATTGTGATGGCAAGGGCATGGGGCATTGTGATGAGAAGGCCATGAAGCATTCTGATGACGTGTCATGGAGCTTCGTGAAGACAAGTGCATGGAGCAATGTGTTGCCAAGTGTCATGGATCTTTTTGATGACGAAGGTCATGGAGCATTTTGATGGCAAGGGCGTTGTGCATTGTGATGAGAAAGGTAGGGAGCATTCTGATGACAGGGTCATGGAGCAATCTGATGAAAAGTGTCATGGAACAATTTGATGACAGGTGTTATGGAACATTGTGATGTCAGGGGTCATCGAACATTGTGATGATAAGTGCATGTAGCACTGTGATGACACGAGTCATGGAACATTGTGATGACAGGTTTGAGGGAGTACTATGACAATTAGTGATGTAGCATTGTGATATCAGTGGTGAGAGAGCATTTTGATGAGAAGTGCATGGAGCATTGTGATGACATATTTTAAGCAGCATTGTGATGAGAAGTGCGTGGTGCATTGTGATGACATGTGTCATGGAGCATTGTGCTGACAAGCGCATGGAGCATTGTGATGACAAGTGTATTGAGAATTGTGATGACAAAGGTCATGGAACATTGTGATGAAAAGGGCATGGAATATTGTGATGACAGGCATCATGGAGCGTTGTGATGACAAGTGTTATGGAACATTGTGATCACTAGGGTTTGGAGAAAATTGATGACCGAGGTCATGGATCATTTTGATTTCAAGGAGCATGGACCATTGTGATGACAAGGGCATGAAGCAATGTGATCCCAAGGTTCATTGAGGATTGTGATGACAATGGTTATGGAGTATTGTGATGACAAGCGCATAGAGCATTGTAATGACAAGGTCATGTAGCATTTTGCTGACAAAGGCATGGAGCATTGTGATGACATGTGTCATGGAGCACTGTGATGACAAGCGTCACGGAGCATTGTGAATACAGCGGTCATGGAGCATTGGGATGACAAGGGCATGGATCATTGTGGTGACAAGTTTCATGGAGAACTGGGCTGAAAATGTGCATGGAGTGTTGTGATGACAGGGGTCATGGAGCATTGTGATGACTAGGGAATTGAGCACTGTGATGACAAGAGTCCCGGATCATTGTGTTGTCGGCTGTCATGGAATGTTTTGATGACAGTGGTCATGGATCATGCTGATGATATTGGCCATGGAGCATTGTGATGAGTTGGTCGTGGAGCACTGTGATGAAAATGTTCATGGATTATTGTGATGACAGGGGTCATGGAGCATTGTGATGACAAGGGCATGGAGCATTGTGATGAGAAGCTCATGGAGTACTGTGAAGACAGGTGTCAGGGAGAATTGTGATGACAAGGGCATGGAGCATTTTGATGAGAAGGACATGGAACATTCTGATGGCATGTGTCATGGAGCTTTGTGATGACAAGGGCATGGAGCATTGTGATTACAGGTGTCTTGGAGCATTGTGATGACAAGTGTCATGGAGCCTTGTGATGACAAGGCCGTGGAATATTGTGATGGCAGGTGTCAAGGAGCATTGTTATGACAGGCGTAATGGAGCATTGTGTTGAGAAGGGCATGGAGCATTGTGATTACAAGGTTTATGGAGCATTACCATGACAAATTTTTGGATCGGTTTGATGAAAATCACGTAGCACATTGTGATGTCAAGGGTCATGGAGCATTTTGATGACAAGTGTCACGGAGCACTGTGATGAAATGTTCATGGAGCATTGTGGTTATAAAGGTCACAGAGCCTTGTGATGACGCGGGCATGGACCATTGTGATGAAAAATGTTATGAAGCATTGTGATGACTGGAGTCACGGAGCATTGTGATGACAGGGGTCATGGAGCATTGTGATGACAAGGGCAAGGAGCATTGTGGTGACAGGGGCATGGAGCATTGGTCTGAAAAGTTTCATAGAGTATTGTGATGACATTGGACATGGTGCATTGTGATGACAAGGGCATGGATCATTGTGATGAGAAGGTCATGGAGTATTCTGAAGACAGGTGTTAGGGAGCATTGTGATGACATATGTCATGGTCCATTGCAATCACAATGGCAGGGAGCATTGTGATGCCAAATGTAATGGAGGATTTTGATGACAAATATAATGGAGCATTGTGATGACTAGGGCTTGGAGCATTATGATGACAAGGGCCATTGAGAATGTTCAGAACAAGGTCGTGAAGAATTGTGATGACAAGGTTCTGGAGCATTGTGATGAGAAATCCATAGAGACTTGTGATGATAAATCTCATGGAGCATACTGATGAAAAGGGGCATGGAGCATACTGATTACAGGGGTCTTGGAACATTGTGATAACAAGGGCATGGAGCATTGTGATGACAAGGGCATGGAGCATTGGTCTAATAAGTTTCATGGATTATTGTGATGACAGTTGGAATAGCGCATTGTGTTGACAAGGGCATGGAGCATTGTGATGACCAGTTCATGCAGTATTGTGAGAAGAGGTGTCACGGAGCATTGCGATGACATACGTATTGGCCCATTGTGATGACAATGGCATGGAGCATTGTGAGGAGAAGGCCAAGGAGCATTCTGAAGGCATGTTTCATTGAGCTTTGTGATGACAAGGGCATGGAGCACTGTGTTTACAGGGGTCTTGGAGCATTGTGAGGAAAAGGGCATGGATCATTGTGATGAAAAAGGCATGGAGCCTTGTCATGACAGGGTTCAAGGAGCATACAGACAACAAGTGTCAGGGAGCATTTGGATGACAAGAGTATTGAGCATTGTGATGACAAATGTCATGGAGCATTGTGATGAGAAGACCATGGATAATTGTGATGACGAGTGTCATGGGGCACTGTGATGACAAGTGTTATGGAATATTGTGATCAGAAGGGTTTGGAGCATTGTTATGACAGAGGTCATGGAGCATTTTGATTTCATTGTGATGACAATAGCATGAAGCATTATGATGATGGGCATGGTGCATTGTGATGACAGGGTTCATGGATCATTGAGATGAAAAATGGGCATGGAGCATTGTGATTACAGGGTTCTTGGAGCATTGTGATGAGAAGGGTCATGGAGGCTTGTGATGACAAGGCCACGGAACATCGTGATGGCAGGGGTCATGGAGCATTTTTATGACAGTGGTAATGGAGCATTGTGATGGCAAGCGCATGGAGCACTGTGATGAGAAGGCCATGGAGCATTCTGATGACATGTGTCATGGAGCTTTGTGATGACAAGGGCATGGAGCAATGTGATGAGAGCGTTCATGGAGCATTGTGATGACAATGACATGGAGCATTGTGATGCCAAGGGTCATGGATCTTTGTGATGACAAAGGTCATGTAGTATTTTGATGAGAAGTGCGTTGTGCAATGTGATGAGAAGGGCAGGGAGCATTGTGATGACAGGGTCATGGAGCAATTTGATGAAAATGGTTATGGAACATTTTGATGACAGGGGTTATGGAATATTGTGATGTCAGGGGTCATGGAGCATTTTGATTAAAAGGAAATGGAGCATTTTGATGACAGGGGTTATGGAGCATTGTGATGTCAGGGGTCATCGAACATTGTGATGATAAGTGCATGTAGCATTGTGATGACAGGAGTCATGGAAAACTGTGATAACAGGGGTGAGGGAGTATTGTAACGAATAGGGATGTAACATTGTGATATCTGTGGTGAGAGAGCATTTTGATGACAAGTTTTATGGAGCATTGTGGTGACAAGATTGTGGAGCACTGTGATGACAAGCGCATGGTTCATTGTGATGACATGTGTCATGGAGCATCGTGCTGACAAGCGCATGGAGCATTGTGATGACAAGGGTCATGTAGCATTGTGCTGACAAAGGCATAGGGAATTGTGATGACAAGGATCAAAGAGCATTGTGATGAAAAGTTCATGGAGCATTGTGATGACAAGGGTCATAGAGCACTGTGATGACAAGGGCATGGATCATTGATCTAATAAGTTTCATGGATTATTGTGATGACTGTTGGAATGGTGCACTGTGGTGACAAGGGCATGGAGCATTGTGATGACCAGGTCATGGAGTATTGTGAAGACTGGTGTCAGGGAGCACTGTGTTGACATATGTAGTGACCCATTGTGATGACAATGGCATGGAGCATTGTGATGCCAAGTGTCATGGAGGATTCTGATGACAAAGGTAATGGTGCATTGTAATGACAATGGCTTGGAGCATTGTGATGACAAGGGTCAGGGAGCATTGTGCTGACAAGTGCATGGAGAATTGTGATGAAAATGGTCATGGAGCATTCTCATGACAAGCTTGTGGAGTATTTTGATTACAGTGGCGTGGAGCATTGTAATGAAAACGGCATGGGGCATTGTGATGAAAAAGGCATGGAGCATTTTCGTGACAGGGTTCAAGGAGCATTTTGATGATAAGTGCCAGGGAGCATTGTAATGACAAGTGTATTGAGAATTGTGATGACAATGGTCATGGAGCATTGTGATAAAAGTGCATGGAGTATTGTGATGACAGGCATCATGGAGCGTTGTGATGACAAGTGTTATGGAACATTTTGATCACAAGGGTTTGGAGCATTGTGATGACAGAGGTCATGGATCATTTTGATTTCAAGGAGCATGGAGCATTGTGATTACAAGGGCATGAAGCAATGTGATCCCAAGGTTCATGGAGGATTGTGATGACAATGGTAATGGAGTATTGTGATGACAAGCGCATAGAGCATTGTAATGACAAGGTCATGTAGCATTTTGCTGACAAAGGCATGGAGCATTGTGATGACAGGTGTCATGGAGCACTGTGATGACAAGCGTCACGGATCATTGTGAATACAGGGGTCATGGAGCATTGGGATGACAAGGTCATGGATCACTGTGATGACAAGGTTCATGGAGCATTGGGCTGAAAATGTTCATGGAGTATTGTGATGACAGGTGTCATGGAGCATTGTGATGACAGAGGTCATGGAGAATTTTGATTTCATTGTGCTGACAATAGCCGGAAGCATTATGATGATGGGCATGGTGCATTGTGATGACAGGGTTCATGGAGCATTGAGATGAAAATTGGCATGGAGCATTGTGATTACAGGGGTCTTGGAGCACTGTAATGACAAGGACATTGAGCATTTTTATGAGAAGGACATGGAACATTCTGATGGCATGTGTCATGGAGCTTTGTGATGACAAGGGCATGGAGCATTGTGATTACAGGGGTCTTGGAACATTGTGATGACAAGTGTCATGGAGCCTTGTGATGACAAGGCCGTGGAATATTGTGATGGGATGGGCCATGGAGCATTGTCATGACAGGGGAAATGGAGCATTGTGATGAGAAGTGCATGGAGCATTGTGATTACAAGGTTTATGGAGCATTACAATGACAAATTTGTGGACCGTTGTGATGAAAATCGCGTAGCACATTGTGATGACAAGGGTCATGGAGCATTTTTCTGACAAACGCATGGAGCATTTTGATGACCAGTGTCACGGAGCATTGTGATGAAAAGTTCATGGAGCATTGTGGTTATAAAGGTCACAGAGCCTTGTGATGACGCGGGCATGGACCATTGTGATGACAAATGTTATGAAGCATTGTGATGACTGGAGTCACCGAGCATTGTGATGACAGTGGTCATGGAGCATTGTGATGACAAAGGCATGGTGCATTGTGGTTACAGGGGCATGGAGCATTTGTCTGACAATTTTCATAGATTATTGTGATGACATTGGACATGGTGCATTGTAATGTCAAGGGCATGGAGCATTGTGATGAGAAGGGCATCGAGCATTGTGATGACAAGTGTCATGGAGCTTTGTGATGACAAGGGCATGGAGCAATGTGATGAGAGTGTTCATGGAGCATTGTGATGACAATGACATGGAGCATTGTGATGCCAAGGGTCATGGAGCTTTGTGATGACAAGTCATGGAGCATTTTGATGACAAGGTCATGGTGCATTGCAATGAGAAGGGCAGGGAGCATTTTGATGACCGGGTCATGCAGCAATTTGATAAAAAGTGTAATGGAACATTTTGATGGCAGGGTTTATAGACCATTGTGATGTCAGGGGACTTGGAGCTTTGGGATGGAAAGGGTCAGGGAGCATTTTGATGACAGGTGTTATGGAACATTGTGATGGCAGGGGTCATGGAACTTTGTGATGATAAGGGGATGTAGCATTGTGATGACAGTGTCATGGAACCTTGTGATTACAGGCGTGAGGGAGTATTGTGAAGACTAGTGATGGAACATTGTGATATCTCTGGTGACAGAGCATTTTGATGAGAAGTGCATGGACTATTGTGATTACAACGTTTATGGAGCATGGCAATGACAAGTTTGTGGTCGGCTGTGATGAAATGCGCGTGGCACATTGTGATGACAATGGTCATGGAGCATTGTTCTGACAAAGACATAGAGCACTGTGATGACAAGTGTCACAGAGAATTGTGATGAAAATTTCATGGAGCATTGTGGTTACAAAGGTCACAGAGCCTTGTGATGACACGGGCATGGACCATTGTGATGACAAACGTTATGAAGCATTGTGATGACTGGAGTCAGGGAGCATTGTGATGACAGGGGTCATGGACGATTGTGATGACACGGGCATGGAGCATTGGTCTGAGAAGTTTCATAGATTATTGTGATGAGAGTGGACATGGTGCATTGTGATGACTAGGGCATGGAGCATTGTGATGAGAAGGTCATGGAGTATTGTGAAGACAGTTGTCAGGGAGCATTGTGATGACATATGTCATTGGCCATTGCGATGAAAATGGCAGGGAGCATTGTGATGCCAAATGTAATGGAGAATTGTGATGACAAATATAATAGAGCATTGTGATGATTAGGTCTTGGAGCATTATGATGACAAGGGCCCTTGAAAATTTTCATGACAAGGTCGTGAAGCATTGTGATGACAATGTCCTGGAGCATTGTGATGACAAAACCATGGATCCTTGTGATGACAAGTCTCATGGAGCATACTGAAGAAAAGGGGCATAGAGCATTTTGATTACAGGGGTCTTGGAACATTGTGATGACAAGGGCATGGAGCATAGTGAGTAGAAGACAAAGTAGAATCCTGATGGCAAGCGTCATTGAGTTTTGTGATGACAAGGGCATGGAGCATTGTGATTACATGGGTCTTGGATCATTGTGATGAAAAGGGCATGGATCATTGTGATGAGAAGGTCATGGAGTATTGTGAAGACAGGTGTCAGGGAGCATTGTGATGACATATGTCATGGTCCATTGCAATGAGAATGGCAGGGAGCATTGTGATTCCAAATGTAATGGAGGATTTTGATGACAAATATAATGGAGCATTGTGATGACTAGGGCTTGGAGCATTATGATGACAAGGGCCATTGAGAATTTTCAGAACAAGGTCGTGAAGCATTGTGATGACAAGGTCCTGGAGCATTGTGATGAGAAATCCATAGAGACTTGTGATGACAAATCTCATGGAGCATACTGATGAAAAGGGGCATGGACCATTGTGATTACAGGGGTCTTGGAACATTGTGATGACATGGGCATGGAGCATTGTGAGGAGAAGCCCAAGGAGCATTCTGAAGACATATTTCATTGAGCTTTGTGATGACAAGGGCATGGAGCATTGTGTTTAAAGGGTTCTTGGAGCATTGTGAGGAAAAGGGCATGGATCATTGTGATGAAAAAGGCATGGAGCCTTGTCATGACAGGGTTCAAGGAGCATACAGACAACAAGTGTCAGGGAGCATTTTGATGACAAGTGTATTGAGCATTGTGATGACAAATGTCATAGAGCATTGTGATGAGAAGACCATGGATAATTGTGATGAAGAGTGTCATGGGGCACTGTGATGACAAGTGTTATGGAATATTGTGATCACAAGGGTTTGGAGCATTGCTATGACAGAGGTCATGGAGCATTTTGATTTCATTGTGATGACAATAGCATGAAGCATTATGATGATGGGCGTGGTGCATTGTGATGACAGGGTTCATGGATCATTGAGATGAAAAGGGGCATGGAGCATTGTGATTACAGGTGTCTAGGAACACTGTGATGACAAGGGCATGGAACATTGTGAAGAGAAGGCCATGGATCCTACTGATGACATGCATCATGGAGCTTTGTTATGACAAGGTCATGGAGCATTTTGATTACAGGTGTCTTGGAGCATTGCAAAGACATGGGTCATGGAGCCTTGTGATGACAAGGCCGTGGAACACTGTGATGGCAATGGTCATGGAGCATTGTTATGACAGAGGTAATGGAGCATTGTTTTCAGAAGGGAATTGAGCATTGGTCTGAAGTATTTCATGGATTATTGTGATGAGATTGGGCATGGAGCATTGTGATGAAAAGGGCACGGAACACTGTGATACATGGTTCATGGAGGATTGTAATGTCAAGGGCAAGAAGCAATGTGATGAGAGGGTTCATGGAGCACTGTGATGACAATGACATCGAGCGTTGTGAGGAGAAGGCCATGGAGCATTCTGATGTCTTGAGTCATGGAGCTTTGTGATGACAAGGGCATAGAGCTTTGTGATTACAGGGGTCTTGGAGCATTGTGATGAAAAGGGAATGGATCACTGTGATGAAAAAGGCATGGAGCCTTGTCATGACAGGGTTCAAGGAGCATACTGACGACAAGTGTCAGGGAGCATTGTGATGACAAGTGTATTGAGCATTGTGATGACAAAGATCATGGAGCACTGTGATGAGAAGACCATGGATAATTGTGATGATGATCGTCATGCGGTTTTGTGATGATAAGTGTTATGAAACACTGTGATCACAAGGGTTTGGAGCATTATGATGACAGAGTTCATGGAGAATTTTGATTTCATTGTGATGACAATAGCCTGAAGCATTATGATGATGGGCATGGTGCATTGTGATGACACGGTTCATGGAGCATAGAGATGAAAAGGGGCATGGAGCATTGTGATTACAGAGTTCTTGGAGCATTGTAATGACAAGCGCATAGAGCTGTCTAATGACAAGGTCATGTAGAATTTTGCTGACAAATGCATGGAGCATTGTGATGACAGGTGTCATGGAGCTTTGTGATGACAAGTCATGGAGCATTTTGATGACAAGGGCATGGTGCATTGTGATGACAAGGGCAGGAAGCATTTTGATGACCGGGTCATGCAGCAATTTGATGAAAAGTGTTATGGAAAATTGTGATGGCAGTGGTCATGGAGCATTGTTATGACAGAGGTAATGGAGCATTTTGATGAGAAGGGCATTGAGCATTGGTCTGAAATATTTCAAGGATTATTGTGATGAGAGTGGGCATGGAGCATTGTGATGACAAGGGCACGGAACACTGTGATACATGGGTCATGGAGGATTGTAATGACAAGGGCATGGAGCATTGTGATGAGAAGGGCATCGAGCATTATGATGACAAGTGTCATGGAGCTTTGTAATGACAAGGGCATGTAGCAATGTGATGAGAGCGTTTATGGAGCACTGTGATGACAATGACATGGAGCACTGTGATGCCAATGGTCATGGAGCTTTGTGATGACAAAGGTCATAGAACATTTTGATAACAAGGGTGTGGTGCATTGTGATGAGAAGTGCAGGGAGCATTTTGATGACAGGGTCATGCAGCAATTTGATGAAAAGTGTAATGGAACATTTTGATGACAGGGGTTATAGAACATTTTGATGCCAGGAGTCATGGAGCTTTGGGATGAAAAGGGTCATGGAGCATTTTGATGACAGGGGTTATGGAAGATTGTGATGTCAGTGGTTATGGAACATTGTGCTGATAAGGGGATGTAGCATTGTGATGACTGGGGTCATGGAAAATTGTGATTACTGGGGTGAGGGAGGATTGTGATAACTGGTGACGGAACATTGTGATATCTCAGGTGAGAGTGCATTTGGATGAGAAGTGCATGGAGCATTGTGATTACAAGGTTTATGGCGGATAGCGATGACAAGGTTGTGGATCACTGTGATGAAAAGCGCGTGGCACATTGTGATGACAAGGGTCATGGAGTATTGTTCGGACAAAGTCATGGAGCATTGTGATGACAAGGGTCACGGAGCATTGTGATGGAAATTTCATGGAGCATTGAGGTTACAATGGACACAGAGCCTTTTGAGGTCACGAGCATGGACCGTTGTGTTGACAAACGTTATGAAGTATTGTGATGACTGGATTCAGGGAGCATTGTGATGACAGGGGTAATGGAGCAGTGTGATGACAAGGGCATGGAGCATTGCGATGACAGGGGCATGGAGCATTGGTCTGACAAGTTTCATAGAGTATTGTGATGACAGTGGACATGGTGCATTGTGATGACAAGGGCATGGAGCATTGTGATGAGAAGGTCATGGAGTATTGTGAAGACAGGTGTCATGGAGCACTGTGATGACATGGGTCACGGAGCATTGTGAATACAGGGGTCATGGAGCATTGGGATGACAAGGGCATGGATCATTGTGATGAGAAGATCATGGAGTATTGTAAAGACACGTGTCAGGGAGCATTGTGATGACATATGTCATGGTCCACTGCGATGACAATGTCAGGGAGCATTGAGATGCCAAATGTAATGGAGGATTGTGATGACAAATATAATGAAGCATTGTGATGACTAGGGCTTGGAGCATTATGATGACAAGGGTCATTGAGAATTTTCATGACAAGGTCGAGGAGCATTGTGATGACAAGGTCCTGGAGCTTTGTGATTAGAAAACAATGGAGCCTTGTGAAGAAAAGTCTCATGGAGCATACTGATGAAAAGGAGCATGGAACATTCTGATTACAGGGGTCTTGCAACATTGTGATAACAAGTGCATGGAGCATTGTGATGACAAGGGCATGGAGCATTGGTCTAATACGTTTCATGGATTATTGTGATGACAGATGGAATGGCGCACTGTGATGACAAGGGCATGGAGCATTGTGTTGACCAGATCATGCAGTATTGTGAAGACAGGTGTCAGGGAACATTGTGATGACATATGTAATGTCCCATTGTGATGACAATGGCATGGAGCATTGTGATGCCAAGTGTCATGGAGGATTCTGATGACAAAGGTAATGGAGCATTGTGATGACAATGGCTTGGAGCATTGTGATGACAAGGGTCAGGGAGCATTGAGCTGACAAGTGCATGGAGAATTGTGATGACAAGGGTCATGGAGCATTCTGATGACAAGCTTGTGGAGTATTTTGATGACAATGGCATGGAGCATTGTGATGAAAACGGTATGGGGCTTTGTGATGAAAAAGGCATGGAGACTTTTCGTGACAGGGTTCAAGGAACATACTGATGACAAGTGTCAGGGAGCATTGTGATGACATGTATATTGAGAATTGTGATGACAAAGTCATGGAGCTTTGTGATGTAAAGTCCATGGAGTATTGTGATGACAGGCATCATGGAGCTTTGTGATGACAAGTGTTATGGAACACTGTGATCACAAGGATTTGGAGCATTGTGATGACAGAGGTCATGGATCATTTTGGTTTCAAGGAGCATGGAGTATTGTGATGAGAAAGGAATGAAGCAATGTGATCCCAAGGTTCATGGAGGATTGTGATGAAAATGGAAATGGAGTATTGTGATGACAAGCGCACAAAGCATTGTAATGACAAGGTCATGTAGCATTTTGCTGACAAAGGCATGGAGAATTGTGATGACATGTGTCATGGAGCACTGTGATGACAAGCGTCACAGAGCATTGTGAATACAGGGTTCATGGAGCATTGGGATGATAAGGGCATGGATCATTGTGATGACAAGTATCCCGGATCATTGTGCTGTGAGGTGTCATGGAATGTTGTGACGACAGTGGTCATGGAGCATTGTGATGATATTGGTCATGGAGCATTGTGATGAGTAGGTCGTGGAGCATTGGGCTGAAAATGTGGATGGAGTATTGTGATGATAGTGGTCCTGGAGCATTGTGATGACAAGTAAATGAAGCATGGTGATGACAAGGTCCTGGAGCATTGTGATGAGAAGACCATGGAGACTTGTGATGACAAGTCTCATGGAGCATTCTGATGAAAAGGGGCATGGAGCATTGTGATTACAGGGGTCTTGGAGCATTGTGAAGACTAGGGTATGGAGCAATGTGATGAGAAGGCCATGGAGCATTCTGATGACATGTGTCCTGGAGTTTTGTGATGACAAGGGCATGGAGCATTGTGATTAGAGTTATCTTGGAGCATTGTGATGAAAAGGGCATGGATCATTGTGACGAAAAAGGCATGGAGCCTTGTCATGACAGGGTTCAAGGAGCATACTGACGACAACTGTCAGGGAGCATTGTGATGACAAGTGTATTGAGCATTTTGATGACAAAGATCATGGAGCATTGTGATAAGAAGACCATGGATAATTGTGATGATGAGCATCATGGGGTGTTGTGATGATTCGTGTTATGCAAAATTGTGATCCAAAGGGTTTGGAGCATTATGATGACAGAGGACATGCAGAATATTGATTTCATTGTGATGACAATAGCCTGAAGCATTATGATGATGGGCATGGTGCATTGTGATGACAGGGTTCATGGGGCATTGAGATGAAAAGTGGCATGGAGCATTGTGATTACAAGGTTCTTGGAGCATTGTGCTGACAAGGGCATGGAACATTGTGATGAGAAGGCCATGGAACATTCTGATGACATGCGTCATGGAGCTTTGTGATGACAAGGGCATGGAGCTTTTTGATTTCAGGGGTCTTGAGCATTGTGATGAGAAGTGTCATGGAACCTTGTGATGACTAGGCCATGGAAGATTGTGATGTCAGGGGTCATGGTGCATTGTTATGACAGGAGTAATGGAGCATTGTGATGAGAAGGGTATGGAACTTTGGTCTGAAATGTTTCAAGGATTATTGTGATGAGAGTGGGCATGGAGCATTGTGATGACAAGGGCAAGGAACACTGTGATACATGGGTCATGCAGGATTGTAATGACAAGGGCATGGAGCACTGTGATGAGAATTGCATCGAGCATTGTGATGACAAGGGTCAAAGAGCATTGTGATGAAAATTTCATGGAGCAATGTGGTTAAATATGTCACAGAGACTGTGGATGACGAGGGCATAGACCATTGTGATGACAAAGGTCATGAAGCATTGTGATGAATCGATTCATGGAGCATTGTGCTGACAGGGGTCATGGAGCATTGTGATAACAAGGGCATGGAGCATTGTGATGACAAGGGCAGGGAACATTGGTCTAATAAGTTTCATGGATTATTGCGATGACAGTTGGAATGGCGCATTGTGATGACAAGGGCATGGAGCATTGTGATGACCAGGTCATGCAGTATTGTGAAGACAGGTGTCAGGGAGCATTGTGATGACATATGTAATGGCCCATTGTGATGACAATGGCATGGAGCATTGTGATGCCAAGTGTCATGGAGGATTCTGATGACAATGGAAATGGAGCATTGTGATGACAATGGCTTGGAGCATTGTGATGACAAGGGTCAGGGAGCATTGTGCTGACAAGTGCATGGAGAATTGTGATGACAAGGGTCATGGAGCATTCTGATGACAAGCTTGTGGAGTATTTTGATGACAATGGCATGGAGCATTGTGATGAAAACGTCATGGGGCAATGTGATGAAAAAGGCATGGAGCATTTTCGTGAAAGGGTTCAAGGAGCATTCTGATGATAAGTGTCAGGGAGCATTGTGATGACAAGTGTATTGAGAATTGTGATGACAAAGGTCATGGAGCATTGTGATGAAAAAGGCATGGAGTAATGTGATCACAGGCATCTTAGAGCCTTGTGATGACAAGTGCTATGGAACATTGTGATCACAAGGGTTTGGAGCACTGTGATGACAGAGGTCATGGATCATTTAGATTTCAAGGAGCATGGAGCTTTGTGATGACAAGGGCATGAAGCAATGTGATCCCAAGGTTCATGGAGGACTGTGATGACAATGGGAATGGAGTATTGTGATGACAAGCGCATAGAGCATTGCAATGACAATGTCAGGTAGGATTTTGCTGAAAAAGGCATGGAGCATTGTGATAACTGGTGTCATGGAGCCCTGTGATGACAAGCGTCACGGAATATTGTGAATACAGGGGTCATGGAGCATTGGGATGACAAGGGCATGGATGATTGTGATGACAATGGTCATGGTGCATTGGGCTGAAAATGTTCATGGAGTATTGTGATGACAGGGGTCATGGAGCATTTTGATGACAAGTTCCTGGAGCACTTTGATGAGAAGACAATGGAGACTTGTGATGACAAGTCTCATGAAGCATTTTGATGAAAAGGGACATGGAGCATTGTGATTACAGGGGTCTTGGAGCATTGTGATGACAAGGGCATGGAGCATTGTGATGAGAAGGCCATGGAGCATTCTGATGACATGCATCATTGAGCTTTATGATGACAAGGGCATGGAGCATTGTGATTACAGGGGTCTTGGAGCATTGTGATTAAAATGGCATGGATCATTGTGATGAAAAAGGCATGGAGACATGTCATGACAGGGTGAATGGAGCATACTGATGACAAGTGTCAGGGAGCATTGTGATAAGAAGTGTATTAAGCATTGTGATGACAAAGGTCATGGAGCATTGTGATGAGAAGACCATGGATAATTGTGAAGATGAGCGTCAAGGGGTGTTGTGATGATAAGTGTTATGGAACATTGTGATCTCCAGGGTTTGGAGCATTGTGATGACAGAGGTCATGGAGCATTTTGATTTCATTGTGATGACAATAGCCTGAAGCATTATGATGATGGGCATCATCCATTGTGATGACAGGGTTCATGGAGCATTGAGATGAAAAGACGCATGGAGCATTTTGATTTCAAGGGTCTTGGAGCATTGTGATGACAAGGGCATGGAGAATTTTGATGACAGGGCCATGGAACATTCTGATGACATGCGTCATGTAGCTTTTTGATGACAAGGGCATGGAGCATTTTGATTAGATGGGTCGTGGAGAATTGTGATGACAAGTGTCATGGAGCCTTGTGATGACAAGGCCGTGGACCATTGTGATGGCAGGTGTCATGGAGCATAGTTATGACAGAGGTAAAGGAGCATTGTGATGAGAAGGGCATGGAGCATTGGTCTGAAATGTTTCATGGATTATTGTGATGAGAGTGGGCATAGAGCATTGTGATGATAAGGGCATGGAACACTGTGATACATGGGTCATGGAGGATTGTAATGACAAGGGCATGGGGCATTGTGATGAGAAGGGCATCGAGCATTGTGATTACAAGTGTCATGGAGCTTTGTGATGACAAGGGCATGGAGAAATGTGATGAGAGGGTTCATGGAGCATTGTGATGACAATGACATCGAGCATTGTGATGCCAGAGGTCATGGAGCTTTGTGATGACAAAGGTCATGGAGCATTTTGATGACAAGTGCATGGTGCATTGTGATGAGAATGGCAGGGAGTATTTTGATGCCAGGGTCATGCAGCAATTTGATGAAAAGTGTATTGGAACATTTTGATGACAGGGGTTATACAACATTGTGATGTCAGGGGTCATGGAACATTGTGATGATAAGGGGATGTAGCATTGTGATGACAGGGGTCATGGGACATTGTGATTACAGGGGTGAGGGAGTATTGTGACGACTAGTGATGAAACACTGTGATATCTCTGGTGAGAGAGCATTTTGATGAGAAGTGTATGGAGCATTTTGATTACAAGGTTTATGGAGCATTGCAATGACAAGTTTCTGGACCGTTGTGATGAAAAGCGAATGGCACATTGTGATGAGAATGGTCATGGAACATTTTTCAAAGAAAGGCATGGAGCATTTTGATGACAATGGTCACGGAGCATTGTGATGAAAACGGCATGGGGCATTGTGATGAAAATTGCATGGAGCCTTTTCGTGACAGGGTTCAAGGAGCATTCTGATGACAAGTGTCAGGGAGCATTTTGATGACATGTGTACTGAGCATTGTGATGACAAAGGTCATGGAGCATTGTGATGAAAAGGGCATGGAATTTTGTGATGACAGTCATCATGGAGCATTGTGATGACAAGTGTTATGGAACTTTGGGATCACAATGGTTTGGAGCATTGTGATGACAGAGGTCATGGATCATTTTGATTTCAAGGAGCATGGAGCAATGTGATGACAAGGGCATGAAGCAATGTGATCCCAATGTTCATGGAGGATTGTGATGACAATGGAAATGGAGTATTTTGATGACAAGCACATAGAGAATTGTAATGACATGGTCATGTAGCATTTTGCTGACAAAGTCATGGAGCATTGTGATGACTGGTGTCATGGAGCACTGTGATGACAAGCGTCACGGAGCATTGTGAATACAGGGGTCATGGAGCATTGTGATGACAAGGGCATGGATCATTGTGATGACAAGTGTCATGGAGCAGTGGGCTGAAAATGTTCATGGAGTATTGTGATGACAGGGGTCATGGAGCATTGTGATGACAGAGGTCAAGGAGAATTTTGATTTCATTGTTCTGACAATAGCCGGAAGCAATATGATGATGGGCAAGATGCATTGTGATGACAGGGTTCATGGAGCATGGAGATGAAAAGGGGCATGGAGCATTGTGATTACAGGGGTCTTGGATCACTGTGATGACAAGGACATGGAGCATTTAATGAGAAGGCCATGGAACATTCTGATGACATGTGTCATGGTGCTTTGTGATGACAAGGGCATGGAGCATTGTGATTACAGTGGTCTTGGAGCATTGTGATGACAAGTGTCATGGAGCCTTGTGATTACAAGGCCATGGAACATCGTGATGGATGGCGTCATGGAGCACTGTTATGACAGGGGTAATGGAGCATTGTGATGAGAAGGGCATGGAGCATTGTGATTACAAGTTTTATGGAGCATTGCAATGAGAAAATTGTGGACCGTTGTGATGAAAAGTGCGTGGCATATTGTGATGAAAAGGGACATGGAGCATTTTTTTGACAAAGGCATGGAGCATTGTGATGACAAGGGTCACGGAGTATTGTGATGAAATGTTCATGGAGCATTGTGGTTACAAACGACACAGAGCCTTGTGATGACGTGGGCATGGAGCATTGTGATGACAGGGGCATGGAGCATTGTGATGACAAGGGCATGGAGTACTGTGAAGACAGTTGTCAGGGAGCATTGTGATGACATATGTTATGGTCCATTGCGATGACAATAGCAGGGAGTCTTGTGATGCCAAATGTAATGGAGGATTGTGTTGACAAATATAATGGAGCACTGTGATGTCTAGGGCTTGGAGCATTATGATGACAAGGGCCATTGAGAATTTTCAGGACAAGGTCGTGAAGCATTGTGATAACAATGTCCTGGAGCATTGTGATGAGAAAAACATGGAGCCTTGTGATGAGAAATCTCATGGAGCATACTGATGAAAATGGACATGGACCATTGTGATTACAGGCGTCTTGGAACATTGTGATGACGTGCATAGAGCATTGTGAGGAGAAGGCCAACAGCATTCTGAAGACATGCGTCCTTTAGCTTTGTGATGACTCGGGCATGGAGCATTGTGATTACATGGGTCTTGGAGCATTGTGATGAAAAAGCATGGAGCCTTGTCATGACAGGGTTCAAGGAGCATACAGACAACAAGTGTCAGGGAGCATTTTGATGAGAAGTGTATTGAGCATCGTTATGACAAAGGTCATGGAGCATTGAGATGAGAAGACCATGGATAACTGTGATGACGAGCGTCATGGTGCATTGTGATGACAAGTGTTTTGGAATATTGTGATCACAAGCGTTTGGAGCATTGTTATGACAGAGATCATGGAGCATTTTGATTTCATTATGATGACAATAGCATGAAGCATTATGATGATGGTCATGGTGCATTGTGATGACAGGGCTCATGAAACATTGAGATGAAAATGGGCATGGATCATTGTTGTTACAGGGTTCTTGGAGCATTGTGATGAGAAGGGTCATGGAGCCTTGTGATGACAAGGCCATGGAACATCGTGATGGCAGGGGTCATGGATCATTGGTATGACAGGGATAATGGAGCATTGTGATGGCAGGGCAAGGAGCATTGTGATGAGAAGGCCATGGAGCATTCTGATGATATGTGTCATGGAGGTTTGTGATGACAAGGACATGAAGCAATGTGATGAGAACCTTAATGGAGCATTGTGATGACAATGACATGGAGCATTGTGATGACAAGGGTTATGGATCTTTGTGATGACAAAGTCATGGAGCATTTTGATGACAAGGGCGTTGTGCATTGTGATGAGAAGGGTAGGGAGCATTGTGATGACAGGGTCATGGAGCAATTTGATGAAAAGTGTCAAGGAACATTTTGATGACAGTGGTTATGGAACATTGTGATGCCAGGGGTCATCGAACATTGTGATGATAAGTGCATGTAGCATTGTGATGACAGGAGTCATGGCAAATTTTGATGACAGGGGTGAGGGAATATTGTGACGAATATGATGTAACATTGTGACATCAGTGGTGAGAGAGCATTTTGGTGAGAAGTCCATGGAGCATTGTGATGACAAGTTTCATGGAGCATTGTGATGTCAAGATTGGGGAGCACTGTGATGACAAGCGCATGGTGCATTGGGATGACATGTGTCATGGAGCATTGTGCTGACAAGAGCATGGAGCATTGTGATGACAAGGGTCATGGAGCATTGTGCTGAGAAAGGCATAGAGCATTGTGATGACAAAGGTCAAAGAGCATTGTGATGAAAAGTTCATGGAGCATTGTGGTTAAAAAGGTCACAGAGACTGTTGATGACGAGGTCATGGACCATTGTGATGACAAAGGTCATGAAGCATTGTGATAACTGGAGTCACGGAGCATTGTGATGAAAGGGGTCATGGAGCATTGTGTTATCAAGGGCATGGAGTATTGTGATGACAAGTGCATGGAATATTGGTCTAATAAGTTTCATGGATTATTGTGATGACAGTTGGAATGCCGCATTTTGATGACAACGGCATGGAGCATTGTGATGACCAGGTCATGCAGTATTGGGAAGACAGGTGTCAGGGAGCATTGTGATGACATATGTAATGGCCCATTGTGATGACAATGGCATGGAGCATTGTGATGCCAAGTGTCATGGAGGATTCTGATGACAAAGGTAATGGAGCATTGTGATGACAATGGCTTGGAGCATTGTGATGACAAGGGTCAGGGAGCATTGTGCGGACAAGTGCATGGAGAATTGTGATGACAAGGGTCATGGAGCATTCTGATGACAAGCTTGTGGAGTATTTGATGGCAATGGCATGGAGCATTGTGATGAAAACGCCATGGGGCATTGTGATGAAAAATGCATGGAGCCTTTTCGTGACAGGTTTCAAGGAGCATTCTGATGACAAGTGTCAGGGAGCATTGTGATGACAAGTGTATTGAGAATTGTGATGACAAAGGTCATGGAGCATTGTGATGAAAAGGGCATGGAGTATTGTGAGGACAGGCATCATGCAGCGTTGTGATGACAAGTGTTATGGAACATTGTGATCACAAGGGTTTGGAACATTGTGATGACAGAGGTCATGGATCATTTTGATTTCAAGGATCATGGAGCATTGTGATGACAAGGGCATGAAGCAATGTGATCCCAAGGTTCATGGATGATTGTGATGACAACGGTAATGGAGTATTGTGATGACAAGCACATAGAGCATTATAATGACAAGGTCATGTAGCATTTTGCTGACAATGGCATGGAGCATTGTGATGACAGGTGTCATGGCTCACTGTGATAACAAGTGTCACGGAGCATTGTGAATACAGGGGTCATGTAGCATTGGGATGACAAGGGCAAAGATCATTGTGATGACAATTGTCATGGAGCATTGGGCTGAAAATGTTCATGGAGTATTGTGATGACAGGGGTCATGGAGCATTGTGATGACAGAGGTCATGAAGAATTTTGATTTCATTGTGCTGAGAATAGCCGGAAGCATTATGATGATTGGCATGATGCATTGTGATGAGAGGGTTCATGGAGCATTGAGATGAAAATGGGCATGGAGCATTGTGATTACAGGGCTCTTGGAGCATTTTGATGACAAGGGCATGGAGCATTGTGTGGAGAAGGACATGGAACATTCTGATGACATGTGTCATGGAGCTTTGTGATGACAAGGGCATGGAGCATTGTGCTTACAGGAGTCTTGGAGCATTGTAATGACAAGTGTCATGGAGCCTTGTGAAGACAAGTCCGTGGAACATTGTGATGGCAGTGGTATTGGAGCATTGTTATGACCGGGGTAATGGAGCAATGTGATGAGAAGGGAATGGAGCATTGTGATTTCAAGGTTTATGGAGCATTGCGATGACAAATTTGTGGACCGTTCGGATGAAAATCGTGTCGCACATTGTGATGACAAGGGTCATGGAGCATTTTTCTGAAAAAGGCATGGAGCATTGTGATGACAAGTGTCATGGAGCATTGTGTTTACAAAAGTCACAGAGCCTTGTGATGACATGGGTATCGACCATTGTGATGACAAATGTTATGAAGAATTGTGATGACTGGAGTCACAGAGCATTGTGATGACAGGGGTCATGGAGCATTGTGATGAAAAGGGTATGTAGCATTTTGCTGACAAAGGCATGGAGCATTGTGATGACAAGTTTCATGGAGCACTGTGATGACAAGCGTCACGGAGCATCGTGAATACAGGGGTCATGTAGCATTGGGATGACAAGGGCATGGATAATTGTGATGACAAGTGTCATGGAGCCTTGGGCTGAAAATGTTCATGGAGTACTGTGATGACAGGGGTCATGTAGAATTTTGATTTCATTGTGCTGACAATAGCCGGAAGCATTATGATGATTGGCATGATGCATTGTGATGACAGGGTTCATGGAGCATTGAGATGAAGAGGGGCATGGAGCATTGTGATTAAAGGGGTCTTGGAGCATTGTGAAGACAAGGGCATTGAGCATTTTGATGAGAAGTACATGGAACATTCTGATGACGTGTCATGGAGCTTTGTGATGACAAGGGCATAGAAAATTGTGATGGCAGGGGTCATGGAGCATTGTGATGACTAGGGAATGGAGCATTGTGATGACAAGAGTCCCGGATCATTGTGTTGTCAGGTGTCCTGGAGTGTTGTGATGACAGTGGTCTTGGAGCATTGTGATGATATTGGTCTTGGAGCATTGTGATGAGAAGGTCATGGAGCATTGGGCTGAAAATATTCATGGAGTATTGTGATGACTGGTGTCACGCAGCATTGTGATGACAAGGGAATGGAGCATGGTGATGACAAGGTCCTGGAGCATTGTGATGAGAAGACCATGGAGACTTGTGATGACAAGTCTCATGTAGCATTCTGATGATAAGGAGCATGGAGCATTGTGATTACAGGGGTCTTGGAGCATTGTGATGACAAGGGCATGGAGCATTGTGAGAAGGCCATGGAACATTCTGATGACATGCGTCATGGAGCTTTGTGATAACAAGGGCATGTAGCATTGTGATTACAGGGGTTTTGGAGCATTGTGATGACAAGGGTCATGGAGCCTTGTGATGACAATGCCGTGGAACATTGTGATGGCAGGGGTCATGGAGCATTGTTATGACAGAGATAATGGAGCACTGTGATGAGAAGGGCATTGAGAATTGGTCTGAAATGTTTCATGGATTATTGTGATGACAGTTGGAATGGCACATTGTGATGACAAGTGCATGGAGCATAGTGATGCCAAGTGTCATGGAGGATTCTGATGACAAATGTAATGGAGCATTGTGATGACAATGGCTTGGAGCATTGTGATGAAAATGGTCAGGGAGCATTGTGCTCACATGTGCATGGAGAATTGTGATGACAAATGTCATGGAACATTCTGATGACAAGCTTGTGGAGTATTTTGATGACAATGGCATGGAGCATTGTGATGAAAACGGCATGGGGCATTGTGATGAAAAAGGCATGGAGCCTTTTCGTGACAGGTTTCAAGGAGCATTCTGACGAGAAGTTTCAGGAAGCATTGTAATGACAAGTGTATTTAGAATTGTGATGACAATGGTCATGGAGCATTGTGATGAAAAGGCCATGGAGTATTGTGATGACAGGCATCATGGAGCGTTGTGATGACAAGTGTTATGGAACATTGTGATTACAAGGATTTGGAGCATTTTGATGACAGAGGTCATGGATCATTTTGATTTCAAGGAGCATGGAGCACTGTGATGACAAGGGCATGAAGCAATGTGATCCCAAGTTCATGGAGGATTGTGATGACAATGGTAATGGAGTACTGTGATGACAAGCGCATAGAGCATTGTAATGACAAGGTCATGTAGAATTTGCTGACAAAGGCATGGAGCATTGTGATGACAGGTGTCATGGAGCACTGTGATGACAAGCGTCACGGAGCTTTGTGAATACAGGGGTCATGGAGCATTGGGATGACAAGGGCATAGTTCAATGTGATGACAAGGGTCTTGGAGCATTGGGCTGAAAATGTTCATGGAGTATTGTGATGACAGGGGTTATGGAGCATTATGATGACTAGGGAATGGAGCATTTTGATGACAAGATTTCCGGATCATTGTGTTGTCAAGTGTCATGGAGTGTTGTGATGACAGTGGTCATGGAGCATTGTGATGATATTGGGAATGGAGCATTGTGATGAGAAGGTTGTGGAGCATTGTGATTACAGGTGTCTTGATGCATTGTGATGAAATGGGCATTAAGCCTTGTCATGACAGGGTTCAAGAAGCATCCTGACGACAAGTGTAAGGGAGCATTGTGATGACAAGTGTATTGAGCATTTGATGACAAAGGTCATGGAGCATTGTGATGAGAAGTCCATGGATAATAGTGATGATGAGCATCATGGGGTGTTGTGGTGATAAGTCTTATGGAACATTGTGATCACAAGGGTTTGGAGCATTATGATGACAGAGGTCATGGAGAATTTAGATTTTATTGTGATGACAATAGCCTGAAACTTTATGATGATGGGCATGGTGCATTGTGATGACAGGGTTCATGGAGCATTGAGAAGAAAACGGGCATGGAGCATTGTGATTACAGGGGTCTTGGAGCATTGTGATGACAAGGGCATGGAGCATTGTGAGGAGAAGGCCATGGAACATTCTAATGACATGCGTCATGGAGCACTGTGATGACTAGGGCATGGAGCATTGTGATTACAGGGGTCTTGGGGCATTGTGATGACAAGGGTCATGGAGCCTTGTGATGACATGCCGTTGAACAATGTGATGGCAGGTGTCATGGAGCATTGTTATGACAGAGGTAATGGAGCATTGTGATGAGAAGGGCATTGAGCTTTGGTCTAAAATGTTTCATGGATTATTGTGATGAGAATGGGCATGGAGCATTGGGATGACAAGGGCACGGAACACTGTGATGCATGTTTCATGGAGGATTGTAATGACAAGGGCATGGAGCATTGTGATGAGAAGGGCATCGAGCATTGTGATGACAAGTGTCATGGAGCTTTGTGATGACAAGGGCATGGAGCAATGTGATGAGAGTGTTCATGGAGCTTTGTGATGACAATGACATGGAGCATTGTGATGACAATGATCATGGAGATTTGTGATAACAAATAACAGGGAGCATTTCGATGACAATGGTGTGGTGCATTGTGATGAGAAGGGCAGGGAGCATTTTGATGACAGGGTCATGCAGCAATTTGATGAAAATGTAATGGAATATTTTGAGGGCAGGGGTTATAGAACATTGTGGTGCCAGGGATCATTTAGTTTTGGGATGAAAAGGGTCATGGTGCATTTTGATGACAGGGGTTATGGAACATTGTGATGTCTGGGGTCATGGAACACTGTGATGATAAGGGTATGTAGCACTGTGATGACATGGGTCATGGAATATTATGATTACAGGGGTGAGGGGTATTGTGATGACTAGTGATGGAACACTGTGATATCTCTGGTGAGAGAGCATTTGGATGAGAAGTGCATGGAGCATTGTGATTACAAGGTTTATGGAGCATAGCGATTACAAGGTTGTGGACCGAAGTGATGAAAAGCACGTGGCACATTGTGATGACAAGTGTCATGTAGCATTGTTCTGACAAAGGCATGGAGCATTGTGATGACAAAGGTCACGGAGCGTTGTGATGAAAAGTTCATGGAGCATTGTGGTTACAAAGGTCACAGAGCCTTGTGATGACACGGGCAAGGACCGTTTTGATGACAAACGTTATGAATCATTGTGATGAATGGAGTCACGGAGCATTGTGATGATAGGGGTCATGGAGCATTGTGATGACAAGGGCATGGAGCATTGTGGTGACAGGGGCATGGAGCATTGGTCTGACAAGTTTCATAGATTATTGTGATGACAGTGGACATGGTGCATTGTAATGACAAGTGTATGGATCATGGTGATGAGAAGGTCATGGAGTATTGTGAAGACAGGTGTCAGGGAACATTGTGATGACATATGTCATGGTCCATTGCGATGATAATGGCATGGAGCATTGTGATGCTAAATGTAATGGAGGATTTTGATGACAAATAAAATGGAGCATTGTGATAACTAGGGCTTGGAGCAATATAATGACAAGGGCTATTCAGAATTTTCATCACAAGGTCGTGAAGCATTGTGATGAATGGAGTCATGGAGCATTGTGATGACAAGGGCATGGAACATTGGTCTAATAAGTTTCATGGATTATTGCGATGACAGTTGGAATGGTGCAGTGTGATGACAAGGGCATGGAACATTGTGAGGACCAAGTCATGCAGTATTGTGAAGACAGGTGTTAGGGAGCATTGTGATGAGATATGTAATGGCCCATTGTGATGACAATGGCATAGCGCATTGTGATGCCAAGTGTCATGGAGGATTCTGATGACAAAGGTAATGGAGCATTGTGATGACAATGGCTTGGAGCATTGTGATGACAATGGTCAGGGAGCACTGTGCTGACAAGTGCATGGAGAATTGTGATGACAAGGGTCATGGAGCATTCTGATGACAAGCTTGTGGAGTATTTTGATGGCAATGGCATGGAGCATTGTGATGAAAATGGCATGGGGCATACTGATGAAAATGGCATGGAGCCTTTTCTTGACAGGGTTCAAGGAGCATTCTGATGACAAGATTCAGGAAGCATTGTAATGACAAGTGTATTGAGAATTGTGATGACAATGGTCATGGAGCATTGTGATGAAAAGGCCATGGAGTATTGTAATGAGAGGCATCATGGAGCGTTGTAATGACAAGTTTTATGGAACATTGTGATTACAAGGGTTTGGAGCATTGTGATGACAGAGGTCATGGATCATTTTGATTTCAAGGAGCATGGAGCACTGTGATGACAAGGGCATGAAGCAATGTGATCCCAAGGTTCATGGAGGATTGTGATGACAATGGTAATGGAGTACTGTGATGACAAGCGCATAGAGCATTGTAATGACAAGGTCATGTAGCATTTTCTGACAAAGGCATGGAGCATTGTGATGAGAGGTGTCATGGAGCACTGTGATGAGAAGCGTCACGGAGCTTTGTGAATACAAGTGTCATGAAGCATTGGGATGACAAGGGCATGGTTCAATGTGATGACAAGGGTCATGGATCATTGGGCTGAAAATGTTCATGGAGTATTGTGATGACAGGGGTCATGGAGCATTGTGATGACAAGGGAATGGAGCATTGTGATGACAAGAGTTCCGGATCATTGTGTTGTCAGGTGTCATGGAGTGTTGTGATGACAGTGGTCATGGAGCACTGTGATGATATTGGCCATGGAGCATTGTGATGAGAAGGTTGTGGAGCATTGTGATTACAGGTGTCTTGATGCATTGTGATGTAATGGGCATGTATCTTTGTGATGAAAAAGGCATTGAGCCTTGTCATGACAGGGTTCAAGAAGCATACTGACGACAAGTGTCAGGGAGCATTGTGATGACAAGTGTATTGAGCATTTGATGACAAAGGTCATGGAGCATTGTGATGAGAAGACCATGGATAATTGTGATGATGAGCGTCATGGGGTGTTGTGATGATAAGTCTTATGCAACATTGTGATCACAAAGGTTTGGAGCATTATGATGACAGAGTTCATGGAGAATTTAGATTTCATTGTGATGAAAATAGCCTGAAACATTATGATGATGGGCATGGTGCATTGTGATGACAGTGTTCATGGAGCATTGAGATGAACAGGGGCATGGAGCATTGTGATTACTGGGGTCTTGAGCATTGTGATTACAAGGGCATGGAGCATTGTGATGAGAAGGCCATGGAACATTCTGATGACATGCGTCATGGAGCACTGTGATGACAAGGCCATGGAGCATTGTGATTACAGGGGTCTTGGAGCATTGTGATGACAAGGGTCATGGAGCCTTGTGATGACATGCCGTTGAACAATGTGATGGCATGTGTCATGGAGCATTGTTATGACAGAGGTAATGGAGCATTGTGATGAGAAGGGCATTGAGCTTTGGTCTAAAATGTTTCATGGATTATTGTGATGAGAGTGGGCATGGAGCATTGGGATGACAAGGGCACGGAACACTGTAATGCATGTTTCATGGGGGATTGTAATGACAAGGGCATGGAGCATTGTGATGAGAATGGCATCGAGCATTGTGATGACAAGTGTCATGGAGCTTTGTGATGACAAGGGCCTGGAGCAATGTGATGAGAGTGTTCATGGAGCATTGTAATGACAATGACACGGAGCATTGTGATGCCAATGTTCATGGAGATTTGTGATGACAGATAACAGGGAGCATTTCGATGACAATGGTGTGGTGCATTTTGATGAGAAGGGAAGGGAGCATTTTGATGCCAGGTTCATGCAGCAATTTGATGAAAATGTAATGGAATATTTTGAGGGCAGTTGGTTTAGAACATTGTGATCTCAGGGGTCATGGAGTTTTGGGATGAAAAGGGTCATGGTGCATTTTGATGACAGGGGTTATGGAACATTGTGATGTCAGGGGTCATGGAATATTGTGATGATAAGGGTATGTAGCACTGTGATGACAGGGGTCATGGAACATTATGATTACAGGGGTGAGGGTTATTGTGATGACAAGTGATGGAACACTGTGTTATCTCTGGTGAGAGAGCATTTGGATGAGAAGTGCATGGAGCATTGTGATTACAAGGTTTATGGAGCATAGTGATTACAAGGTTGTGGACCGATATGATGAAAAGCACGTGGCACATTGTGATGACAAGTGTCATGGAGCATTGTTCTGACAAAGGCATGAAGCATTGTGATGACAAGGGTCACGGAGCGTTGTGATGAAAAGTTCAAGGAGCATTGTGGTTACAAAGGTCACAGAGCCTTGTGATGACACGGGCAAGGACCGTTTTGATGACAAACGTTATGAAGCACTGTGATGACTGGATTCATGGAGCATTGTGATGATAGGGGTCATGGAGCATTGTGAGGACAAGGGCATGGAGCATTGTGGTGACAGGGGCATGGAGCATTGGTCTGACAAGTTTCATAGATTATTGTGATGACAGTGGACATGGTGCACTGTAATGACAAGTGTATGGATCATGGTGATGAGAAGGTCATGGAATATTGTGAAGACAGGTGTCAAGGAGCATTGTGATGTCATATGTCATGGCCCATTGTGATGATAATTGCATGGAGTATTGTGATGCTAAATGTAATGGAGGATTGTGATGACAAATAAAATGGAGCATTGTGATGACTAGGGCTTGGAGCACTATGATGACAAGGGCTATTGAGAATCTTCTTCACAAATTTGTGAAGCATTGTGATGACAAGTTCCTGGAGCATTGTGATTAGAAATCCATGGAGCCTTGTGATGACAAGTCTCATATACCATACTGATGAAAAGGGGCATGGACCAATGTGATTACAGAGGTCTTGGAACATTGTGATGACAAGGGCATGGAGCACTGAGAAGAGAAGGCCAAGGAGCATTCTGAGGACATGCGTCATTGAGCTTTGTGATGACCAGCACATGGAGCATTTTGATTACAGGGGTCTTGTAGCAGTGTGATGAAAAGGGCATGGAACATTGTGGTGAAAATTGCATGGAGCCTTGTCATGACAGGGTTCAAGGAGCATACAGAAAACAAGTGTCATGGAGCATATTGATGACAAGTGTATTGAGCATTGTGATGAAAAAGGTCATGGGGCATTGTGATGAGAAGGCCATGGAGCATTCTGATGACATGTGTCATGGAGCTTAGTGATGACAAGGGCATGGAGCAATGTGATGCCAAGGGTCATGGAGGATTCTGATGACTAATGTAATGGTGAATTGTGATGACAATGGCTTGGAGCATTGAGATGACAAGGGTCAGGGAGCATTTTGATGACGGGGGTTACGGAACATTGTGATGACAGGAGTCATGGAACATTGTGATGACAGGGGTGAGGGAGTATTGTGACGAATAGTGAAGTAACATTGTGATATCAGTGGTGAGAGAGCATTTTGATGAGAAGTTCATGGAGCATTGTGATGACAATGTTTATGGAGCATTGTGATGACAATATTGTGGAGCACTGTGATGACAAGCGCATGGTGCATTGTGATGACATGTGTCATGGAGCATTGGTCTGACAAGTTTCCTAGATTATTGTGATGACAGTGGACATGGTTCATTGTGATGACAAGGGCATGGAGCATTGTGATGACAAGGGCATGGAGTATTGGGAAGACAGGTGTCAGGGAGCATTGTGATGACATATGTCATGGTCCATTGCGATTACAAAGGCATGGAGCATTGTGATGCCAAATGTAATGGAGGATTGTGATGACAAATATAATGGAGCATTGTGATGACCAGGGCTTGGATCATTATGTTGACAAGGGCCATTGAGAATTTTCATGACAATGTCGTGAAGCATTGTGATGATAAGGTCCTGGAGCACTGTGATGAGAAATTCATGGAGCCTTGTGATGACAAATCTCATGGAGCATACTGATGAAAAGGGGCATGGAGCATTCTGATTACAGGCGTTATTGAACATTATGATAACTATGGCATGGAGCATTGTGATGACAAAGGCATGGAACATTGGTCTAATAATTTTCATGGATTATTGTGATGACAGTTGGAATGGTGCATTGTGATGACAAGGGCATGGAGCATTGTGATGACCAGGTTATGCATTATTGTGAAGAGAGGTGCCATGGAGCATTGTGATGACATATGTAATGGCTCATTGTGATGACAATGTCATGGAGCATTGTGATGCCAAGTGTCATGGAGGATTCTGATGACAAAGGTAATGGAGCTTTGTGATGAAAATGTCTTGAAGCATTGTGATGACAAGGGTCAGGAAGCATTGTTCTGACAAGTGCATGGAGAATTGTGATGACAATGGTCATGGAACTTTCTGATGACAAGCTTGTGGTGTATTTTGATGACAATGGCATGGAGCATTGTGATGAAAATGCCATGGGGTTTTGTGATGAAAAATGCATGGAGCCTTTTTCTGACAGGTTTCAAGGAGCATTATGACGACAAGTGTCAGGGAACATTGTGATGAAAAGTGTAGTGAGAATTGTGATGACAAAGGTCATGAAGCACTGTGATGAAAAGGGCATGGATTATTGTGATGACAGGCATCATGTAGCGTTGTGATGACAACTGTTATGGAACATTGTGATCACAAGTGTTTGTAGCATTGTGATGACAGAGGTCATGGATCATTTTGATTTCAAGGAGCATGGAGCTTTGGGATGACAAGGGCATGAAGCAATGTGATCCTAGGTTCATGGAGGATTGTGATGACAATGGTAATGGAGTACTGTGATGACAAGCGCATAGAGCATTGTAATGACAAGGTCATGTAGCATTTTGCTGACAAAGTCATGGAGCATTGTGATGACAGGTGTCATGGAGCATTGTGATGACAAGCGTCACGGAGCATTGTGAATACAGGGGTCATGGAGCATTGGGATGACAAGGGCATGGATGATTGTGATGAAAAGTGTCATGGAGCATTGGGCTGAAAATGTTCATGGAGCATTGTGATGACTAGGGAATGGAGCATTGTGATGACAAGAGTCCCGGATCATTGTGTTGTCAGGTGTCATGGAGTGTTGTGATGACAGTGGTCATGGAGCATTTTGATGATATTTGACATGGAGCACTGTGATGAGAATTTCATGGAGCATTGGGCTGAAAATATTCATGGAGTATTGTGATGACAGGGGTCATGGAGCATTGTGATGACAAGGGAATGGAACATGGTGATGACAAGGTCCTGGAGCACTGTGATGATAAGAGCATGGAGATTTGTGATGACAAGTCTCATGGAGCATTCTAATGAAAAGGGGCATGGAGCATTGTGATTACAGGGGTCTTGGAGCATTATGATGACATGTGTCATGGAGCTTTGTGATGACAAGGACATGGAGCACTGTGATTACAGGGGTCTTGGAGCATTGTGATGAAAAGGGCATGGATCATTGTGATGAAAAGGCATGGAGGCTTGTCATAACAGGGTTCAAGGAGCATACTGACGACATGTGTCAGGGAGCATTGTGATGACAAGTGTACTGAGAATTGTGATGACAAAGGTCAGGGAGCATTGTGATGAGAAGACCATGGATAATTGTGATGATGAGCGTCATAGGGTGTTGTGATGATAAGTGTTATGGAACTTTGTGATCACAAGGTTTTGGAGCATTATGATGACAGTGGTCTTGGATAATTTTGATTTCATTGTGATGACAATAGCCTGAAGCATTATGATGATGGGCCTGGTGCATTTTGATGACAGGCTTCATGGAGCATTGAGATGAAAAGGAGCATGGAGCATTGTGATTACAGGTGTCTCGGAGCACTGTCATGACAAGGGCATGTAGCATTGTGATGAGAAGGCCATGGAACATTCTGATGGCATGCGTCATGGAGCTTTGCAATGACAAGGGCATGGAGCATTATGATTACAGCAGTTTGGAGCATTGTGATGACAAGGATCATGGAGATTTGTGATGACAAGGCCATGGAACATTGTGATGGCAGGGGTCATGGAGAATTGTTATGACATACGTGATGGATCATTGTGATGAGAAGGGCATTGAGCACTGGCCTGAAATATTTCATGGATTACTGTGATGAGAAGGGCATTGAGCATTGTGATGACAAGTGTCATGGGGTTTTGTGATGACAAGGGCATGGAGCAATGTGATGAGAAGGTTCATGGAGCATTGTGATGACAACTGCATGGAGCATTGTGATGCCAAGGGTCATGGAGCTTTGTGATGACAAAGGTCATGGAGCATTTTGATGAGAAGTGTGTGGTGCATTGTGGTGAGAAAGGCAGGGAGCATTTTGATGACAGGGTCATGCAGCAATTTGATGAAAAATGTAATGGAACATTTTGATGACAGGGGTTATAGAACATTGTGATGCCAGGGGTCATGGAGCTTTGGGATGAAAACTGTCATGGAGCATTTTGATGACAGTGGTTATGGATCATTGTGATGTCAGGGGTCATAGAACATTGTGCTGATAAGAGGATGTAGCATTGTGATGACAGGATTCATGGAACATTGTGATAACAGGGGTGAGGGAAGATTGTGATGATTAGTGATGGAACATTGTGATATCTCATGTGAGAGAGAATTTGGATGAGAAGTGCATGGAGCATTGTGCTTACAAGGTTTATGGAGCATAACGATGACAAGGTTGTGGATCATTGTGATGAAAAGCGTGTGGCACACTGAGATGACAAGTGTCATGGAGCATTGTTCTGACAAAGGCATGGAACATTGTAATGACAAGGGTCACGCAGCATTGTGATGAAAAGTTCATGGAGCATTGTGGTTACAAATGTCACAGAGCCTTGTCATGACGCAGGCATGGACCGTTGTGATGACAAACGTTATGAAGCATTGTGATGACTGGAGTCAAGGAGCATTGTGATGACAAGGGTCATGCAGCATTGTGATGACAAGGGCATGGAGCATTGTGATGACAGGGGCATGGAGCATTGGTCTGACAAGTTTCATAGATTATTGTGATGACATTGGACATGGTGCATTGTGATGACAAGGGCATGGAGCCTTTTGATTTGAAGGCCATGGAACATTCTGATGACATGTGTCATGGAGCTTTGTGATGACAAGGGCATGGAGCATTGTGATTACAGGGGTCTTGGAGCATTGTGATGACAAGCGTCATGGAGCCTTGTGATGACAAGGCCGTGGAACATTGTGATGGCAGGGGGCATGGAGCTTTGTTATGACAGGGGTCATGGAGCATTGGTCTGACAAGTTTCCTAGACTATTGTGATGACAGTGGACATGGTGCATTTTGATTACAAGGGCATGGAGCATTGTTATGACAGGGGTCATGGAGCATTGTGATGACAAGGGCATGGAGGATTGTGATGACAATGGTAAAGGAGTATTGTGATGACATGCGCATAGAGCATTGTAATGACAAGGTCATGTAGCATTTTGCTGACAAAGGCATGGAGCATTGTGATGACAGGTGTCATGGAGCACTGTGAATACAGGGGTCATGGAGCATTGGGATGACAAGGGCATGGATCATTGTGATGACAATAGTCATGGAGTATTTGGCTGAAAATGTTCATGGAGTATTGTGATGACTGGGTTCATGGAGCATTGTGGTGAGTACGGAATGGAGAATTGTGATGACAAGAGTCCCGGATCATTGTGTTGTCAGGTGTCATGGAGTGTGGTGATGACAGTGGTCATGGAGCATTTTGATGATATTTGTCATGGAGCATTGTGATGAGAATTTCATGGAGCATTGGGCTGAAAATGTTCATGGAGTTTTGTGATGAAAGGGGTCATGGAGCGTTGTGATGACAAGGGAATGGAGCATGGTTATGACAAGGTCCTAGAGCATTGTGATGAGAAGACCATGGAGACTTGTGATGATAAGTCTCATGGAGCATTCTGATGAAAAGGGGCATGGAGCATTGTGATTACATGGGTCTTGGAGCATTGTGATGACAAGGGCATAGAGCATTTTGAGGAGAAGGCAATGGAGCATTCTGATGACATGTGTCATGGAGCATTGTGATGAAAAGGGCATGAAGTATTGTGATGACAGGGGTCATGGAGCCTTGTGATGACAAGGCCGTGGAACACTGTGATGGCAGGGGTCATGGAGCATTGTTATGACAGAGGTAATGGAACATTGTGATGACAAGCGTCACGGAACATTGTGAATACAGGGTTCATGGAGCATTGGGATGACAAGGGCATGAATGATTGTGATGACAAGGGTCATGGAGGATTGGGCTGAAAATGTTCATGGAGTATTTTGATGACAGGGGTCATGGAGCATTGTGCTGAAAAGGGGATGTAGCATTGTGATGACAGGGGTCATGGAACATTGTGAAAACAGGGTTAAGGGAGGATTGTGATGACCAGTGATGGAACATTGTGATATCCCATGTGAGAGAGCATTTGGATGAGAAGTGCATGGAGAATTGTGATTACAAGGTTTATGGAGCATAGCAATGACAAGGTTGTGTATCATTGTGATGAAATGCACATGGCACAATGTGATGACAAGGGTTATGGAGCATTGTTCTGACAAAGGCATGGAGCATTGTGATGACAAGTGTCACGGAGCATTGTGATGAAAAGTTCATGGAACATTGTGGTTACAAATGTCACAGAGCCTTGTGATGACGCGGGCATAGACCGTTGTGATGACAAACTTTATGAAGCACTGTGATGACTGGAGTCACGGAGAATTGTGATTACAGGGGTCATGGAGCATTGTGATGAAAAGGGCATGGAGCATTGTGATGAAAGGGGCATGGAGAATTGGTCTGACAAGTTTTATAGATTATTGTGATGACAGTGGGCATGTAGCATTGTGATGACAAGGACATGGAGCATTGTGATGACAAGGGCATGGAGTATTGTGAAGACGTGTCAGGGAGCATTGTGATGACATATGTAATGGTCCATTGTGATGACAATGGCATGGAGCATTGGTCTAATAAGTTTCATGGATTATTGTGATGACAGTTGAAATGGCGCATTGTGATGACAAGGGCATGTAGCATTTTGATGACCAGGTCATGCAGTATTGTGAAGAGAGGTGTCAGGGAACATTGTGATGACATATGTAATGTCCCATTGTGATGACAATGGCATGGAGCATTGTGATGCCAAGTGGCATGGAGCATTCTGAGGACAAAGGTAATGGAGCAATGTGATGTCAATGGCTTGGAGCATTGTGATGACAAGGGTCAGGGAGCATTGTGCTGACAAGTGCATGGAGATTTGTGATGACAAGGGTCATGGAACATTCTGATAAAAGGCTTGTGGAGTATTTTGATGACAATGGCATGGTGCATTGTGATGAAAATGGCATGGGGCTTTGTGATGAAAAAAGCATGGAGCCTTTTCGTGACAGGGTTCAAGGAGCATTCTGATGACAAGTGTCAGGGGGCATTTTGATGACAAGTGTATTGAGAATTGTGATGACAAAGGTCATGGAGCATTGTGATGAAAATGGCATGGAGTATTGTGATGACAGGCATCATGCACCGTTGTGATGACAAGTGTTATGGAACACTGTGTTCACAAGTGTTTCCAGCATTGCGATGATAGATGTCATGGATCATTTTGATTTCAAGTAGCATGGTGCATTGTGATGACAAGGGCATGAAGCAATGTGATCCCAAGTTTCATGGAGGATTGTGATGAAAATGGTAATGGAGTATTGTGATGACAAGCGCATAGAGCATTGTAATGAAAAGGCCATGTATCATTTTGCTGACAAAGGCATGGAGCATTGTGATGACAGGTGTCATGGAGCATTCTGATGAAAAAGGGCATGGAGCATTGTGATTACAGGGGTCTTGGACCATTGTGATGACAAGGGTCATGGAGCCTTGTCATGACAAGCCCGTGGAACATTGTGATGGCAGGGGTCATGGAGCATTGTTAAGACAGAGGTAATGGATCATTGTGATGATAACGGTAAGGAGCATTGTGATGACCAGGTCATGAAGTATTGTGAAAAGTGGTGTCAGAGAGCATTGTGATGACATATGTAAAGGCCCATTGTGATGACAATGGCATGGAGCATTGTGATGCCAAGTGTCATGGAGGAATCTGATGACAAAGGTAATGGAGCATTGTGATGACAATGGCTTGGAGCATAGTGATGACAAGTGTCAGGGAGCATTGTGCTGACAAGTGCAAGGAGAATTGTGATGCCAAGTGTTATGGAACATTGTGATCACAAGGGTTTGGAGCATTGCAATGACAGAGGTCATGGATCATTTTGATTTCAAGGAGCATGGAGCATTGTGATGACAAGGGCATGAAGCAATGTTATCCCAAGGTTCATGGAGGATAGTGATGACAATGGTAATGGAGTATTGTGATGACAAGCACATAGAGCATTGTAATGACAAGGTCATGTAGCATTTTGCTGAAAAAGGCATAGAGGATTGTGATAACTGGTGTCATGGAGCCCTGTGATGACAAGCATCACAGAGCATTGGGAATACAGTGGTCATGGAGCATTGGGATGACAAGGGCATGGATCATTGTGATGACAGGTGTCATGGAGTACTGTGATGACAAGCATCACAGAGCATTTTGAATACAGGGTTCATGGAGCATTGGGATGACATATGGCATGGTCCATTGAGATGACAATGGCAGGGAGCATTGTGATGCCAAATGCAATGGAGGATTGTGATGACAAATATAATGGAGCATTGTGATGACTAGGGCTGGGAGAATTATGATGAAAAAACCATGGAGCCATGTGATGACAAGTCTCATGGAGCATACTGATGAAAAAGGGCATGCAGCATTGTGATTACATGGGTCTTGGAACTTTGTGACGACAAGGGCATGGAGCATTGTGAGGAGAAGTCCAAGAAGCATTCTGATGGCATGCATCATTGAGCTTTGTGGTGACAAGGGCATGCAGCATCGTGATTACATGGGTCTTGGAGCATTGTGATGAAAAGGGCATGGATCATTGTGATGAAAAAGGCATGGAGCCTTGTCATGACAGGGTAAAAGGAGCATACAGTCAACAAGTGTCAGGGAGCAGTTTGATGACAAGTGTATTGAGCATTGTGATGACGAAGGTCATGGAGCATTGTGATGAGAAGACCATGGATAATTGTGATGACGAGCGTCATGGGGCACTGTGATGACAAGTGTTATGGAATATTGTGATGACAAGGGTTTGGAGCATTTTTATGACAGAGGTCATGGAGCATTTTGATTTCATTGTTATGACAATAGCATGAAGCATTATGATGATGGGCATGGTGCATTGTGATGACAGGTTTCATGGATCATTGAGATGAAAAGGGGCATAGAGCATTGTGATTACAGTGTTCTTGGAGCATTGTGATGAGAAGGGTCATGGAGGCCTGTGATGAATAGGCCATGGAACATCGTGATGGCAGGTGTCATGGAGCATTGTTATGACAGGGATAATGGAGCATTGTGATGGCAAGGGCATGGAGCATTGTGATGAGAAGGTCAAGTAGCATTCTGATGACATGTGTCATGGAGCTATGTGAAGTCAAGGGCATGGAGCAATGTGATGAGGGCGTTCATGGAGCATTGTGATGACAATGACATGGGACATTGTGATGCCAAGGGTCATGGATCATTGTGATTACAATGGTCATGGAGCATTTTGATGGCAAGGGCGTTGTGCATTGTGATGAGTACGGCAGGGAGCATTGTGATGCCAGGGTCATGGAGCAATTTGATTAAAAGTGTCATGGAACATTTTGATGAGAGGTGTTATGGAACATTGTGATGTCATGGGTCATCGAACATTGTGATGATAAGTGCATGTAGCATTGTGATGACTGGAGTTATGGAACATTGTGATGACAGAGGTGAGAGAGTATTGTGACAAATAGTGATGTAGCATTGTGATATCAGTGTTGAGAGAGCATTTTGATGAGAAGTGCATGGAGCAATGTGATGACAAATTTTATGGAGCATTGTGATGACAAGATGGTGGAGCACTGTGATGATAAGCGCATGGTGCATTGTGATGACATGTTTCATGGAACATTGTGCTGACAAGCACATGGAGCATTGTGATGACCAGGGTCATGGAGCATTGTGCTGAGAAGGGCATAGAGCATTGTGATGACAAGGGTCAAAGAGCATTGTGATGAAAAGTTCATGGAGCATTGTGGTTAAAATTGTCACAGAGACTGTTGAAGATGAGGGCATGGACCATTGTGATGACAAAGGTAATGAAGCACTGTCATGACTGGAGTCACGGAGCACTGTGATGACAGGGGTCATGGAGCATGGTGATAAAAAGGTCTTGGAGCATTGTGATGAAAAGGGCATGGAGTATTGTGATGACAGGCATCATGGAGCATTGTGAGGACAAGTGTTATGGAACACTGTGATCACAAGGGTTTGGAGCATTGTGATGAGAGAGGTCATGGATCATTTTGATTTCAAGGCACATGGAGCACTGTGATGACAAGGGCATGAAGCAATGTGATCCCAAGGTTCAAGGAGGATTGTGATGACAATGATAATGGAGTTTTGAGATGACAAGCACATAGAGCATTGTAATGACAAGGTCATATAGCATTTTGCTGACAAAGGCATGGAGCATTGTGATGACAGGTGTCATGGAGCACTGTGATGACAAGCGTCAAGGAGCATTGTGAATACAGGGGTCATGGAGCATTGGGATGACAAGGGCATGGATCATTGTGATGAAAAGTTTCATGGAGCATTGGGCTGAAAATGTTCATGGACTATTGTGATGACAGGGGTCATGGAGCATAGTGATGATTAGGGAATGGAGCATTGTGATGACAAGAGTCCCGGATCATTGTGTTGTCAGGTGTTATGGATGGTTGTGATGACAGTGGTCATGGAGCATTGTGATGATATTTGTCTTGGAGCATTGTGATGAGAATGTCATGTAGCATTCGGCTGGAAATGTTAATGGATTATTGTAATGACAGGGGTCATGGAGCATTGTGATGACAAGGGAATAGAGCATGGTGATGACAAGGTCCTGGAGCATTGTGATGAGATGACCATGGAGACTTGTGATGACAAGTCTCATGGAGCATTCTGATGAAAAAGGGCATGGAGCATTGTGATTACAGGGTTCTTGGAGCATTGTTTGACAAGGGCATGGAGCATTGTGAGGAGAAGGCCATGGAGAATTCTGATGACATGCGTCATGGAGCTTTGTGCTGACAAGGCCATGGAGCATTGTGATAACAGGTGTCTTGGAGCATTGTGATGAAAAGGCATGGATCATTGTGATGTAAAAGGCATGGAGCCTTGTCATCACAGGGTTCAAGGAGCATACTGACGACAGGTGTCAGGGAGTATTGTAATGACAAGTGTATTGAGCATTGTGATGACAATGATCATGGAGCATTGTGATGAGAACACCATGGCCAACTGTGATGATGATCGTCATGGCGTGTTGTGATGATAAGAGTTATAGAACATTGTGATCACAAGGGTTTGGAGCATTATGATGACAGAAGTCATGGAGAATTTTGATTTCATTGTATTGACAATAGCCTGAAGCATTATGAAGATGGGCACGGTGCATTGTGATGACAGGGTTCTTGGAGCATTGAGATGAAAAGTGGCATGGAGCATTGTGATTACAGGGGTCTTGGAGCATTGTGATGACAAGGGCATGGAGCATTGTGATGAGAAGGCCATGGAACCTTCTGATGACATGCGTCATGGAGCTTTGTTATGACAAGGACATGGAGAATTTTGATTACATGTTTCTTGGAGCATTGTGATGACAAGGGTCATGGAGCCTTGTGATGACAAGGCCGTGGAACATTGTGATGGCAGTGGTCGTGGTGCATTGTTATGACAGAGGTAATGGAGCATTGTGATGAGAAGGGCATTGAACATTGGTTTGAAATATTTCATATTTTATTGTGATGAGAGTGGACTGGAGCATTGTGATGAAAATGGCACGGAACACTGTGATACATGGGTCATGGAGGATTGTAATGACAAGTTCATGGAGCAATGTGATGAGAGGGTACATGGAGCATTGTGATGACAATGCCATGGAGCACAGTGAGGAAAAGGCCATGGAGCATTCTGATGACATGCGTCATGGAGCTTTTGATGACAAGTGCATGGAGCATTGTGATTACAGGTGTCTTGGAACATTGTGATGAAAAGGGCATGGATCATTATGATGAAAAAGGCATGGAGCCTTGTCATGACAGTGTTCAAGGAGCATACTGACGACAAGTGTCAGGGAGCATTGTGAAGACAAGTGTATTGAGCATTGTGATGAAAAAGATCAGGGAGCATTGGGATCAGGAGACCAAGGATAATTGTGATGATGATCGTCATGGGGTGTGGTGATGAGAAATGTTATGGAACATTGTGATCACAACGGTTTGGAGCATTATGATGACAGAGGTCATGGAGACTTTTGATTTCATTGTAATGACAATAGCCTGAAGCATTATGATGATGGGCGTGGTGCATTGTGATGACAGGGTTCATGGAGCATTGAGATGAAAAGTGGCATGGAGCATTGTAATTACAGGGGTCTTGTAGCATTGTGATGACAAGCGCATAGAGCATTGTAATGACAAGATCATGTAGAATTTTGCAGAGAAATGCATGGAGCACTGTGATGACAGGTGTCATGGAGCACTGTGATGACATGTGTCACGGAGCATTGTGAATACAGGGGTCATGGATCATTGTGATGACAAGGGTCATGGAGCATTGGGCGGAAAATGTTCATGGAGTATTGTGATGACAGGGGTCATGGAGCATTGTGATGACAGAGGTCATGGAGAATTTTGATTTCATTGTGCTGAAAATAGCCGGAAGCATTATGATGATGGGCATGATGCATTGTGATGAGAGGGTTCATGGAGCATTGAGATGAAAAGGGGCATGGAGCATTTTGATTACAGGGGTCTTGGAGCATTGTGATGACAAGAGCATGGAGCATTTTGATGAGAAGTCCATGGAACATTCTGATGACATGTGTCATGGAGCTTTGTGATGACAAGGGCATGGAGCTTTGTGATTACAGGTGTCTTGGAGTATTGTGATGACAGGTGTCATTGAGCGTTGTGATGACAAGGCCGTGGAACATTGTGATGGCAGGTGTCAAGGAGCATTGTTATGACAGGTGTAATGGAGCACTGTGATGAGAAGGGCATGGAGCACTGTGATTACAAGTTTCATGGAGCACTGCGATGACAAATTTGTTGAACTTTGGGATAAAAATCACGTGGCACATTGTGATGACAAGGGTCATGGAGCATTTTTCTGACAAAGGCATGGAGCACTGTGATGACAAGTTTCACAGTGCATTGTGATGAAAAGTTCATGAATCATTGTGGTTAAAAAGGTCACAAAGCCTTGTGATGACGCGGGAATGGACCATTGTTATGACAAATATTATGAAGCACTGTGATGACTGGAGTCAAGGAGCATTGTGATGACAGGGTCATGGAGCATTGTGATGAGAAGGGCATGGAGCATTTTGCTGAGAAAGGCGTAGATCACTGTGATGTCAAGGGTCAAAGAGCATTGTGATGAAAAGTTCATGGAGCATTGTGGTTAAAATGGTCACAGAGACTGTTGATGATGAGGGACTGGACCATTGTGATGACAAAGGTCATGAATCATTGTGATGAGTGGAGTCACGGAGCATGGTGATGACAGGGGTCATGGAGCATTGTGATAACAAGGGCATGGAGTATTGTGCTGACAAGGGCATGGAGCATTGGTCTAATATGTTTCATGGATTATTGCGATGACATTTGGTATGGCACATTGTGATGACAAGGGCATGGAGCATTGTGATGACCAGGTCATGCATTATTGTGAAGAGAAGTGTCAGGGAGCATTGTGATGACATATGTATTGGCCCATTGTGATGAAAATGGCATGGAGCATTGTGGTGCCAAGTGTCATGGAAGATTCTGATGACAATGGTAATGGAGCATTGTGATGACAATGGCTTGGAGCATTGTGATGAGAAGGGTCAGGGAGCATTGTGCTGACAAGTGCATGGAGAATTGTGATGACAAGGGTCATGGAGCATTCTGATGACAAGCTTGTGGAGTATTTTGATGACAATGGCATGGAGCATTGTGATGAAAACGGCATGGGGCAATGTGATGAAAACGGCATGTAGCCTTTTCGTTGCAGGGTTCAAGGAGCATTCTGACGACAAGTGTCAGGGAGCATTGTGATGACAAGTGTATTGAGAATTGTGACGACAAAGGTCATGGAGCATGGTGATGAGAAGGCCATGGATAATAGTGATGATGATCGTCATGGGGTGTTGTGATTATAAGTGTTATGGAACATTGTGATCACAAGGTTTTGGAGCATTATGATGGCAGAGGTCATGGAGAATTTTGATTTCATTATGATGACAATAGCCAGAAGCATTATGATGATGGGCATGGGGCATCGTGATGACAGAGTTCATGGAGCATTGAGATGAAAAGGGGCATGGAGCACTGTGATTACAGGGGTCTTGGAGCATTGTGATGACAAGTGCATAGAGCATTGAAATGACAAAGTCATGTAGAATTTTCCTGACAAAGGCATGGAGCATTGTGATGACAGGTGTCATGGAGAACTGTGATGACAAGTGTCACGGAGCATTGTGAATACAGGGGTCATGAAGCATTGGGATGACAAGTGCATGGATCATTGTGATGACAAGTGTCATGGAGCATTGGGCTGAAAATGTTCATGGAGTGTTGTGATCACAGGGGTCATGGAGCATTGTGATGACAGAGGTCATGAATAATTTTTATTTCATTGTGATGACAATAGCCTGAATCATTATGATGATCAGCATGATGCATTGTGATGACAGGGTTCATGGAGCATTGAGATGAAAAGGGGCATGGAGCACTGTGTTTACAGGGGTTTTGGAGCATTGTGATGACAAGGGCATGGAGCATTTTGATGAGAAGGCCAAGGAACAATCTGATGACATGTGTCATGGAGCTTGGTGATGACAACGGCATGGAGCGTTGTGATTAAAGGGGTCTTGGAGCATTGTGATGACAAGTCTCATGGAGCCTTGTGATGACAAGGCCGTGGAACATTGTGATGGCAGGGGTCATGGAGCATTGTTATGACAGGTGTAATGGAGCATTGTGATGAGAAGGACATGCAGCATTGTGATTACAATTTTTATGGAGCATTGTGATGACAAATTTTTGGACCGTTGGGATGAAAAGCGCATGGCACATTGTGATGACAATGGTCATGGAGCATTTTACTGACAAAGGCATGGAGCATTGTGATGACAAGGGTCACGGAGCATTGTGATGAAATGTTCATGGAGCATTGTGGATACAAAGGTAACAGATCCTTGTGATGACGCGGGCATGGACCATTGTGATGACAAATATTATGAGGCATTGTGATGACTGGAGTCACAGAGCATTGTGATGACAGGTGTCATGGAGCATTGTGATGACAAGGTCCTGGAGCATTGTGATGAGATGACCATGGAGACTTGTGATGACAAGTCTCATGGAGCATTCTGATGAAAAGGGGCATGGAGCATTGTGATTACAGGGGTCTTGGAGCATTGTGATGACAAGGGCATGGAGCATTGTGAGGTGAAGGCCATGGAGCATTCTAATGACATATGTCATGCAGCATTGTGCTGAGAAAGGCATAGAGCATTGTGATGACAGGGGATAAAGAGCATTGTGAAGAAAAGTTCATGGAGCATTGTGGTTAAAAAGGTCACAGAGACTGTTGATGATGAGGGCATGGACCACTGTGATGACAAAGGTCATGAAGCATTGTGATGACTGGAGTAACGGAGCATTGTGATGACAGGGGTCATTAAGCATTGTGCTAACAAGGGCATGGAGCATTGTGATGACAAGGGCATGGAGCATTGTGATGACCAGGTCATGCAGTATTGTGAAGACAGGTGTCAGGGAGCATTGTGATGACATATGTAATGGCCCATTGTGATGACAATGGCATGGAGCATTGTGATGCAAAGTGTCATGGAGGATTCTGAAGACAAAGGTAATGAAGCATTGTGATGACAATGGCTTGGAGCATTGTGATGACAAGGGTCAGGGGGCATTGTGCTGAGAAGTGCATGGAGAATTGTGATGACAAGGGTCATGGAGCATTCTGGTGACAAGCTTGTGGAGTATTTTGATGACAATGGCATGGAGCATTGTGATGAAAACCGCATGGGGCTTTGTGATGAAAAAGGCATGGAGACTTTTCGTGACAGGGTTCAATGAGCATTCTGATGACAAATGTCAGGGAGCATTGTGATGACAATGTATTGAGAATTGTGATGACAAAGGTCATGGAACATTGTGATGAAAAGGGCATGGAGTATTGTGATGACAAGCATCATGGAGCGTTGTGATGACAAGTGCTATGGAACATTGTGATCACAAGGATTTGGAGCATTGTTATGACAGAAGTCATGGATCATTTTGATTTCAAGGAGCATGGAGCATTGTGATGACAAGGGCATGAAGCAATGGGATCCTGAGTTTCATGGAGGATTGTGATGACAATGGAAATGGAGTATTGTGATGACAAGAGCATAGAGCATTGTGATGACAAGGTCATGTAGCATTTTGCTGACAAAGGCATGGAACATTGTGATGACAGGTGTCATGGAGCACTGTGATGACAAGCGTCACGGAGCATTGTGAATACAGGGGTCATGGAGCATTGGCAAGACAAGGGCATGATTCATTGTGATGACAAGTGTCATGGAGCACTGGGCTGAAAATGTTCATAGATTGTTGTGATGACAGGGGTCATGGAGCATTTTTTTGACTAGGGAATGGAACATTGTGATGACAAGAGTCCCGGATCATTGTGTTGTCAGGTGTCATGGAGTGTTTTGATGACAGTGGTCATGGAGCATTGTGATGATATTGGCCATGGAACACTGTGATGAGTACGTCGTGGAGCATTGGGCTGAAAATGTTCATGGATTATTGTGAAGACAGGGGTCATGGAACATTGTGATGACAAGGGAATGGATCATGGTGATGACAAGGTCCTAGAGCATTGTGATGAGAAGACAATGGAGACTTGTGATGATAAGGCTCATGGAGCATTCTGATGAAAAGGGGCATGGAGCATTGTGATGAGAAGGCCATGAAGCATTTTGATGACAAGAGCATGGAGCATTGTGATGAGAAGTCCATGAAGCATTCTGATGACATGTGTCATGGAGCTTTTTGATGACAAGGGCATGGAGCATTGTGATGACATGTGTCATGGAGCATTGTGATGACAACGGAATGGAGCATGGTGATGACAAGGTCCTGGGGCATTGTGATGAGAAGACCATGGAGACTTCTGATGAGAAGTCTCATGGAGCATTCTGATGAAAAGGAGGATGGAGCATTGTGATTACAGGTGTCTTGGAGCATTGTGATGACTAGGGCATGGAGCATTGTGATGAGAAGGCCATGGAGCATTCTGATGACATGTGTCATGGAGGTTTGTGATGACAAGGGCATTGAGCATTTGTGATTACAGGGATCTTGGAGCATTGTGATGAAAAGTGCATGGATCATTGTTATGAAAAAGGCATGGAGCCTTGTCATGACAGGGTTCATGGAGCATTCTGACGACAAGTGTCAGGAAGCATTGTGATGACAAGTGTATTGAGCATTGTGATGACAAAGATCATGGAGCATTGTGATGAGAAGACCATGGATAATTGTGATGATGAGCGTCATGGGGTTTTGTGATGATAAGTGTTATGGAACCTTGTGATCACAAGGGTTTGTAACATTATGATGACAGAGGTCATGGAGAATATTGATTTCATTGTGATGACAATAGCCTGTAGCATTATGATGATGGGAATGGTGCATTGTGATGACAGTGTTCATGGAGCATTGAGATGAATAGGGGCATGGAGCATTGTGATTACAATGGTCCTCGAGCATTGTGATGACAAGGGCATGGAGCACTGTGATGAGAAGGCCATAGAACTTTCTGATGACATGCGTCATGGAGCTTTGTGATGACAAGGGCATGGAGCATTGTGCTTTCAGGGGTCTGGAGCATTGTGATGACAAGTGTCACGGAACCTTGTGATGACTAGGCCGTGGAACATTTTGATGGCAAGGGTCATGGTGCATTTTTATGACTGGTGTAATGGAGCATTTTGATGAGAAGGGCATGGAACATTGGTCTGAAATATTTCATGGATTATTGTGATGAGAGTGGGCATGGAGCATTGTGATGACAAGGGCACGGAACACTGTGATACATGGGTCATGGAGGATTGTAATGACAAGGGCATGGAGCATTGTGATGAGAAGGGTGTCGAGCATTGTGATGACAAGTGTCATGGAGCTTTGTGATGACAAGTGCATGGAGCAATGTGATGAGAGGGTTCATGGAGCATTGTGATGACAATGACATGGAGCATTGTGATGCCAAGGGTCATGGAGCTTTGTGATGACAAGTCATGGAGCACTTTGATGACAAGGGCATGGTGCATTGTGCTGAGAAATGTAGGGAGCATTTTGATGACCAGGTCATGCAGCAATTTGATAAAAAGTGTAATGGAACATTTTGATGGCAGTGGTTATAGAACATTGTGATGTCAGGTGTCTTGGAGCTTTGGGATGAAAAGGGTCATGGAGCATTTTGATGACAGGGGTTATGGAACATTGTGATGTCAGGGGTAATGGAACATTGTGATGATAATAGGATGTAGCATTGTGATGACAGGGTCCTGGAACATTGTGATTACAGGGATGAGGGAGTATTGTGATGACTAGAGATGGAACATTGTGATATCTCTGGTGAGAGAGCATTTTGATGTGAAGTGCATGGACCATTGTGATTACAAGATTTATGAAGCATAGCAATGACAAAGTTGTGGACCGCTGTGATGAAATGTGCGTGGCACATTGTGATGACTATGTTCATTGAGCATTGTTCTGACAAAGAAATGGAGCTTTGTGATGACAAGGGCATGGAGCATTGTGATTACATGGGTCATGGAGCATTGTGATGACAATGGCGTCGAGCATTTTGATGAGAAAACCATGGATAATTGTGATGATGCGCGTCATGGAGCACAGTAATGACAAGGGGTATGGAGCATTGTGATGACAGTGGCCATGGAGAAATGTGATGACAAGTGTCATTGAGCATTCTGATGACAAGCTTGTGGAGTATTGTGACGACAATGGCTTGGAGCATTGTGATGAAAAGGGCATGGAGCATTGTGATGAAAAATGCATGAAGCCATTTCATGACAGGTTTCAAGGAGCATTCTGATGAAAAGTGTCAGGGAACAATTTGATGACATGTGTATTGATAATTGTGATGAAAAAGATCATGGAGCATTATGACGAAAAGGGCATAGAGTATTGTGATGACAGGCATCATGGAGCGTTGTGATGACAAGTGTTATGGAACATTGTGATCACAAGTGTTTGGAGCATTGTGATGATAGAAGTCATGGATCATTTTGTTTTCAAGGAGCATGGAGCATTGTGATGACAAGGGCATGAAGCAATGTGATCCCAAGGTTCATGGATGATTGTGATGACAATGCTAAGGGAGTATTGTGATGACAAGCAAATGGAGCATTTTGATGTCAAGGTCATGTAGCATTTTGCTGACACAGGCATGAGCATTGTGATGATAAGGGTCATAGATCACTTTTATGAGAAGCATCACGGATCATTGTGATTACAGGGGTCATGGAGCATTGGGATGGCAAGGTCATGGATCTTTGTGATGACAAGTGTCATGGAGAATTGGGCGGAAAATATTTATGGAGCATTGTGATGACTAGGGAATGGAGCATTGTGATGACTAGAGTCCCGGATCACTGTGTTGTCAGGGGTCATGGAGCGTTGTGATGACAGTGGTCATCGAGCATTGTGATGATAGGGATCATGAAGCATTGTGATGAGAAGTTCCTGGAGAATTGGCGTGAAAATGTTCAGGAAGTATTGTGAGGACAGGGGTCATGGAGCATTGTGATGACAAGGGAATGGAGCACTGTGATGAAAGGTTCCTGGAGCACTGTGATGAGGAGACCATGGAGCCTCGTAATAAGAAGTCTCATGGAGCATTCTGATGAAAAGGGGCATGGAGTATTGTGATTACAGGGGTCTTGGAGCATTGTGATGACAAGGGCATGTAGCATTGTGATTACTGGTGTCTTGGAGCATTGTGATGAAATTGGCATGGATCATTGTTATGAAAATGGTATGGAGCCTTTTCATGACAGGGTTCCAGGAGCATACTGATGAGAAGTGTCAGGGAGCATTGTGATGACATGTGTATAGAGCATTGTGATGACAAAGGTCATGGAGCACTGTGATGAGAAGACCATGGATAACTGTGATGATGAGCTTCATGGGGCATTGTGATGATAAGTGTTAAGGAACATTGTGATCACAAGAATTTGGAGCATTGTGATGAGATAGATCATCGAATATTTTGATTTCATTGTGATGACAATAGCCTGAAGCATTATGATGATGGTCATGGTGCATTTTGATGACAGGGTTCATGGAGCATGGAGATGCAAAGGGGCATGGAGCATTGTGATTAGAGGGTTCATGGAGCATTGTGATGACAATGGCATGGAGCATTGAGATGCCAATTGTCATGGAGCTTTGTGATGACAAATGTCATGGAGCATTTTGATGACAAGGGCGTGGTACATTGTGATGAGAAGGGCAGGGAGCATTGTGATGACAGGGTCATAGAGCAATTTGATGAAAAATGTCATGGAATATTTTAATGACAGGGGTTATGGAACATTGTGATGTCAGGGTTCATGGAGCATTTTGATGAAAAGGATCATGGAGAATTATGATGACAGGGGTTATGGAACATTGTGATGTCAGGGGTCATTGAGCATTTTGAGGAAAAGTGTTATGGAGCATTATGATGACAGGGGTTATGGAACATTTTGATGTCAGGGGTCACCGAACTATGTGATGATATGTGCATGTAGCATTTCAAAGACAAAAGTCATGGAACATTGTGATGACAGGGGTGAGGGAGTATTGTGATGAATAGTGCTGTAACATTGTGATATAATTGGTGAGAAAGCATTTTGAAGAGAAGTGCATGGAGAATTGTGATGACAAGTTTTATGGAGCATAGTGGTGACAAGATTGTGGAGCACTGTGATGAGAAGCGCAGGGTGCATTGTGATGACATCGGTCATGGAGAATTGTGCTGAGAAAGGCATAGAACATTGTGATGACAAGGGTCAAAGAGCATTGTGATGAAAAGTTATTGGACCATTATGGTTAAATATGTCACAGAGACTGTTGATGACGAGGGCATGGACCATTGTGATGAAAAAGGTCATGAATCATTGTGATGAATGGAGGCATGGAGCATTGTGATGACAGGCGTCATGGAGCATTGTGATGACAAGGGAATGGAGCATTGGTCTAATAAGTTTCATGGATTATTGTGATGACTGTTGTAATGGCACATTGTGATGACCAGGTCATGCAGTATTATGAAGACAGGTGTCAGGGAGCATTGTGATGACATATGTAATGGCCCATAGTGATGACAATGGCATGGAGCATTGTGATGCCAAGTGTCATGGAAGATTCTGATGACAAAGTTAATGGAGCATTGTGATGACAATGGCTTGGAGCATTGTGATGACAAGGGTCAGGGAGAATTTTGCTGACAGGTGCAGGGAGAATTGTGATGAAAACGGTCATGAAGTATTCTGATGACAAGCTTGTGGAGTATTTTGATGACAATGGCATGGAACATTGTGATGAAAAAGGCATGTGGCATTGTGATGACAAGTGTATTGAGAATTGTGATGACAAATGTCATGGAGCATTGTGATGAGTAGGGCATGGAGTATTGTGATGACAGGCATCATGGAGCGTTGTGATGACAAGTGTTATTAAACATTGTGATCACAAGGGTTTGGAGCATTGTGATGACAGAGGTCATGGATCATTTTGATTTCAAGGAGCATGGATCATTTTGATGACAAGGGCATGAAGCAATGTGATCCCAAGGTTCATGGAGGACTGTGATGACAATGGTAATGGAGTATTGTGATGAAAAGAGAATAGAGCATTGCAATTACAAGGTCAGGTAGCATTTTGCCGACAAAGGCATGGAGCATTGTGATGACAGGTGTCATGGAGCAATGTGATGACAAGCGTCACGGAGCATTGTGAATACAGGGGTCATGGAACATTGGGATGACAAGGGCATGGATCTTTGTGATGACAAGTGTCATGGAGCATTGGGCTGAAAATGTTCATGGAGTATTTTGATGACCGGGATCATGGAGCATTTTGATGACAAGTTCCTGGAGCACTTTGATGAGAAGACAATGGAGACTTGTGATGGCAAGTCTCATGGAGCATTCTGATGAAAAGGGACATGTAGCATTGTGATTACAGGGGTCTTGGAGCATTGTGATGACAAGGGCATGGAGCATTGTGAAGAGAAGGCCATGGAGCATTCTGATGACATGCGTCATTGAGCTTTGTGATGACAAGGGCATGGAGCATTGTGATTACAGGGGTCTTGGATCATTGTGATTAAAAGGGCATGGATCATTGTGATGAAAAAGGCATGGTGACGTGTCATGACAGGGTTAATGGAGCATACTGATGACAAGTGTCAGGGAGCATTGCGATGACAAGTGTATTGAGCATTGTGATAACAAAGGTCATGGAGCATTGTGATGAGGAGACCATGGATAATTGTGATGATGAGAGTCACTGGGTTTTGTGATGATAAGTGTCATGGAACATTGTGATCACAAGGGATTGGAGCATTGTGATGACAGAGGTCATGGAGCATATAGATTTCATTGTGATGATAATAGCCTGAAGCATTATCATGATGGGCCTGATGCATTGTTATGACAGTGTTCATGGAGCATTGAGATGAAAAGTGGCATGGATCACTGTGATTACAGGGTTCTTGGAGCATTGTGATGTCAAGGGCATGGAACATTTTGATGAGAAGGACATGGAACATACTGATGGCATGTGTCATGGAGCTTTGTGATGACAAGGGCATGGAGCATTGTGATTACAGGGGTCTTGGAGCATTGTGATGGCAAGTGTCATGGAGCCTTGTGATGACAAGGCTGTGGAATATTGTGATGGCAGGGGTCATGGAACATTGTTATGATAGGGATAATGGAGCATTGTGATGAGAAGGACATGGAGCATTGTGAATACAAGGTTTATGGAGCATTACCATGACAAATTTGTGGATCGTTGTGATGAAAAGCGCGTAGCATATTGTGATGACAAGGGTCATGGAGCATTTTTCTGACAAAGGCATGGAGCATTTTGATGACAATGGTCACGAAGCATTGTGATGAAAAGTTCATGGAGCATTGTGGTTATAAAGGTCACAGAGCCTTGTGATAACGCGGTCATGGACCATTGTGATGACAAATGTTATGAAGCACTGTGATGACTAGAGTCATGGAGCATTGTGATGACAGTGGACATGGAGCATTGTGATAACAAGGGCATAGAGCATTTTGGTGACAGGGGCATGGAGCATTGGTCTGACAAGTTTCATAGATTATTGTGATGACAGTGGACATGGTGCATTGTGATGACAAGGGCATGGATCATTGTGATGAGAAGGTCATGCAGTATTGTGAAGACAGCTCTCAGGGAGCATTGTGATGACATATGTAATGGCCCATTGTGATGACAATGGCATGGAGCATTGTGATGCCAAGTGTCATGGATGATTCTGATGACAAATGTAATGGAGCATTGTGATGACAATGGCTTGGAGCATTGTGATGACAAGGGTTAAGGAGCATTGTGCTGACCAGAGCATGGAGAATTGTGATGACAAGGGTCATGGAGCAATCTGATTACAAACTTGTGGAGTATTATGATGACAATGGCATGGAGCATTGTGATGAAAACGGCATGGGGCATTGTGATGAAAAAGGCATGGGGCCTTTTCGTGACAGAGTTCAAGGAGCATTCTGACGACAAGTGTCATGGAGCATTGTGATGACAAGTGGATTGAGAATTGTGATGACCAAGGTCATGGAGCTTTGTGATGAAAAGGGCATGGAGTATTGTGATGACAGGCATCATGTTGCGTTGTGATGACAAGTGATATGGAGCATTGTGATCACAAGGCTTTGGTGCATTTTGATGACAGATTTCATGGATCATTTTGATATCAAGGAGCATGGCGCATTGTGATGACAAGGGCATAAAGCAATGTGATCCCAAGGTTCATGGAGGATTGTGATGACAATGGTAATGGAGTCTTGTGATGACAAACGCATAGAGCATTGTAATTACAAGGTCATTTAGCCTTTTGCTGACAAAGTCATCTAGCATTGTGATGACAGGTGTCATGGAGCACTGTGATGACAAGCATCACGGAGGATTGTGAACACAGGGGTCATGGAGCATTGGGTTGAAAAGGGCATGCATCATTGTGATGACAAGTATCATGGAGCATTGGGCTGAAAATATTCATGAAGTATTGTGATGACAGGGGACATGGAGTATTGTGATGACATAGGTCATGGAGAATTTTGATTTCATTGTGCTGACAATAGCCGGAAGCATTATAATGATGGGCATGATGCATTGTGATGACAGGGTTCATGGAGCATTGAGATGAAAAGGGGCATGGAGCATTGTGATTACAGGGGTATTGAGCATTGTAATGACAAGGGCGTGGAGCATTGTGATGAGAAATCCATGGAACATTCTGATGACATGTGTCATGGAGCTTTGTGATGACAAGGGCATGGAGCATTGTGATTACAGGGGTCTTGGATCATTGTGATGACAAGTGTCATGGAGCCTTGTGATTACAAGTCCGTGGAACATTGTGATGGCAGGGGTCATGGAGCATTGTGATGAGAAGGGCATGGAGCATTGTGATTACATGGGCACGGAACACTGTGATACATGGGTCATGCAGGATTTTAATGACTAGGGCATGGAGCATTGTGATGACAAATGCATCGAGCATTGTGATGACAAGTGTCATGGAGCTTTCTGATGACAAGGGCATGGAGCAATGTAATGAGAGTGTTCATGGAGCATTGTGATGACAATGACATGGAGCATTGTGATGCCAAGGGTCATGGAGCTTTGTGATGACAAGTCATGGAGCATTTTGATGACAAGGGAATGGTGCATTGTGATGAGAAGTGCAGGGAGCATTTTGATGACCGGGTCATGCAGCAATTTGATAAAAAGTGTAATGGAATATTTTGATGGCATGGGTTATAGAACATTGTGATGTCAGGGTTCTTGGAGCTTTGGGATGAAAAGTGTCATGGAGCATTTTGATGACAGGTGTTATGGAACATTGTTATGTCAGGGGTCATGAAATATTGTGATGATAAAGGGATGTAACATTGTGATGACCGGGTCATGGAACATTGTGATTCCAGGGGTGAGGGTGTATTGTGATGACTAGTGATGGAACATTGTGATATCTATGGTGAGAGAGCATTTTGATAAGAAGTTCATGGACCATTGTGATAACAAACTTTATGGAGCATTGCAATCATAAGGTTGTGGACAGTTGTGATGAAATGTGCGTGGCACATTGTGATGACAATGGTCATGGAGCATTGTTCTGACAAAGAAATGGAGCATTGTGATGACAAGGGTCCCAGAGAATGGTGAGGAAATGTTCATGGAGCATTGTGGTTACAAATGTCACAGAGCCTTGTGATGACGCGGACATGGACCATTGTGATGACAAACGTTATGAAGCATTGTGATGACTGGAGTCACGGATCATTGGGATGACAGGGGTCATGGAGCATTGTGATGACAAGTGCATGGAGCATTGTGATGACAGGGGAATGGAGCATTGGTATGAAAAATTTCATAGATTATTGTGATGACCATGGGCATGGTGCATTGTGATGACAAGGGCATGGAGCATTGTGATGAGAAAGTCATGGAATATTGTGAAGAGAGATGTCAGGGAGCATTGTGATGACATATGTCATGGTCCATTGCGATGACAATGGCATGGAGCATTGTGATGCCAAATGTAATGGAGGATTGTGATGACAAATATAAAGGTGCATTGTGATGATTAGGGCTTGCAGCATTATGATGACAAGGGCCATTGAGAATTTTCATGACAAGGTCGTGAAGCATTGTGATGACAAGATCCTGGAGCATTGTGATGACAAAGCTATGGAGCCTTGTGATGACAAGTCTCATGGAGCATAATGATGAAAAGGGGCATGGAACATTGTGATTACAGGGGTCATGAAACATTGTGATGACAAGCGCATGGAACATTGTGAGGAGAAGACCAAGGAGCATTCTAATGGCATGCGTCAATGAGATTTGTGATGACAAGAGCATGGAGCATTTTGATTACATGGGTCTTGGAGCATTGTGATGAAAAGGGCATGGATCATTGTGATGAAAAGGCATGGAGCCTTGTCATGACAGAGTTCAAGGAGCATACAGGCAACAAGTGTCAGGGAGCATTTTGATGACAAGTGTATTGAGCATTGTGATGACAAAGGTCATGGAGCATTGTGATTAGAAGACCAAGGATAATTGTGATGACGTATCGTCAAGGGATATTGTGATGACAAGTGTTATGGAATATTGTGATCACAAGGGATTGGAGCATTGTTATGACAGAGGTCATGGTGCATTTTGATTTCATTGTGATGACAATAGCATGAAGCATTATGATGATAGGCATGGTGCATTGTGATGACAGGGTTAATGGATCATTGAGATGAAAAAGGGCATGGAGCATTGTGATTAGAGGGTTCTTGGAGTGTTGTGATGAGAAGGGTCATGGAGCCTTGTGATGACAAGGCCATGGAATATCGTGATGGCAGGGGCATGGAGCATTGTTATGAGAGGGGTAATGGAGCATTGTGATGGCAAGGGCATGGATCATTGTGATGAGAAGGCCATGTAGCATTCTGATGACATGTGTCATGGAGCATTGTGATGACAATAACATGGAGCATTGTGATGCCATGGTTAAGGGCTCTTTGAGATGACAAAGGTCATGGAGCATTTTGATGGCAAGGGCGTTGTGCATTGTGATGAGAAGGGAAGGGAGAATTGTGATGACAGGTTCATGGAGCAATTTGTTGAAAATTTTCATGGAATATTTTGATGACAGGTGTAATGGAACATTGTGATGTCAGGGGTCATCGAACATTTGATGATAAGTGCATGTAGCATTGTGATGACAGGAGTCATGGATCATTGTGATGACAGGTGGGAGGGAGTATTGTGACAAATAGTGATGTAGCATTGTGATATCAGTGGTGAGAGAGCATTTTGATTAGAAGTGCATGGAGGATTATGATGACAATGTTTATGGAGCATTGTGATGACAAGATTGTAGAGCACTGTGATGACAAGCGCATGGTGCATTGTGATGACATGTGTCATGAAGCATTGTGCTGACAAGCGCAAGGAGCATTGTGATGACAAGGGTCATGGAGCATTGTGCTGAGAAAGGCATAGAGCATTGTGATGACAAGGGTCAAAGAGCATTGTATGAAAAGTTCATGGGGCATTGTGGTTAAAATTGTCACAGAGACTGTTGATGACGAGGGCATGGACCATTGTGATGACAAAGGTCATGAAGCATTGTGATGACCGGAGTCACGGAGGATTGTGATGACAGGGGTCAGGGAGCATTGTGATAACAAGGGCATGGAGCACTGTGATGACAAGGGCATGGGACATTAGTCTAATAAGTTCCATGGATTGTTGTGATGACAGTTCGAATGGCACATTGTTATGACAAGGGCATGGAGCATTGTGATGACCAGGTTATGCAGTATTGTGAAGAGAGGTGTCAGGGAGCATTGTGATGACATATGTAATGGCCCATTGTGATGACAATGGCATGGAGAATTGTGATGAACAGGTCATGCAGTATTGTGAAGAGAGGTGTCAGGGAGCATTGTGATGACGTATGTAATGGCCCATTGTGATGACAATGGCATGGAGCATTGTGATGCCAAGTGTCATGGAGGATTCTGATGACAAAGGTTATGGAACATTGTGATGACAATGGCTTGGAGCATTGTGATGACATGGGACAGGGAGCATTGTGCTGACAATTGCATGGAGAATTGTGATGACAAGGGTCATGGAGCATTCTGATGACAAGCTTGAGGAGTATTTTGATGACAATGGCATGTAGCATTGTGATGAAAATGGCATGGGGCATTGTGAAGAAAAAGGCATGGAGCCTTTTCGTTGCAGGTTTCAAGGAGCATTCTGATGACAATGTCAGGGAGCATTGTGATGACATGTATATTGAGAATTGTGATGACAAAGGTTATGGAGCATTGTGATGAAAAGGGCATGGAGTATTGTGATGACAGGCATCATGGAGCGTTGTGATGACAAGTGTTATGGAAGATTGTGATCACAAGGGTTTGGAGCATTGTGATGACAGAGGTCATGGATCATATTGATTTAAAGGAGCATGGAGCATTGTGATGACAAGAGCATGAAGCAATGTGATCCCAAGGTTCATGGAGGATTGTGATGACAATGGAAATGGAGTATTGTGATGACATGTGCTTAGATCATTGTAATGACAAGGTCATGTAGCATTTTGCTGACAACGGCATGGAGCATTGGGATGACATGTTTCATGGAGCACTGTGATGACAAGCGTCACAGAGCATTGTGAATACAGGGGCCATGGAGCATTGGGATGACAAGGGCATGGATCATTGTGATGACAAGGGTCATGGAGCACTGGGCTGAAAATGTTCATGGAGTGTTGTGATGACATGGGTCATGGAGCATAGTGATGAGTAGGGAATGGAGCATTGTGATGACAAGAGTCCCGGATCATTGTGTTGTCAGGAGTCATGGAGTGTTGTGATGACAGTGGTCATGGAGCATTGTGAAGATATTGGCCATGGAGTATTGTGATGTGTAGGTCGTGGAGCATTGGGCTGAATATGTTAATGGATTATTGTGATGACAGGGGTCATGGACCATTGTGGTGACAGGGGAATGAAGAATGGTGATGACAATATCCTGGATCTTTGTGATGAGATGACCATGGAGACTTGTGATGAGAAGTCTCATGAAGCATTCTGATGAAAAGGGGCATGGAGCATTGTGATTACAGGGTTTTGGAGCATTTTGATGACTAGCGCATGGAGCATTGTGATGAGAAGTCCATGGGGCATTCTGATGACATGCTTCATGGAGATTTGTTATGACAAGCACATGGAGCATAGTGATGACAGTGATCTTGGAGCATTGTGATGAAAAGGGAACGGATCATTGTGATGAAAAAGTCATGGAGCCTTGTCATGACAGGGTTCAAGGAGCATACTGACATCAAGTGTCAGGGAGCATTGTGATGACAAGTGTATTGAGCATTGTGATGACAAAGGTCATGGAGCATAGTGATGAGAATACCATGTATAATTGTGATGATGAGCGTCATGGGGATTTGTGATGATAAGTGTTATGGAACATTGTGATCACAATGGTTTGGAGCATTATGATGACAGAGGTCATGGAGAATTTTGATTTAATTGTGATGACAATAGCCTGAAGCATTATGATGATGGGCATGGTGCATTGTGATGACAGGGTTCATGGAGCATTGAGATGCAAAGTGGCATGGAGCATTGTGATTACAGGGGTCTTGGAGCATTGTGATGTCAAGGGTCAGCGAGCCTTGTGATGACAAGGCCGTGGAACATTGTGATGGCAGGTGTCATGGAGCATTTTATGACAGAGGTAATGGAGCATTGTGATGAGAACTGCATTGAGCATTGGCCCGAAAGTTTTCATGGATTATTGTGATGAGAGTGGGCCTGGAGCACTGTGATGACAAGGGCAAGGAACTCTGTGATACATGGGTCATGGAGGATTGTGATGAAAAGGGCATGGAGCATTTTGATGAGAAGGGCATCGAGCATTGTGATGACAAGTGTCATGGAGCATTGTGATGACAAGGGCATGGAGCAATGGGATGAGAGCGTTCAGGGAGCATTGTGATGACAATGCCATGGAGCATTGTGATGCCAAGGGTCATGGAGCTTTGTGATGACAACAGTCATGGAGCATTTTGATGACAAGCGTGTGGTGCATTGTGATGAGAAGGAAAGGGAGCATTTTGATGACAGGTTCATGCTACAATTTGATGAAAAGTGTCATGTAACATTTTGACGACAGGGGTTACAGAACATTGTGATGCCATGGGTCATGGAGCTTTGGGATGAAATGTGTCATGGAGCATTGTGATGACAGTGGTTATGGAATATTGTGATGTCACGGGTCATGGAACATTGTGATTACAGGGTTGAGGGAGGATTGTGATGACTAGTGATGGAACATTGTGATATCTCAGGTGAGAGAGCATTTGGATGAGAAGTGCATGGACCATTGTGATTACAAGGTTTATGGAGCATATCGATGACAAGGCTGTGGATCATTGTGATGAAAAGCGCATGGCACATTGTGATGACAAGGGTCATGGAACATTGTTCTGACAAAGGCATGGAGCATTGTGATGACAAGTGTCACGGAGCATTGTGATGCAAAGTTCATGGAGCATTGTGGTTACAAAAGTCACAGAGCCTTGTGATGACGCGGGCATGGACCGTTGTGATGAAAAACGTTATGAAGCATTGTGATGACTGGAGTCAGGGAGCATTGTGATGTCAAATGTAATTTAGCATTGTTATGACAATGGCTTGGAGCATTGTGATGACAAGGTTCAGGGAGCATTGTGCTGACAAGTGCATGGAGAATTGTGATGAAAAAGGTCATGGAACATTCTGATGACAATCTTGTGGAATATTTTGATGACAATTGCATGGACCATTGTGATGAAAACGGCATGGGGCATTGTGATGAGAAAAGCATGGAGCCTTTTCGTGACAGGTTTCAAGGAGCATTCTGACGGCAAGTTTCAGGAAGCATTGTAATGACAAGTGTATTAGAATTGTGATGACAAAGGTTATGGAGCATTGTGATGAAAAGGCCGTGGAGTATTGTGATGACAGGCATCATGGAGCGTTGTGATGACAAGTGTTATGGAACATTGTGATGCCAAGGGTTTGGAGCACTGTGATGACAGAGGTCATGGATCATTTTGATTTCAAGGAGCATGGAGCATTGTGATGACAAGGGTATGAAGCAATGTGATCCCAAGATTCATGGAGGATTGTGATGACAATTGTAAAGGAGTATTGTGATGACAAGCGCATAGAGCATTGTAATGACAAGGTCATGTAGCATTTGCTGACAAAGGCATGGAGCATTGTGATGACAGGTGTCATGGAGCACTGTGATGACAAGCGTCACGGAGCATTGTGAATACAGTGGTCATGGAGCATTGGGATGACAAGGGCATGGTTCAATGTGATGACAAGGGTCATGGAGCATTGGGCTGAAAATGTTCATGGAGTATTGTGATGACAGGGGTCATGGAGCATTGTGATGACAAGAATACAGGATCATTGTGTTGTCATGTGTCATGGAGTGTTGAGATGACAGTGGTCATGGTGCATTGTGATGATATTGGCCATGGAGAATTGTGATGAGTAGGTCGTGGAGCATTGTGATTACAGGTGTCTTGATGCATTGTGATGAAAAGGGCATGTATCATTGTGAAGAAAAAGGCATTGAGCCTTGTCATGACAGTGTTCAAGAAGCATACTTACGACAAGTGTCAGGTAGCATTGTGATGACAAGTGTATTGAACATTTGATGACAAAGGTCATAGAGCATTGTGAGGAGAAGACCATGGATAATTGTGATGATGAGCGTCATGGGGTGTTGTGATGATAAGTCCTATGGAACACTGTGATCACAAGGGTTTGGAGCATTATGATGACAGATGTCATGGAGAATTTAGATTTCATTGTGATGACAATAGCATGAAACATTATGATGATGGGAATGGTGCATTGTGATGACTGGGTTCATGGAGCATTGAGATGAAAAGGGGAATGGAGCATTGTGATTACCGGGGTCTTGGAGCATTGTGATGACTAGGGCATGGAGCATGGTGATGAGAAGGCCATGAAAATTTCTGATGACATGCATCATGGAGCACTGTGATGACAAGGGCATGGAGCATTGTGATTACAGGGGTCTTGGGGAATTGTGATGACAAGGATCATGGAGCCTTGTGATGACATGCCGTTGAACAATGTGATGGCAGGTGTCATGGAGCATTGTTATGACAGAGGTAATGGAGCATTGTGATGAGAAGGGCATTGAGCTTTGGTCTAAAATATTTCATGGATTATTGTAATGAGAGTGGGCATGGAGCATTGGGATGACAAGTGCACGGAACACTGTGATACATGGTTCATGGAGAATTGTAATGACCAGGACATGGAGCATTGCGATGAGAAGGGCATTGAGCATTGTGATGACAAGTGTCATGGAGCTTTGTGATGACAAGGGCATGGAACAATGTGATGAGAGTGTTCATGGAGCTTTGTGATGACAATGACATGGAGCATTGTGATGCCAAGGGTCATGGAGATTTGTGATGACAAATAACAGGGAGCATTTCGATGACTATGGTGTGGTGCATTGTGATGAGAAGGGCAGGAAGCATTTTGATTACAGGTTCATGCAGCAATTTGATTAAAATATAATGGAATATTTTGAGGGCAGGGGTTATAGAACATTGTGATGTCAGGGGTCATGGAGCTTTGGGATGAAAAGGGTCATGGAGCATTTTGATTACAGGGGTTATGGAACATTGTGATGTCAGTGATCATGGAACATTGTGATGATAAGGGTATGTAGCACTGTGATGACGGGGGTCATGGAACATTATGATTTCAGGGGTGAGGGAGTATTGTGATGACTAGTGATCGAACATTGTGATATCTCTGGTGAGAGAGCATTTGGATGAGAAGTGCATGGAGCATTGGGATTACAAGGTTTATGAAGCATAGCGATGACAAGGTTGTGGACTGATGTGATGAAAAGCACGAGGCACATTGTGATGACAAGGGTCATGGAGCATTGTTCTGACAAAGGCATGGAGCTTTGTGATGACAAGGGTCACGGAGCATTGTGATGAAATGTTCATGGAGCATTTTGGTTACAAATGTCACAGAGCCTTGTGATGACACGGGCAAGGACCGTTTTGATGACAAACATTATGAAGAATTGTGATGACTGGAGTCACGGAGCACTGTGATGATAGGGGTCATGGAGCATTGTGATGACATGGGCATGGAGCATTGTGATGACAGGGGCTTGGAGCATTGGTCTGACAAGTTTCATAGATTATTGTGATGACAGTGGACATGGTGCATTGTGATGACAAGGGTATGGATCATGGTGATGAGAAGGTCATGGAGTATTGTGAAGACAGGTGTCAGGGAGCATTGTGATGACATATATCATGGTCCATTGCGATGATAATGACATTGAGCACTGTGATGTCAAACGTAATGGAGGATTGGGATGACAAATAAAATGGAGCATTGTGATGACTAGGGCTTGGAGCACTATGATGACAATGGCCATTGAGAATTTTCATGACAAGGTCGTGAAGCATTGTGATGACAAGGTCCTGGAGAATTGTGATGAGAAATCCATGGAGCCTTGTGATGACAATCTCATATAGCATACTGATCAAAAGGGGCATGGACCATTGTGATTACAGGGGTCTTGGAACATTGTTATGACAAGGGCATGGATCATTGTGAAGAGAAGGCCAAGGAGCATTCTGAGGACATGCGTCATTGAGCTTTGTGATGACAAGCGCATGGAGAATTGTGAATACAGGGGTCTTGTAGCATTGTGATGAAAAGGGCATGGAATATTGTGATGAAAAATGCATGGAGCCTTGCCATGACAGGGTTCAAGGAGCATACAGAAAACAAGTGTCATGGTGCATATTGATGACAAGTGTATTGAGCATTGTGATGACAAAGGTCATGGAGCATTGTGATGAGAAGGCCATGGAGCATTCTGATGACATGTGTCATGGAGCTTAGTGATGACAAGGGCATGGAGCAATGTGATGCCAAGGGTCATGGATATTTGTGATGACAAAGGTCATGGAACATTTTGATGACAAGGGCGTTGTGCATTGTAATGAGAAGTGCAGGGAGCATTGTGATGACATGGTCATGGAGAAATTTGATGAAAAGTGTCAAGGAATATTTTGATGACAGTGGTTATGGAACATTGTGATGTCATGGGTCATCGAATATTGTGATGATAAGTGCATGTAGCATTGTGATGACAGGAGTCATGGAACATTGTGATGACAGAGGTGAAGGAGTATTGTGTCGAATAGTGAAGTAACATTGTGATATCAGTGGTGAGAAAGCATTTTGATGAGAAGTGCATGGAGCATTGTGATGATATGGTTTATGGAGCATTGTGATGACAAGATTGTGGAGCACTGTGATGACAAGCGCATGGTGCATTGTGATGACATGTGCCATGGAGCATTGTGCTGACAAGCGCATGGAGCATTGTGAGGACAAGGGTCATGGAGCATTGTGCTGAGAAAGGCATAGAGCATTGTGATGACAAGGGTAAAAGAGAATTGTGATGAAAAGTTCATGGAGCATTGTGGTTAAAAAGGTCACAGAGACTGTTGATGATGAGGGCATGGACCATTGTGATGACAAAGGTCATGAAGCTTTGTGATGACTGGAGTCACAGAGCATTGTGATGGCAGGGCTCATGGAGCATTGTGATAACAAGGGCATGGAGCATTGTGATGACAAGGGCATGGAGCATTGTTCTAATATGTTTCATGGATTATGGCGATGACATTTGGAATGGCGCATTGTGATGACAAGGGCATGGAGCATTGTGATGACCATGTCATGCAGTATTGTGAAGAGAAGTGTCAGGGAGCATTGTGATGACATATGTAATGGCCCATTGTGATGAAAATGGCATGGATCATTGTGATGCCAAGTTCCATGAAAGATTCTGATGACAAAGGTAATGGAGCATTGTTATGACAATGGCTTGGAGCATTGTGATGACAAGGGTCAGGCAGCATTGTGCTGACAAGTGCATGGAGAATTGTGATGACAAGGGTCATGGAGCATTCTGATGACAAGCTTGTGGAGTATTTTGATGACAATGGCATGGAGCATTGTGATGAAAACGGCATGGGGCAATGTGATGAAAAAAGCATGCAGCCTTTTCGTGACAGGTTTCAAGGAGCATTCTGACGACAAGTGTCAGGGAGCATTGTGATGACAAGTGTATTGAGAATTGTGATGACAAAAGTCATGGAGCATGGTGATGAGAAGGCCATGGATAATTGTGATGATGATCGTCATGGGGTGTTGTGATTATTAGTGTTATGGAACATTGTGATCACAAGGCTTTGGAGCATTACAATGACAGAGGTCACAGAGAATTTTGATTTCATTGTGATGACAATAGCCTGAAGCATTATGATGATGGGCATGGTGCACTGTGATGACAGAGTTCATGGAGCATTGAGATGAAAAGGGGCATGTAGCATTGTGATTACAGGGGTCTTGGAGCATTGTGGTGACAAACGCATAGAGCATTGTAATGAAAAGGTCATGTAGAATTTTCCTGACAAAGGCATGGGGCATTGTGATGACAGGTTTCATGGAGAATTGTGACACAACTGTCACGGAGCATTTTGAATACAGGGGTCATGGATCATTAGGATGACAAGTGCATGGATCATTGTGATGACAAGGGTCATGGAGCATTGGGCTGAAAATATTCATGGAGTATTGTGATGACAGGGGTCATGGAGCATTTTGATTACAGGGGTCTTGGAGCACAGTGATGACAAGAGTCCCGGATCATTGTGTTGTCACGTGTCATGGAGTGTTTTGATGACAGGGTTCATGGAGCATTGAGATGAATAGGGGCATGGAGCACTGAGTTTACAGTGGTTTTGGAGCATTTTGATGACAAGGGCAAGGAGCATTTTGATGAGACGGCCATGGAACATTCTCATGACATGTGTCATGGAGCTTTGTGATGACAACGGCATGGAGCATTGTGATTAAAGGGGTCTTGGAGCATAGTGATGACAAGTGTCATGGAGCCTTGTGATGACAAGGCCGTGGAACATTGTGATGGCAGTGGTCATGGAGCATTGTTATGACAGGGGTAATGGAGCATTGTTATGAGAAGGGCATGCAGCATTGTGATTACAATTTTTATGGAGCCTTGTGATGACAAATTTTTGGACCGTTGGGATGAAAAGCTCGTGGCACATTGTGATGACAATGGTCATGGAGCATTTTAATGACAAAGGCATGGAGCATTGTGATGACAAGTGTCACGGAGCATTGTGATGAAATGTTCATGGAGCATTGTGGATACAAAGGTAACAGAGCCTTGTGATGACGTGGGCATGGACCTTTGTAATGACAAATATTATGAAGCACTGTGATGACTGGAGTCACAGAGCATTGTGATGACAGGTGTCATGGAGCATTGTGATGACAAGGTCCTGGAGCATTGTGATGAGATGACCATGGAGACTTGTGATGACAAGTCTCATGGAGCATTCTGATGAAAAGGTGCATGGAGCATTGTGATTACAGGGGTCTTGGAGCATTGTGATGACAAGGGCATGGAGCATTGTGAGGAGAAGGCCATGGAGCATTCTGATGACATGCGTCATAGAGCATTGTGCTGAGAAAGGCATAGATATTTGTGATGACAGGGGAAAAAGAGCATTGTGAAGATAAGTTCATGGAGCATTGTGGTTAAAAAGGTCACAGAGACTCTTGATGATGAGGGCATGGGCCATTGTGATGACAAACGTCATGAAGCATTGTGATGACTGGAGTCACGGAGCATTGTGATGACAGGGGTCATGGAGCATTGTGATAACAAGGGCATGGTGCATTGTGATGACAAGGGCATGGAGCATTGTGATGACCATGTGATGCAGTATTGTGAAGACAGTTGTCAGGGAGCATTGTGCTGACATATATAATGGCCCACTGTGATGACAATGGCATTGAGAATTGTGATGACAAGGGTCAGGGAGCATTGTGCTGACAAGTGCGTGGAGAATTGTGATGACAAGGCTCATGGAGCATTCTGATGACAAGCTTGTGGAGTGTTTTGATGACAATGGCATGGAGCATTGTGATGAAAACGGCATGGGGCATTGTGATGAAAATGGCATGGAGACTTTTCGTGACAGGGTTCAAGGAGCATTCTGACAACAAATGTCAGGGAGCATTGTGATGACAAGTGTATTGAGAATTGTGATGACAAAGGTCATGGAGCATTGTGATGAAAAGGGCATGGAGTATTGTGATGACAGGCATCATGGAGCGTTGTGATGACAATTGCTATGGAACATTGTGATCACAAGTGTTTGGAGCATTGTGAGGACAGAGGTCATGGATCATTTTGATTTCAAGGAGCATGGAACATTGTGATGACAAGGGCATGAAGCAATGTGATCCCAAGTTTCATGGAGGATTGTGATGATAATGGTAATGGAGTATTGTGATGACAAGCGCATAGAGCATTGTAATGACAAGGTCATGTAGCATTCTGCTGACAAAGGCATGAAGCATTGTGATGCCAGGTGTCATGGAGCACTGTGATGACAAGAGTCACGGAGCATTGTGAATACAGGGGTCATGGAGCATTGGGATGACAAGGGCATGGATCATTGTGATGCCAAGGGTCATGGAGCATTGGGCTGAAAATGTTCATGGAGAATTGTGGTGACAGGGGTCATGGAGCATTGTGATGTCTAGGGAATGGAGCATTGTAATGAAAAGAGTCCCTGATCATTTTGTTGTCGGGTTTCATGGAGTGTTGTGCTGACAATGGTCATGGACCATTGTGATGATATTTGTCATGGAGCATTGTGATGAGAAGGTCATGGAGTATTTGGCTGAAAATGTTCATGGAATATTGTGATGACAGTGGTCATGGAACATTGTGATGACAAGGGAAAGGATCATGGTGATGACAATGGTCATGGAACATTTTGATTACAGGTGTGAGCGAGGATTGTGATGACTAGTGAGGGAACATGGTTATATCTCAGGTGAGAGAGCATTTGGATGAGAAGAGCATGGAGCATTGTGATCACAAGGTTTATGGAGCATAGCGATTACAAGGTTGTGGATCATTGTGATGGAAAGCCCGTGGCACGTTTTGATGACAAGGGTCATTGAGCATTTTTCTGACAAAGGCATGGAGCATTGTGATGACAAGTGTCACGGAGCACAATGTTGAAATGTTCATGGAGCATTGTGGTTACAAAGGTCAAAGAGACTTGTGATGACGCAGGCATGGACCGTTGTGATGACAAACGTTATGAAGCATTGTGATGACTGGAGTCACGGAGCATTGTGATGATACTGGTCATGGAGCATTGTGATGAGAAGGTAATGGAGCATTGGGTTGAAAATATTCATGGAGTATTGTGATGACAGGTGTCATCGAGCATTGTGATGACATGGTCCTGGAGTATTGTGATGAGATGACGATGGAGACTTGTTATGACAAGTCTCATGGAGCATTCTGATGAAAAGGGGCATGGAGCATTGTGATTACAGGGGTCTTGGAGCATTGTGATGACAAGGGCATGGAGCATTGTGAGGAGAAAGCCATAGAACTTTCTGATGGCATGCGTCATGGAGATTTGTGATGACAAGGGCATGGAGCATTGTGATTACAGGGGTCTTGGAGCATTGTGATGACAAGGGTCATGGAGCATTGTTCTTACAAAGGCATGGAGTATTGTGATGACAAGGGTCAAGGGGCATTGTGATGAAATGTTCATGGAGCATTGTGGTTACAAAGGTCACAGAGCCTTGTGATGATGCGGGCATGGACCGTTGTGATGACAAACGTTATGAAGCATAGTGATGACTGGAATCACGGAGCATTGTGATGACAGGGATCATGGAGCATTGTGATGACAAGGGCATGGAACTTTGTGATGACAGGGGCATGGAGCATAGGTCTGACATGTTTCATAGATTATTGTGATGACAGGGATCATGGAGCATTGTGAAGACAAGGGCATGGGGTATTGTGAAGACAGGTGTCAGGGAGCATTGTGATGACCTATGTCATGGTCCATTGCGATGACAATAGCATGGATCATTGTGATGCCAATTGTAATGGAGGATGTGATGACAAATATAATGGAGCATTGTGATGACTAGGGCATGGAGCATTATGTTGACAAGGGCCATTGAGAATTTTCATGACAATGTCGTGAAGCATTGTGATGACAAGTCCTGGAGCATTGTGATGAGAAAACCATGGAGGCTTGTGATGACAAGTCTCAAGGAGCATACTGATGAAAAGGGGTCTGGAGCATTCTGATTACAGGGGCCTTGGAACATTGTGATAATAAGTGCATGGAGCATTGTGATGACAATGGCATGCAGTATTGTGAAGAGAGGTGTCAGGGAGCATTGTGATGACATAAGTAATGGCCCATTGTAATGACAATGGCATGGAGAATTGTGATGACAAGTGTCATGGAGGATTCTGATGACAAAGGTAATGGAGCATTGTGATGACAAGGCCTTGGAGCATTGTGATGACAGGTTTCAGGGAGCATTGTGCTGACAAGTGCATGGAGAATTGTGATGACAAGGGTCATGGAGTATTCTGATCACAAGCTTGTGGAGTATTTTGATGACAATTGCATGGAGCATTTTGATGAAAAAGGCATGGAGCATTTTTGTGACAGGCTTCAAGGAGCATTCTGACGACAATGTCACGGAGCATTGTGATGACAAGTGTACTGAGAATTGTGATGACAAATTCATGGAGCATTGTTATAAAAAGGGCATGGAGTATGTGTGATGACAGGCATCATGGAGCTTTGTGATGACAAGTGTTATAGAACATAGTGATCACAAGTGTTTGGAGCATTGTGATGAGAGAGGTCATGGATCATTTTGATTTCAAGGAGCAGGGAGCATTGTGATGACAAGCGCATAGAGCATTGTAATGACAAGGTCATGTAGCATTTTGCTGACAAAGGCATGGAGCATTGTGATAACATGTGTCATGGAGCACAGTGATGACAAGCGTCACGGAGCATTGTGAAGAGAGGGGTCATGGAGCATTGGGATGACAAGGGCATGTATCATTGTGATGACAAGGGTCATGGAGCATTGGGTTGAAAAATTTCATGGAGTATTGTGATGACAGGGGTCATGGAGCATTGTGATTACAGGGGTCTTGGAGCATTGTGATGACAAGAGTTCCGGATCATTGTGTTGTCACGTGTCATGGAGTGTTGTGATGACAGTGGTCATGGAGCATTGTGATGATATTGGTCATGGAGCATTGTGATGAGAAGGTCATGGAGCATTGGGCTGAAAATGTTCATGGAGTATTGGTATGACATGGGTCATGGAGCATTGTGATGACTAGGGAATGGAGCATGGTGATGACAAGGTCCTGGAGCATTGTGATGAGATGACCATGGATACTTGTGATGAGAAATCTCATGGAGCATTCTGATGAAAAGGGGCATGGAGCATTGTGATTACAGGGGTCTTTGATCATTGTGATGACATGGGTCATGGAGCCTTGTGATGACAAGGCCGTGGAACATTGTGATGGCAGGGGTCATGGAGCATTTTTACGACAGAAGTAATGGACCATTGTGATGAGAATGGCATTGACCATTACTCTGAAATATTTCATGGATTATTGTGATGAGAGTGGGCATGGAGCATTGTGATTACAAGGGCACGGTACACTGTGATACTTGGGTCATGGAGGATTGTAATGACAAGGGCATGGAGCATTGTGATGACAAGTGTGATGGAGCTTTGTGATGACAACGGCATGGGGCAATGTGATGAGAGGGTTCATGGAGCATTGTGATGACAATGATGTGGAGCATTGTGATGCCAATTGTCATGGACCTTTGTGATGACAAATGTCATGGAGCATTTTGATCTCAAGTGTGTGGTGCATTGTGATGAGAAGGGCAGGGAGCATTTTGATGACAGGGTCATGGAGCAATTTAATGAAAAGTGTAATGGAACATTTTGATGACAGGGGTTATAGAACATTGTGATGCCAGGGGTCATGGAGCTTTGGGATGAAAAAGGTCATCGATCATTTTGATGACAGTGTTTATGGAACATTGTGATGTCAGGAGTCATAGAACATTGTGTTGATAAGGGGATGTAGCATTGTGATGACAGGGGTCATGGAACACTGTGATTACAGGGGTGAGGGAGGATTGTGATATCTAGTGATAGATCATTGTGATATCCCAGGTGCGAGAGCATTTGGATGAGAAGTGCATGGAGCATTGTGATTACAAGGTTAATGGAGCATAGCGATGACAAGGTTGTGGATCATTGTGATGAAAACCGCGTGGCACATTGTGATGACAAGGGTCATGGAGCATTGTTCTGACAAAGGCATGGATTATTGTGATGACAAGGGTCACGGAGCATTGTGATGAAAAGTTCATGGAGCATTGTGGTTACAAAGGACACAGAGCCTTGTGATGACGCGGGCATGGACCGTTGTGATGACAAACGTTATGAAGCATTGTGATGACTGGAGTCACGGAGCATTGTGATGACAGGGGTCATGGATCACTGTGATAACCAGGTCATGGAACATTGTGATGACAGGGGAATGGAGCATTGGTCTGACAAGTTTCATAGATTATTGTGATGAGAGTGGACATGTTGCATTGTGATGACAAGGGCATGGGGCATTGAGATGAGAAGGTCATGGAGTATTTTGGAGACAGGTGTCACGGGGCATTGTGATGTAATATGTCATGGTCCATTGCGATGACAATGGCAGGGAACATTGTGATGCCAAATGTAATGGAGGATTATGATGACAAATATAATGGAGCATTGTGATGACTAGGGCTTGGAGCATTATGATGACAAAACCATGGAGCCTTGTGATGACAAGTCTCATGGAGCATACTGATGAAAAAGGGCATGGAGCATTGTGATTACAGTGGTCTTAGAACTTTGTGATGACAAGGGCATGGAGCATTGTGAGGAGAAGACCAAGGAGCATTCTGATGGCATGCATCATTGAGCTTTGTGATGACAATGGCATGGAGCATCGTGATTACATGGGTTGTGGAGCATTGTGATAAAAAGGGCATGGATCATTGTGATGAAAAAGGCATGGAGCCCTGTCATGACAGGGTAAAAGGAGCATACAGACAACAAGTGTCAGGGAGCATTTGTATGACAAGTGTATTGAGCATTGTGATGACAAAGGTCATGGAGCATTGTGATGAGAAGACCTTGGATAATTGTGATGACGAGCGTCATGGGGCATTGTGATGACAAGTGTTATGGAATATTGGGATCACAAGGGTTTGGAGCATTGTTATGACAGAGGTCATGGAGCATTTTCATTTCATTGTTATGACAATAGCAGGAAGCATTATGATGATGGGCATGGTGCATTGTGATGACAGGGTTCATGGATCATTGAGATGCAAAGGGGCATGGAGCATTTTGAATACAGGGGTCTTGGAGCATTGTGATGACAAGGGCATGGAGCATTGTGATGAGAAAGCCATGGAACATTCTGATGACATGTGTCATGGAGCTTTGTGACGAAAAGGGCATGGAGCATTGTGATTACAGGGGCCTTGGATCATTGTGATGACAAGGGTCATGGAGCCTTGTGATGACAAGGCCGTGGAACATTGTGTTGGCAGGGGTAATCAGCATTGTTATGACAGAGGTAATGGGGCATTCTGATGAGAAGGGCATTGAGCATTGGCCTGAAATGTTTCATGGATTATTATGATGAGAGTGGGCATGGAGCATTGTGATGACAAGGGCACGGAACACTGTGATACATGGGTCATGGAGGATTGTGATGAAATGGGCATGGAGGATTTTGATGAGAAGGGCATCGAGCATTGTGATGACAAGTGTCATGGAGCTTTGTGATGACAAGGGCATGGAGCAATGGGATGAGAGGTTTCATGGAGCATTTTGATGACAATGATATGGAACATTGTGATGCCAAGGGTCATGGAGCTTTGTGATGACAAAGGTCATGGAGCATTTTGATGACGTGTGTGGTGCATTGTCATGAGCAGGGCAGGGAGCATTTTGATGACAGGGTCATGCAGCAATTTGATAAAAAGTGTAATGGAACATTTTGATGACAGGGGTTATAGAACATTGTGATGCCAGGGGTCATGGAGCTTTGGGATGAAAAGTGTCATTGAGCATTTTGATGACAGTGGTTATGGAACATTGTGATGTCAGTGGTCATGGATCATTGTGCTTATAAGGGGATGTAGCATTGTGATGACAGTGGTCATGGAACACTGTGATTACTGGGGTGAGGGGGCATTGTGATAACTAGTGATGGAACATTGTGATATCTCAGTTGAGAGAGCATTTGGATGAGAAGTTCATGGAGCATTGTGATTACAAGGTTTATGGATCATAGCGATGACAAAGTTCTGGATCATTGTGATGAAAAGTGCATGGCACACTGTGATGACAAGTGTTATGGAGCATTGTTCCGACAAAGGCATGGAGCATTGTGATTAAAGGGGTCACGGAGCATTGTGATGAAAAGGGCATGGATCATTGTGATGAAAAAGGCATGGAGCCTTGTCATGACAGGTTTCAAGGAGCATACTGAAGACAAGTGTCAGGGAGCATTGTGATGACAAGTGTATTGAGCATTGTGATGACAAAATTCATAGAGCACTGTGATGAGAAGGCCATGGATAATTGTGATGATGAGCGTCATGGGGTGTTGTGATGATAAGTGTTATGGAACTTTGTGATCACAAGGGTTCGGAGTATTATGATGACAGAAGTCATGGAGCATTTTGATTTCATTGTGATGACAATAGCCTGAAGCATTATGATGATGGGCATGGTGCATTGTGATGACAGGGTTCATGGAGCATTGATATGAAAAGGGGCATGGAGCATTGTGATTACAATGGTCTTGGAGCATTGTGATGACAAGGGCAAGGAGCATTGAGATGAGAAGGCCATGGAACATTCTGATGACATGCGTCATGGAGCTTTGTGATGACAAGGGCATGGAACATTGTGATTTCAGGCGTCTTGAGCATGGTGATGTCAATTGTCATGGAACCATGTGATGACTAGGCCGTGGAACATTGTGATGGCGGGGGTCATGGTGCATTGTTATGAAAGGGGTAATGGAGCATTGTGATGAGAAGGACATGGAATATTGGTCTGAAATGTTTCATGAATTATTGTGATGAGAGTGGGCATGGAGCATTGTGATGACAAGAGTACGGAACACTATAATACATGGGTCATGCAGGAATGTAATGACAGGGCATGGAGCATTGTGATGAGAAGGGCATAGAGCATTGTGATGACATGTGTCATGGAGCTTTGTGATGACAAGGGCATGGAGCAATGTTATGAGAGGGATCATGGAGCATTGTGATGACAATGACATGGAGCATTGTGATGACAAGAGTCCCAGATCATTGTGCTGTCAGGAGTCATGGAGTGTTGTGATGACAGTGGTCATGGAGCACTGTGATGATATTGGCCATGGAGCATTGTGATGTGTAGGTCGTGGAGCATTGGGCTGAATATATTAATGGATTATTGTGATGACAGGGGTCATGGAGCACAGTGATGACAAGGAAATGGAGAATGGTGATGACAAGGTCGTGGAGCATTGTGATGAGATGACCATGGAGACTTGTGATGACATGTCTCTTGGAGAATTCTGACGAAAAGGGGCATGGAGCATTGTGATTACAGGGGTCTTGGAGCATTGTGATGACTAGGGCATGGAGCACTGTGATGAGAAAGCCATGGAGCATTCTGATGACATGCTTCATGGAGTTTTGTGATGACAAGCACATGGAGCATTGTGATTACAGTGATCTTGGAGCATTGTGATGAAAAGGGCACGGATCATTGTGATGAAAAAGGCATGGAGCCTTGTCATGGCAGGGTTCAAGGAGCATACAGACAAAAAGTGTCAGGGAGCATTTTGATGACAAGTGTATTGAGCCTTGTGATGACAAAGGTCATGGAGCATTGTGATGAGAATACCATGGATAATTGTGATGATGAGCGTCATGGGGATTTGTGATGATAAGTGTTATGGAACATTGTGATCACAATGGTTTGGAGCATTATGATGACAGAGGTCATGGATAATTTTGATTTCATTGTGATGACAATATCCTGAAGCATTATGATGATGGGCATGGTGCATTGTGATGACAGGGTTCATGGAGCATTGAGATGCAAAGGGGCATGGAGCATTTTGAATACAGGGGTCTTGGAGCATTGTGATGACAAGGGCATGTAGCATTGTGAGGAGAAGGCCATGGAACATTCTGATGACATGTGTCATGGAGCTTTGTGACGAAAAGGGCATGGAGCATTGTGATTACAGGGGCCTTGGATCATTGTGATGACAAGGGTCATGGAGCCTTGTGATGACAAGGCCGTGGAACATTGTGTTGGCAGGGGTAATCAGCATTGTTATGACAGAGGTAATGGGGCATTCTGATGAGAAGGGCATTGAGCATTGGCCTGAAATGTTTCATGGATTATTATGATGAGAGTGGGCATGGAGCATTGTGATGACAAGGGCACGGAACACTGTGATACATGGGTCATTTAGGATTGTGATGAAAAGTGCATGGAGCATTTTGATGAGAAGGGCATCGAGCATTGTGATGACAAGTGTCATGGAGCTTTGTGATGACAAGGGCATGGAGCAATGGGATGAGAGGTTTCATGGAGCATTTTGATGACAATGATATGGAACATTGTGATGCCAAGGGTGATGGAGCTTTGTGATGACAACGGTCATGGAGCATTTTGATGACAAGCATGTGGTGCATTGTGATGAGAAGGAGAGGGAGCATTTTGATGACAGGGTCATGCAGCAATTTGATGAAAAGTGTAATGTAACATTTTGATGACGGATTACAGAACATTGTGATGCCATGGGTCAAGGAGCTTTGGGCTGAAAAGTGTCATGGAGCATTTTGATGACAGTGGTTATGGAATATTGTGATGTCAGGGGTCATGGAACATTTTGATTACAGGGTTGAGGGAGGATTGTGATGACTAGTGATGGAACATTGTGATATCTCAGGTGAGAGAGCATTTGGATGAGAAGTGCATGGAGCATTGCGAATACAAGATTTATGGAGCATAGCGATGACAAGGTTGTGGATCATTGTGATGAAAAACGCGTGGCACATTGTGATGACAAGTGTCATGGAACATTGTTCTGACAAAGGCATGGAGCATTGTGATGACAAGGGTCACGGAGCATTGTGATGAAAAGTTCATGGAGCATTGTGGTTACAAAGGTCACAGAGCCTTGTGATGATGCGGGCATGGACCATTGTGATGACAAACGTTATGAAGCACTGTGATGACTGGAGTCACGGAGCATTAAGTTGACAGGGGTCATGGAGCATTGTGATGACAGGGACATGGAGCGTTGTGGTGACACTTTTCAGAGATTATTGTGATGACAGTGGACATGGTGCATTGTGATGACCAGGGCATGGAGCATTGTGATGAGAAGGTCATGGAGTATTTTGAAGAGAGTTGTCAGAGAGCATTGTGATGACATATGTAATGGCCCATTGTGATGACAATGGCATGGAGCATTGTGATGCCAAGAGTCATGGAGCATTGTGATGACAAAGGTAATGGAGCATTCTGATTACAGGGGTCTTGGAACCTTGTGATAACAAGGGCATGGAGTATTGTGATGACAAGGGCATGGAGTACTGTGATGACAGGCATCATGGAGCGTTGTGGTGACAAGTGTTATGGAACATTGTGATCACAAGATTTAGGAGCATTGCGATGACAGAGGTCATGGATCATTTTGATTTCAAGGAGCATGGAGCATTGTGATGACTAGGGCATGAAGCAATTGGATCCCAAGGTTCTTGGAGGATTGTGATGACAATTGTTATGGATTATTGTGATGACAAGCGCATAGAGCATTGTAATGACAAGGTCATGTAGCATTTTGATGACAAAGGCATGGAGCTTTGTGATGACTGGTGTCATGGAGCACTGTGATGACAAGCATCACGGAGCATTGTGAATACAGAGGTCATGGAGCATAGGGATGACAAGGGCATGGATCATTGTGATGACAAGGGTCATGGATCATTGGGCTGAAAATGTTCATGGAGTACTGTGATAACAGGGGTCATGGAGCATTGTGATTACAGGGGTCTTGGAGCATTGTGATGACAAGAGTCCCGGATCACTGTGTTGTCAGGTGTCATGGAGTGTTGTGATGACAGTGGTCATGGAGCATTTTGATGATATTTGCCATGGAGCATTGTGATTAGATGGTCATGGAGCAGTTGGCTGAAAATGTTCTTGGAGTATTGTTATGCCAGGTGTCATGGAGCATTGTGATGACAATGGAAATGAGCATGGTAATTACAAGGTACTGGAGCATTGTGATGAGTTGACCATGTAGACTTGTGATGACAAGTCTCATGGAGCATTCTGATGAAAAGAGGCATGGAGCATTGTGATTACAGGGGTCTTGGAGCTTTGTCATGACAAGGGCATGGAGCACTCTGAGGAGAATTCCATGGAACATTCTGATGACATGCGTCATGGAGCTTTGTGATGACAAGGGCATGGAGCAATGTGATTACAGGGGTCTTGGAGCATTGTGATGACAAGGGTCATGGAGCCTTGTGATGACAAGGCCGTGGAGCATTGTGATGGCAGGGGTCATGGAGCATTGTTATGACAGAGGTAATGGAGCATTGTGATGAGAAGGGCATTGAACATTGGTCTGAAATGTTTCATGGATTATTGTGATGAGAGTGGGCATGGAGCATTGTGATGACAAGGGCACGGTACACTGTGATACATGGGTCATGTGGGATTGTAATGACAAGGGCATGGAGCATTCTGATGACAAGCTTATGGAGTATTTTGATGACAATGGCATGGAGCATTGTGATGAAAACGGCATGGGGCATTGCGATGAAAAAGGCATGGAGCCTTTTCGTGACAGGTTTCAAGGAGCATACTGATCACAAGTGTCAGGGAGCATTGTGATGACAAGTGTATTGAGAATTGTTATGACAAAATTCATGGAGCACTGTGATGAAAAGATCATGGAGTATTGTGATGACAGACATCATGGAGCGTTGTGATGACAAGTGTTATGGAACATTGTGATCACAAGAGTTTGGAGCATTGTGATTTCAATGGTCATGGAGCATTGTGATGATATTGGCCATGGAGCATTGTGATGAGTAGATCGTGGAGCACTGGGCTGAAAATATTCATGGATTATTGTGATGACAGAGGTCTTGGTGCATTGTGATGACAAGGGAATGGAGCATGGTGATGACAAGGTCCTGGAGCATAGAGATGAGAAGAGCATGGAGACTTGTGATGACAAGTCTCATGGAGCATTCTGATGAAAAGGGGCATGGAGCATTGTGATTACATGGGTCTTGGAGCATTGTGATGACTAGGGCATGGAGCATTGTGATGAGAAGGTCATGGAGCATTGTGATGATATGTGTCATGGAGTTTTGTCATGACAAGGGCATGGAGCATTGTGATTACAGGGATCTTGGAGCATTGTGATGAAGACGGCATGGATCATTGGGAGGAAAAAGGCATGGATCCTTGTCATGACAGGGTTCAAGGAGCATACTGACGACAAGTGTCAGGGAGCATTGTGATGATAAGTGTATTGAGCATTGTGATGACAAAGATCATGGAGCATTGTGATGAGAAGACCATGGACAATTGTGATGATGAGCGTCATGGGGTGTTGTGATGATAAGTGTTATGGAACATTGTGATCACAAGGGTTTGGAGCATTATGATGACCGAGGTCATGGAGAATATTGATTTCATTGTGATGACAATAGCCTGAAGCATTATGATGATGGGCATGGTGCATTGTGATGACAGGTTTCATGGAGCATTGAGATGAAAAGGGACATGGAGCATTGTGTTTACAGGGGTCTTGGAGCATTGTGATGACAAGGGCATGGAGCATTGTGATGAGAATGCTATGGAACATTCTGATGACATGCGTCATGGAGCTTTGTGATGACAAGGGCATGGAGCATTGTGATTACAGGGGTCTTCAGCATTGTGATGACAAGTGTCATAGAACCTTGTGATGACTAGGCCGTGGAACATTGTGATGACAGGTGTCATGGTGCATTGTTATGACAGGGGTAATGGAGCATGGTGATGAGAACGGCATGGAACATTGTTCTGAAATGTTTCATGGATTATTGTGATGAGAGTTTGCATGGAGCATTGTGATGACAAGGGTACGGAACACTATGTTACATGTGTCATGCAGGATTGTAATGACAAGAGCATGCACCATTGAGATGAGAAGGGCATCGAGCATTGTGATGACTAGTGTCATGGAGCTTTGTGATGACAAGGGCATTGAGCAATGTGATGAGAGGTTTCATGGATCATTGTGATGACAATGACATGGAGCATTGTGAGGCCAAGGGTCATGTAGCTTTGTGATGACAAGTCATGGAGCATTTTGATGACAAGGGCATGGTGCATTGTGATGAGAAGGGCAGGGAGCATTTTGATGACCATGTCATGCAGCAATTTGATGAATAGTGTAATGGAACATTTTGATTGCAGGGGTTATAGATCATTGTGATGTCAGGCGTCTTGGAGCTTTGGGATGAAAAGGATCATGGAGCATTTTGATGACAGGGGTGATGGAACATTGTGATGATAAGGGGATGTAGCAGTGTGATGACAGGTCCATGGAACATTGTGATTACAGGGGTGAGGGAGAATTGTGATGACTAGTGATAGAACACTGTGATATCTCTGGTGAGAGAGCACTTTGATGAGAAGTGCATTGACCATTGTGATTACAAGGTTTATGGACAAGGTTGTGGACCACTGTGATGAAATGCGCGTGGCACATTTTGAAGACAATGGTCATGAAGCATTGTTCTGACAAAGACATGGAGTATTCTGATGACAAGTGTCACAGAGAATTATGATGAAAAGTTCATGGAGCATTGTGGTTTCAAAGGTCACAGAGCCTTGTAATCACGCGGGCATGGACCATTGTGATGACAAACGTTATGAAGCTTTGAGATGACTGGAGTCACGGAGCATTGTGATGACAAGGGTCATGGAGCATTGTGCTGAGAAAGGCATAGAGCACTGTGATGACAAGGGTCAAAGAGCATTGTGATGAAAAGTTCATGGAGCATTGTGGTTAAAATGGTCACAGAGACTGTTGATGGCGAGGGAATAAACCATTGTGATGAAAAATGTCAAGAAGCATTGTGATGACTGGAGTCACAGAGCGTTGTGATGACAGGGTCATGGAGCATTGTGATAACAAGGGCAAGGAGCATTGTGATGACAAGGACATGGAACATTGGTCTAAAGTTTCATGGATTATTGTGATGACAGTTGGAATGGCGCACTGTGATGACAAGGGCATGGAGCAATGTGATGACCAGGTCATGCAGTATTGTAAAGACAGGTGTCAGGGAGCATTGTGATGACATATGTAATGGCCCATTGTGATGACAATGGCATGGAGCATTGTGATGCCTATTGTCATGGAGGATTCTGATGAGAAAGGTAATGGAGCATTGTGATGACAATGGCTTGGAGCATTGTGATGACAAGGGTCAGGGAGCATTGTGCTGACAAGTGCATGGAGAATTGTGATGACAATGGCATGGAACATTCTGATGACAAACTTGTGGACTATTTTGATGACAATGGAATGGAGCATTGTGATGAAAACGGCATTGGGAATTGTGATGAAAGGGGCATGGAGCCTTTTCGTGACAGGATTCAAGGAACATTCTGATGACAAGTGTCAGGGAGCATTGTGATGACAAGTGTATTGAGAATTGTGATGACAAAGGTCATGGAGCATTGCGATGAAAAGGTCATGGAGTATTGTGATGACAGGCATCATGGAGCGTTGTGATGACAAGTGTTATGGAACACTGTGATCACAAGGGTTTGGAGCATTGTGATGACAGAGGTCATGGATCATTTTGATTTCAAGGAGCATGGAGCATTATGATGACAAGGGCATGAAACAACCTGATCCCAATATTCATGGAGGATTGTGATGACAATGGAAATGGAGTATTGTGATGAAAAGCGCAGAGAGCATTGTAATGACAAGGTCATGTAGCATTTTGCTGACAAAGGCATGGAGCATTGTGATGACATGTGTCATGGAGCACTGTGATGACAAGTGTCAGGGAGCATTGTGAATACAGGGGTCATGGAGCATTGGGATGACAAGGGCATGGATCATTGTGATGACAAGGGTCTTGGAGCACTGGGCTGAAAATGTTCATGGAGTTTTTTGATTACAGGGGTCATGGAGCATTGTGATGACTAGGGAATGGAGCATTGTGATGACAAGAGTCCCGAATCATTGTGTTCTCAGGTGACATGGTGTGTTGTGATGACAGTGGTCATGGAGCATTGTGATGATATTGGCCATGGAGCATTGTGATGAGTAGGTCGTGGTGCATTGGGCTGAAAATTTTCATGGATTATTGTGATGACAGGGGTCATGGAGCATTGTGATTACAAGGGAATGGAGCATGGTGATGACAAGGTTCTGGAGCACTGTGATTAGAAGACCATGGAGACTCGTGATGACAAGTCTCATAGAGCATTCTGATGAAAAGGGGCATGGAGCATTGTGATTACTGGGGTCTTGGAGCACTGTGATGACTAGGGCATGGAGCATTGTGATGAGAAGGCCATGGAGCATTCTGGTGACATGTGTCATGGAGTTTTTTGAGGACAACCATGGAGCATTGTGATTAAAGGGGTCTTCGAACATTGTGAGGACAAGGGCAAGGAGCATTGTGAGGAGAAGACCAAGGAGCATTCTGATGGCATGCGTCATTGAGCTTTGTGATGACAAGGGCATGGAGCATTGAGATTACATGGGTCTTGGAGCATTGTGATGAAAAGGACATGGATCATTGTGATGAAAAAGGAATGGAGCCTTGTCATGACAGGATTCAAGGAGGATAGAGACAACAAGTGTCAGAGAGCATTTTGATGACAAGTGTATAGAGCATTGTGATAACAAAGGTCATGGAGCATTGTGATGAGAAGACCATTGATAATTGTGATGACGAGAGTCATGGGACATTGTGATGAAAAGTGATATTGTATATTGTGATCACAAGTGTTTGGAGCATTGTTATGAGAGAGGTCATGGAGCATTTTGATTTCATTGTGATGACAATAGCATGAAGCATTATGATGATGGGCATGGTGCATTGTGATGACAGGGTTCATGGATCATTGAGATGAAAAGAGGCATAGAGGATTGTGATTACAGGGTTATTGGAGCATTGTGATGAGAGGGGTCATGGAGCTTTGTGATGACAGGACCATGGAACATCGTGATGGCAGGGGTCATGGAGCATTGTTATCACAGGGGTAATTGAGCCTTGTGATGACAAGGGCATGCAGCATTGTGATGAGAAGGCCATGGAGCATTCTGATGACATGTTTCATGGAGCTTTGTGAAGACAAGGGCATGGAGCAATGTGATGAGAGCGTTCATGGAGCATTGTGATGACAATGAAATGGAGCATTGTGATGCTAAGGGTCATGGATCTTTGTGATGACAATGGTCATGGAGCATTTTGATGGCAAGGGCGTTGTGCAATGTGATGAGAAGGGCAGGGAGCATTGTGATGACAAATTTTAAGGAGAATTGTGATGACAAGATTGTGGAGCACTCTGATGACAAGCACATGGTGCATTGTGATGACATGTGTCATTGAGCATTGTGCTGACAAGCACATTAAGCATTGTGATGACAAGTCTCATGGAACATTCTGATGAAAAGTGGCATGGAGCATTGTGAGTACAGGGGTCTTGGAGCATTGTGATGAGAAGGGCATGGAGCATTGTGATGAGAAGGCCATGAAGCATGCTGATGACATGTGTCATGGAGCTTTTTAATGACAAAGGCATGGAGCATTGTGATTACAGAGATCTTGGAGCATTGTGATGAATAGGGCATGGATCACTGTGATGAAAAAGGCATGGAAACTTGTCATGACAGGGTTCAAGGAGCATACTGACGACAAGTGTCAGGGAGCATTGTGATGACAAGTGTATTGAGCATTGTGATGAAAACAATCATGGAGAATTGTGATGAGAAGTCCGTGGATAATTGTGATGATGAGTGTCATGGGGTGTTGAGATGATAAGTGTTATTGAACATTGTGATCACAAGGATTTGGAGCATTATGATGACAGAGGTCATGGAGAATATTGATTTCATTGTGATGACAATAGCCTGAAGCATTATGATGATGGGCATGGTGTATTGTGATGACAGGGTTCATGGAGCATTGAGATGAAAAGGGTCATGGAGCACTGTGATTACAAGGGTCTTGGAGCATTGTGATGACATGGGAATGGAGCATTGTGATGAGAAGGCCATGGAACTTTCTGATGACATGCGTCATGGAGTTTTGTGATGACAAGGACATGCAGCATTTTGATTTCAGGGGTCTTGAGCATTGTGATGACAAGTGTCATGGAACCTTGTGATGACTAGGTAGTGGAACATTGTGATGCCAAGAGTCATGGTGCATTGTTATGACAGGGGTAATGGAGCATTTTGATGAGAAGGGTATGGAACATTGGTCTGAAATGTTTCATGGATTATTGTGATGAGAGTGGGCATGGAGCATTGTGAGGACAAGGGCACGGAACACTGTGATACATGGGTCATGCAGGATTGTAATGAAAAAGGCATGGAGCATTGTTATGAGAAGGGCATCGAGCATTGTGATGACAAGTGTCATGGAGCTTTGTGATGACAAGGACATGGAGCAATGTGATGAGAGGGTTCAGGGAGCATTGTGATGACAGTGACATGGAGCATTGTGATGCCATGGGACATGGAGCTTTGTGATGACAAGTAATGGAGCATTTTGATGACAAGGGCATGGTGCATTGTGATGAGACGGGCAGGGAGCATTTTGATGAACGGGTCATGCAGCAATTTGATAAGAATTGTAATGGAATATTGTGATGGCAGTGTTTATAGAACATTATGATGTCAGGGGTCTTGGATCTTTGGGATGAAAAGGGTCATGGAGCATTTTGCTGACAGGGGTTATGGAACATTGTGATGTCAGGGGTCATGGAACATTGTGCAGATATGTGGATGTAGCACTGTGATGACAGGGTCATGGAACATTGTGATTCCAGGTGTGAGGGAGTATTGTGATGACTAGTGATGGAACATTGTGATATCTCTGGTGAGAGAGCATTTTGATGAGATGTCCATGGACCATTGTGATTACAAGTTTTATGGAGCATTGCAATGAAAATTTTGTGGTCGGCTGTGATGAAATGCGTGTGGCACATTGTGATGACAATGGTCATAGACCATTGTTCTGACAAAGACATGGAGCATTGTGATGACAAGGGTCACAGAGAATTGTGATGAAATGTTCATGGAACATTGTGGTTACAAAAGTCACAGAGACTTGTGATGACGCGGGCATGGACAATTGTGATGACAAACGTTATGAATCATTGTGATGACTGGAGTCACTGAGCATTGTGATGACAGGGGTCATGGAGCATTGTGATGACAAGGGCATGGAGCATTGTGTTGACAGGGGCATGGAGCATTGGTCTGACAAGTTTCATGGATTATTGTGATGACATTGGGCATGGTGCATTGTGATGACAAGGGCATGGAGCATTGTGATGAGAAGGTCAAGGATTGTTGTGAAGAGAAGTGTCAGGAAGCATTGTGATGACATATGTCATGGTCCATTGTGATGACAATGGCATGGAGCATTGTGAAGCCAAATATAATGGAGAAATGTGAGGACAAATATAATGGAGCATTTTGATGATTAGGGCTTGGAGCATTATGATGACAAGGGCCATTAAAATTTTCATGACAAGGTCGAGAAGCATTGTGATGACAAGGTCCTGGAGCATTGTGATGACAAAACCATGGAGCCTTGTGATAACAAGTCTCATGGAGCATACTGATGAAAAGGGGCATGGAGCAATGTGATTACAGGGGTCTTGGAACATTGTGATGACAAGGGCACGGCACATTGTGAGGAGAAGACCAAGGAGCATTCTGATGGCATGCGTCCTTGTGTTTTGTGATGACAAGGTCATGGAGCATTGTTATTACATGGGTCTTGGAGCACTGTGATGGAAAGGGCATGGAACATTGTGATGAAAAAGGCATGGAGCCTTGTCATGACAGGGTTCAAGGAACATACTGACAAGTGTCATGGAGCATTGTGATGACAGGGGTCATGAAGAATTGTGATAACAAGAGCATGGAGCATTGTGATGACAAGAGCATGGAACAATGGTCTAATACGTTTCATGGATTATTGCGATGACAGTTGGAATGGCGCATTGTGATGACAAGGGCATGGAGCATTGTGATGACCAGGTCATGCAGTATTGTGAAGACAGGTGTCAGGGAGCATTCTGATGACATATGTAGTGGCCAGCTCTGATGACAATGGCATGGAGCATAGTGATGCCAAGTGTCATGGAGGATTCTGATGACAAAAGTAATGGAGCATTGTGATGACAAGGGAATTGAGCTTTGTGATGACATGTGCATGGAGCATTGTGATGACAAGTGCATGGAGCATTGCAATGTCAAGTGGATGGAGAATTGTGATGACAAGAGCATGTAACATTTTGATGAGAAGTGTCATGTAGCACTGTGATCACAAGGACGTGGAGAATTGTGATGACAAGGGACATGGAGCATTTTGATAACCAGGGCATGGTGCATTGTGATGACAGGGGTCATGGAGCATTATTATGAGAACGGCCATGGTGCATTCTGACATAAGATATCACTTATGAAGGGAATGTAAACATGGCTACATATGAACTGATTTAGGGAAGAGAACAGAGTATCAGATTTAGAAAACAATATAACGCTTGCTTAAGGGGAAAGAGAGGTGGGGAGATGCACAAAACATAAGATTGATATTAGCACAGGTACCGTTCCATAATCCAAAAACAGAAGAGACAAGCCCTACTCCTTCCTCAGTGAACGGAACTCAACATCCCTATTCCCCTCAGAGAAATATATCTGACTAGTAAGAATTTTAAAACCTATGTATTGATATGTCTCCGTAAGGGAACCAAGTGTGTCTAGAACGACATAAACATGGCAGTGAGAATCAGCTCAAACCCACTATAAAAATGAATTTCAAAACAAAACATAAAAACAGTAAAATTCTTACACAATACCTTCAGGGGTTCTGATGAAACCTGGAATGACCGTATCTACAATGACAGCTGGATGTGGCATAAGGCTGGTCACTTGGGACTGAGAGGATTGGTGAGATTGGGTAAAAAAATGCAGACCCTTTAAAGCAATAATGCCTGCCACCCATTCCATGGTTCCCATCTCTCCAGGTAGAAGGGAATATCACTACAGTTATAACGTGTATGGGAACCTAGAGAATGGAAACCATCTGATGGTGAAAGGTTTCTAAAACTCTACTACTTTTTTCTCTCCTTGTGCTCCAGTTTGACATTCCAACTGCTTTACTATCAATCTCCCAACTTGGAAAGTCAGCCCCTATATCCTCCTGGTACGAACAGTTGGCAAATTGTGCAGAGGATATAAGGGAAGAGAGAGAACCAATGAGAGAGTAGCTGTAGGCATTTGGACGGCCACATGTCTCTCTAATTTTCCATCACAAAGAGGAATTAACCAAAGTCTCAGCCTGCCCCCCAGAACCAGTATAAGTCCAGAAGCAAAACTGTTGATTTGTGGTCAGATCACAAAAACGCGAGTTGAAAAATGGAGCTCAGGGCCACAGCAATTCACTAACCTGCAGAGTTATAAAGGACTACTCTCTTCGAAAAATCTGTTGAGGGAAAGCCACGAGGCAGAAGGGAAAATGAGGCAGAGTGGCATGAAATAGATTTCAAGAGGTACATTGGAATCGCCTTTAAACACAGGAAAAGCATTACAACTTCGAAAATTATGGAAATTGCCATTAAGGGCATATGGGTTTTCACGTGCATATATGCAGGAGAAAACGCATATGCCCTTTTTGGACAAGCAAGCAAGCGGGCAATGCAAATCTGCACTACAAAGAAGTATCACTTCCTACCGGTCAAAAGGGACATCCACAAAATGTGTAAAAAACAGAAAGGCAAGACAGGCACTGGAGAACAGGGAGCCTGGTTATGCTGATGGGCGGGATGTAAATTGCCAGCTGCCTCTCTGGAGGAGTGCATTGTGTTCCCTAAAACAAGTAAACAACAGAGCTACAGAGCCAAGGGTACTTCCAGTCTAGGGAATATACCTTGGGAAAACTGAAAATAAATAAGACAGATCCACACCCAAATTCAGGGCTGCACTGCTTACAAAAATCTCAACTTGGGTACACATTAAATATCCCAGGAAAGACAAAAATGGTTCAAGAAATTGTGGTACTTACATATGATGGAATATCCCTCAGCCATGAAATCAATGTCATAATACCAGTAGCAGCAAAATGAGTGGATTCAGGTACGATAATTCTAAGTGAAATAAGTCACACAGAAAAAGAAACTTATCATAAGATATCACTTATGAAGATCCTGTAAACATGGCTACACATGAACTGAGTTAGGAAAGAAAAGAGAGACTCACATTTAAAAAAAAAAAAAACGCTTATGCTTGCTTAAGGGAGAAGGAGAGGTGGGGTGATGCATAAAATCAGAGTTTGATATTAGTACAGGTACCGTTTCAAAAACCAAATACGAAATCGACAAAACCTACACCTTCCTCAGTGAAAGGGACTCAAAACCCATATTCACCACAGAGTAATATATCTTAAAAGTATGAATCTTAAAACCTATGTATTGATATGTCTCCATAAGGGAATCAAGTGTGTCTAGACTGGCATAAACATGACAGTGAGAATCAGCTCAAACCCACTATAAAAAGGAATTTGAAAAACAAAAAACAGGGAAATTCTTTATAATTCCTTCAGGGTCTATGATGAAACCAGGAATGACCCTATCTACAATGACAGCTGCATGTGGGATAAGGCTGGACACATAGGACTGAGAGGATTGGTGAGACTGGGTGAGCAAATGCAGACCGTTTAAAGCAATAATGCATGGAACCCATTCCATGGGTCCCAACTCTCCAGGTTGAAGGGAATATTACTACAGCTATAACATGTATGGGAAACCTAGAGAATGGACACACTGTGAATACGAATATTCTCTAAAACTCAACGTATAGTCCCTCTCCTGGTGCTCCGGTTTGACTTTCCAACTGCTTTACTATCAATCTCCCAACCTGGAGAGACCGCACCTTTAACCTCCTGTTTCGCACAGGTTGCCAATTTGGCAGAGGATGAATGGGAAGAGGGAGAACAAATGAGAGAGTAGCTGTTAGGCATTTGAACGGGCATATGTCACTCTTATTTCCCGGGAGGAAGAAGAATTGACCAAAGTCTCCGCCACCCACCGGGAACCAGGATATGTCCTGAACCAAAATATTGGACTTGCGTACAGCTCAGAAAAAAACAGTTAAAAAACGGAGCTCAGGGGCACAGCAATTCACAAACTGGCAGAGTAATAAAGGACAACTATCGTCCAAAAACCTGTTGAGCGAAGGACACGAGGCGGACTTGAAAGCCAGGCAGAATTGCCGGAAACGGATTTAAAGAGTTACGTTGGAATCACCTTTAAAGCACAGGAAGAGGGGCACAACTTCGAAAATGATGCACTAGGCCAAAAAGGGCTTATGCATTTTCTCCTGCGTATATTCAGGAGAAAACGCATACAGTTTTTTTGGCCAAGCAAGCAAGCGTTCATGCAAGTCTGCACTACAAAGAAATATCACTTCCCACCAGTCCACAGGAACATCGAAAAAATGGGTAAAAACCAGAAATTCAAGACAGTCCCTGGAGAACAGCGAGCCTTGTTATGCTGATGGGCGGGATGTATATTGCCAACTGCCTCTCTGGAGGAGTGCATTGTGTTCCCTAAAACAAGTAAACAGCAGAGCTACAGAGCCAAGGGCACTTCCAGTCTAGGGAATATACCTTGGGAAAACTGAAAATCAATAAGACAGAGCCACCATAAATTTAGGCCTGCACTGCTTACAAGAACGTCAACTTGGGTACACCTTAAATATCCCAGGAAATATAAAAATGGTTCAAAAAATTGTGGTACTTACATACAATGGAATATCCCTCAGACATGAAATCAATGTCATAAGACCAGTAGCAGCAAAATGAGTGGATTCAGGTATGATGATTCTAACTGAAATAAGTCACACAGAAAAAGAAACTTATCATAAGATATCACTTATGAAGATCCTGTAAACATGGCTACACATGAACTGAGTTAGGGAAGAGAACAGAATCTCACATTTAGAAAACACTCTTATGCCTGCTTAAGGAGGAAGGAGAGGTGGGGTGATGCATAAAACCAGAGTTTGATATAAGCACAGGTACTGTTCCAAAAACAACTATGGAAGACACAAGACCTACACCTTGCTCAGTGAAAGGGACTCGAAACCCCATATTTCCCGCAGAGGAATATATCTGACTAGTAAGAATCTTAAAACCTATGTATTGATATGTCTCCGTAAGGGAATCAAGTGTGTCTAGACTGGCATAAACCTGGCAGTGAAAATCAGCTCAAACCAACTATAAAAAGGAATTTCAAAAACAAAACCAAAAAACAGGGAAATTCTTTACAATTCCTTCAGGGATTCTGATGAAACCTGGAATGACCCTATCTACAACGACAGCTTGAAGTGGCAAAAGGCTGGACACATGGGACTGAGAGGATTGGTGAGATTGGGTGCACAAACGCCGACCCTTTAAAGCAATAATGCGTGGCACCCATTCCATGGGTCCCAACTCTCCAGGTTGAAGGGAATATTACTACAGCTATAACATGTACGGGAAACCTAGAGAATGGACACACTGTGAATACAAAAGGTTTCTAAATCTCAACGAATAGTCCCTCTCCTGGTGCTCAAGTTTGACATTACAACTGCTTTACTATCTATCTCCCAACTTGGAGAGACAGCACCTTTAACTTCCTGGTTCGCACAGGTTGCCAATCTGGCAAAGAATGAAAGGGAAGAGGGAGAAACAATGAGAGAGTAGCTGTTATGCATTTGGACGGGCACATGTCACTCTAATTTCCCGGGAGGAAGAAGAATTGACAAAAGTCTCAACCACCCACCGGGAACCAGTATAGGTCAAGAAACAAAATATTGCACTTGCGTTCAGCTCACAAAAAACGAGTAAAAAATGGAGCTCAGGGGCACAGCAATTCACAAACTGGCAGAGTAATAAAGGGCAACTATCGTCCAAAAATATTTTGAGGGATGGCAGCGAGGCAGACTTGAAAGTGAGGCAGAATAGCAGGAATCAGATTTCAAGAGGTACGTAGGAATCGCCTGTAAAGCAAAGAAATAGGTGCACAACTTAGACAATGATGCACTTGGCCAAAAAGGGCGTATGCGTTTTCTCCTGAATATATTCAGGACAAAACGCATACGCCCTTTTTGGCCAAGCAAGCAAGCGGGCAATGCAAATCTGCACTACAAAGAAGTATCACTTCCCACCGGTCAAAAGCGACATCCACAAAATGGGTAAAAACGGAAAGGCAAGACAGGCCCTGGAGAACAGGGAGCCTTGTTATGCTGATGGGCGGGATGTAAACTGCCAACTGCCTCTCTGGAGGAGTGCATTGTGTTCCCTAAAACAAGTAAACAACAGAGCTACAGAGCCAAGGGCACTTCCAGTCTAGGGAATATACCTTGGGAAAACTGAAAATCAATAAGACAGAGCCACCCAAAATTTTAGGGCTGCACTGCTTACAAGAACCTCAACTTGGGTTCACCTTAAGTATCCCAGGAAAGATAAAAATTGTTCAAAAAATTGTGGTACTTATGTATGATGGAATATCCCTCAGCCATGAAATCAATGTCATAATACCAGTAGCAGCAAAATGAGTGGATTCAGGTACGATGATTCTAACTGAAATAAGTCACACAGAAAAAGAAACTTATCATAAGATAATACTTATGAAGATCCTGTAAACATGGCTACACATGAACTGAGTTAGGAAAGAGAAGAGAGTCTCACATTTAGAAAACACTCTTATGCCTGCTTAAGGGGGAAGGAGAGGTTGGGTGATGCATAAAACCAGAGTTTGATATAAGCACAAGTACCGTTCAAAAAACCAACTATGGAATAGACAAGACCTACACCTTCCTCAGTGAAAGGGACTCAAAACCCCATATTTCCCGCAGAGGAATATATCTGACTAGTAATAATCTTAAAACCTATGTATTGATAGGTCTCTTTTAGGGAATCAAGTGTGTCTAGACTGGAATAAACATGGCAGTGAGAATCAGCTCAAACCCACTATGAAAAGGAATTTCAAAAACAAAACAGAGAAACAGTGGAATTCTTTACAATTCCTTCAGGGTCTCTGATGAAACTTGGAATGACCCTATCTAGAACGACAGCTGGAGGTGGCATAAGGCTGGACACATGGGACTGAGAGGATTGGTGAGATTCGTGAGCAAATGCAGACCCTTTAAAGCAATAATGCATGGCACCCATTCCATGGGTCCCAACCCTCCAGGTTGAAGGGAATATTACTACAGCTATAACATGTACGGCAAACCTAGATAATGGACACTGTGAATACGAAAGATTTCTAAAACTCAACGAATAGTCCCTCTCCTGATGCTCCGGTTTGACTTTCCAACTGCTTTACTATCAATCTCCCAACTGGGGAGACAGCACCTTTAACCTCCTTGTTTTCACAGGTTGCCAATTTGGCATAGGATGAAAGGGAATAGGGAGAACCAATGAGAGAGTACCTGTTAGGCTTTTGGATGGGCACATGTCCCTCTTATTTCCCCAGAGGAAGAAGAATTAACCAAAATCTCAGCCAACCACCGGGAACCAGTATAAGTCCTGAACCAAAATATTGGATTTTCGTTCAGCTCACAAAAAAACTAGTTACAAAATGGAGCAAAGGGGCACAGCAATTCACAAACTGGCAGAGTAATAAAGGGCAACTATCATCCAAAAATCTGTTGAGGGAAGGCATCGAGGCGAACTTTAAAGGGAGGCAGAATAGCAGGAAACACATTTCACGAGGTAATTTCGAATCACCTTTAAATCACAGGAATAGGGGCACAACTTCGACAATGATGCACCTGGCCAAAAAGGGCGTAGGAGTTTTCTCCTGAATATATTCAGGAGAAAACGCATACACACTTTTTGGCCAAGCAAGCAAGCGGGCAATGCAAAACTGCACTACAAAGAAGTACCACTTCCCACGAGTCAAAAGGGAAATCCACAAAATGGGTAAAAACCAGAAAGGCAAGACAGGCCCTGGAGAACAGGGAGCCTTGTTATGCAGATGGGCCTGAAGTAAATAGCGAACTGCCTCTCTAGAGGAGTGCAGTGTGTTCCCTAAAACAAGTAAATAACAGAGCTACAGAGCCAAGGGCACTTCGAGTCTAGGGAATATACTTTGGGAAAACTGAAAATCAATAAGACAGAGCCACCCCAAAATTTAGGGCTGCACTGCTTACAAGAACCTCAACTTGCGTACACCTTAACTATTCCAGGAAAGATAAAAATGGTTCAAAAAATTGTGGTACTTACGTACGATGAAATATCCCTCAGCCATGAAATCAATGTCATAAGACCAGTAGCAGCAAAATGAGTGGATTCAGGTATGATGATTCTAAGTGAAATAAGTCACACAGAAAAAGAAACATATCATAAGGTATCACTTATGAAGATCCTGTAAACATGGCTACACATGAACTGAGTTAGCAAAGAGAACAGTCTCACATTTAGAAAACACTCTTATGCCTTCTTAAGGGGGAAGGAGAGGTGGGGTGATGAATAAAACCAGAGTTTGATATAAGCACAGGTACCGTTCCAAAAACCAACTATGGAATAGACAAGACCTACACCTTCCTCAGTGAAAGGGACTCAAAACACCATATTTCCCACAGAGGAATATATCTGACTATTAAGAATCTTAAAACCTGTGTATTGATATGTCTCCATAAGGCAAACAAGTGTGTCTAGACTGGCATAATCATGGCAGCGAGAATCAGCTCAAACCCACTATAAAAAGGAATTTCAAAAACAAACCAAAAAAACCAGGGACATTCTTTACAATTCCATCAGGTCTCTGATGAAACCTGGAATGACACTATCTACAACGACAGCTGGATGTGGCATAAGGCTGGACACATGGGACTGAGAGGATTGGCGAGATTGGGTGAGCAAATGCAGACACTTTAAAGCAATAATGCATGGCACCCATTCCATGGGTCCCAACTCTCCAGGTTGAAGGGAATATTACTACAGCTATAACATGTATGGGAAACCTAGAGAATGACACACTGTGAATACAAAAGTTTTCTAAATCTCAATGAATAGTCCCTCTCCTGGTGCTCCAATTTGACTTTCCAACTGCTTTACTATCAATCTCCCAACTTGGAGAGACAGCACCTTTAACCTCCTGGTTCGCACAGGTTGCCAATTTGGCATAGGATGAAAGGGAAGAGGGAGAACCAATGAGAGAGTAGCTGTTAGGCATTTGGACGGGCACATGTCACTCTTATTTCTCGGGAGGAAGAAGAATTAACCAAAGTCTCAGCCAACCACCGGGAACCAGTATAGGTCCTGAACCAAAATATTGGACTTGCGTTCAGCTCACAAAAAACGAGTTACAAAATGGAGCTTAGGGGCACAGCAATTCACAAACAGGCAGAGTAATAAAGGGCAACTATCGTCCAAAAATCGGTTGAGGGAAGGCACTGAGGCGAACTTGAAAGGGAGGCAGAATAGCAGGAAACACATTTCAAGAGGTACGTTGGAATCACCTTTAAAGCACAGGAAGAGGGACACAACTTCGACAATGATGCACTTGGCCAAAAAGGGCGTATGTGTTTTGTCCTTAATATATTCAGGAGAAAACGCATACGCCCTTTTTGGCCAAGCAAGCAAGCGGGCAATACAAATCTGGTCTACAAAGAAGTATCACTTCCCACAAGTCAAAAGCGATATACGCAAAATGTTTAAAAAACAGAAATGCAAGACAGGCCCTGGAGAACTGGGAGCCTTGCTATGCTGATGGGCGGGATGTAAATTGCCAACTGCCTCCCTGGTGGAGTGCATTGTGTTCCCTAAAACAAGTAAACAACAGAGCTACAGAGCCAAGGGGACTTCGAGTCTAGGGAATATACCTTGGGAAATCTGAAAATCAATAAGACAGAGCCACCCCAAAATTTAGGCCTCCACTGCTTACACGAACCTCAACTTGGGTACAACTAAAATATCCCAGGAAATATAAAAATGGTTAAAAAAATTGTGGTACTTACGTATGATGGAATATCCCTCAGCCATGAAATCAATGTCATAAGACCAGTAGCAGCAAAATGAGTGGATTCAGGTACGATGATTCTAAGTGAAATAAGTCACACAGAAAAAGAAACGTATCATAAGATATCACTTATGAAGATCCTGTAAACATGGCTACACATGAACTGAGTTAGGAAAGAGAAGAGAGTCTCACATTTAGAAAACACTCTTATGCCTGCTTAAGGAGGAAGGAGAGGTGGGGTGATGCATAATACAGAGTTTGAAATAAGCACAGTTACCGTTCCAAAAACCAACTATGGAATAGAGAAGACCTACAACTTCCTCACTGAAAGGGACTCAAAACCCCATATTTTCCGCAGAGGTATATATCTGACTAGTAATAATCTTAAAACCTATGTATTGATATGTCTCCATAAGGGAATCAAGTGTGTCTAGACTGGAATAAACATGGCAGTGAGAATCAGCTCAAACCCACTATGAAAAGGAATTTGAAAAACAAAAAAAAAAGGGAAATTCTTTACAATTCCTTCAGGGTATCTGATGAAACCTGGAATGACCCTATCTACAATGACAGCTGGATGTGGCATAAGGCTGGACACATGGGACTGAGAGGGTTGGTGAGATTGGGTGAGCAAAAGCATACCCTTTATAGCAGTAATGCATGGCACCCGTTTCATGGGTCCCAACTCTGCAGGTTGAAGGGAATATTAGTATAGCTATAACATGTATGGGAAACCTAGAGAATGGACACACTGTGAATATGAAAGGTTTCTAAAACTCAACGAATAGTCCCTCTCCTTGTGCTCCAGTTTGACTTTCCAACTGCTTTACTATTAATCTCCCAACTTGTAGACACAGAACCTTTAACCTCCTGGTTCGCACAGGTTGCCAATTTGGCAAAGGATGAAAGGGAAGAGGGAGAAACAATGAGAGAGTAGCTGTCAGGCATTTGGACGGGCACATGTCACTCTTATTTCCCGTGAGGAAGAAGAATTAACCAAAGTCTCAGCCACCCACCGAAAGCCAGTATAGGTTCTGAAAAAAAATATTGGACTTGCGTTCAGCTCACAAAAAACGAGTTACTAAATGGAGATCAGGGGCACAGCAATTCACAAACTGGCAGAGTAATAAAGGGCAACTATCGTCCAAAAATCCGTTGAGGGAAGGCAACGAGGTGGACTTATACGCGAGGCAGAATAGCAGGAAACAGATTTCAAGAGGTACGTTGGAATCACCTTTAACGCACAGGAATAGGGGCACAACTTCGACAATGATGCACTTGGCCAAAAAGGGCGTATGCATTTTCTCCTGAATATATTCAGGAGAAAACGCATACGCCCTTTTTGGCCAAGCAAGCAAGCGGGCAATGCAAATCTGCACTACAAAGAAGTATCACTTCCCACCGGTAATTAGGGGCATCCACAAAATGGGTAAAAACCAGAAAGGCAAGACAGGCCCTGGAGAACAGGGAGCCTTTTTATGCGGATGGGCGGGATGTAAATTGCAAACTGCCTCTCTAGAGGAGTGCATTGTGTTCCCTAAAACAAATAAACAACAGAGCTACAGAGCCAAGGGCACTTCGAGTCTAGGGAATATACCTTGGGAAAACTGAAAATCAATAAGACAGAGCCACCCCAAAATTTAGGGCTGCACTGCTTACAAGAATCTCAAATTGAGTATTCTCTAAATATCCCAGGATAGATAAAAATGATTCAAAAAATTGTGGTACTTATGTACGATGGATTATCCCTCAGCCATGAAATCAATGTCATAATGCCAGTAACAGGAAAATGAACGGATTCAGGTACGATGATTCTAAGTGAAATAAGTCACACTGAAAAACAAACTTATCATAAGATAGCACTTATGAATTTTCTGTAACATGGCTACACATGAACTGAGTTAGGAAAGGGAACAGCGTCTCACATTTAGAAAACACACTTATGCCTGCTTAAGGAGGAAGGAGAGGTGGGGTGATGCATAGAACCAGAGTTTGATATTAGTACAAGTACCATTCCAAAATCAAAATACGGAATAGACAAGACCTACACCATCATCAGTGAAAGGGACGCAAAACACAATATTCTGCGCAGAGGTATATATCTGACTAATAAGAATCTTAAAACTTATGTATTGATATGTCACCGTAAGGGAATCAAGTGTGTCTAAACTGGCATAAACATGGCAGTGAGAATCAGCTGAAACCCAGTACAAAAAGAAATTTCAAATACAAAACAAACAAAAAAAAAAAAACAGGGAAAATCTTTACAATTCCTTCATGGGCTCTGATGAAACCTGGAATGACCCTACCTACAACGAGAGCTGGATGTGGCATAAAGCTGGACACTTGAGACTGAGAGGTTTGGTGATACTGGGTGAGCAAATGCAGACCCTTTAAAGCAATAATATGTGGCACCCATTCCATGTGTCCCAACTCTCCTTGTGTAAGGGAATATAACTACAGCCATAACATTTACGGGAAACCTAGAGAATGGACACACTGTGAATACGAAAGGTTTCTAAAACTCAACTTATAGTCCCTCTCCTTGTGCTCCAGTTTGACCTTCCAACGGATTTACTATCAATCTCCCAACTTGGAGCGATAGCCCGTAAAACCTCCTGGTTCGCACAGGTTGCCAATTTGGCAGAGGATGAAAGGGAAGAGGGAGAACCAATGAGAGAGTAGCTGTTAGCCATTTGGACAGGTACATGTCACTTTAATTGCCCGGCAGGAAGTAGAATTAACCAATGTCTCAGCCACCCGCCGGGAACCAGTATAGGTTTTGAACCATAATTTTGGATTTGCTGTCAGCTCACAAAAACGAGTTGAAAAATGGAGCTCAGGGGCACAGCAATTTACAAACTGGCAGAGTAATAGAGGACAACTATTGTCCAAAAATCTTTTGAGGGAAGGCAGAGAGGCGGACTTTAAAACGAGGCAGAATAGCAGGAAACAGATTTCAAGAGGTACGTTGGAATCACCTTTCTAACACAGGAAGAGGGGCACAACTTCGACAATGATGCACTTGGCCAAAAAGGGTGTATGCGTTTTCTCCTGAGTATATTCAGGAGAAAATGCATACGCCATTTTTGGCCAAGCAAGCAAGCAGCAATGCAAATCTGCACTACAAAGAAGTATCCCTTCCCACCAGTCAAAAGGGACATCCGCAAAATGTGTAAAAACCAGAAAGGAAAGACAGGCCCTGGAGATCAGGGAGCCTTGTTATGCTGATGGGCGGGATGTAAGTTGCCAAATGCCTCTCTGGAGGAGTGCATTGTGTTCCCTAAAACAAGTAAACAACAGAGCTACACAGCCAAGGGCAGTTCCAGTCTAGGGAATATACCTTGGGAAAACTGAAAATCAATAAGACAGAGCCACCCTAAAATTTAGCGCTGCACTGCTTACAAGAACCTCAACTTGGGTACACCTTAAGTATCCCAGGAAAGACAAAAATGGTTCAAGATATTGTGGTACTTACGTACGATGGAATATCGCTCAGCCATGAAATCAATGTCATAAGGCCAGTAGCAGCAAAAAGAGTGGATTCAGGTACGATGATTCTAAGTGAAATAAGTCACACAGAAAAAGAAACTTATCATAAGATATCACTTATGAAGGTCCTGTAAACATGGCTACACATGAACTGAGTTAGGAAAGATTACAGAGTAACTAATCTTATCATAAGTTATCACTCATAGCGGGAATGTACACATGACTACACATGAACTGAATTACAAACACAACAGAGTCACACATTTAGAAAACATCTTCTGCCTGCTTAATGGGAAAGCCGAGGTGGGGTGATGCATAAAACCACAGTTTTAAATTAGCACAGATACCGTTATATAAACCATGTATGTAATAGACAACACCTACTCCCGGCACAATGAACTGGACTCAACACCCTCTATTCATTGCAGAGGAATATGTCTGACTCTAAGTATTTTAAAACATATGTATTCTCATGTCTCCATAAAGGAATCATGTGTGTGTATAACGGCATGAACACAGCACTGAAATTCAGATAAACCCACTTATAAAAATAAATTTCAAAAGCAAAATGCAAAAACAGAGAGAAAGTCTTAAAAATTACGTTCAGGGCCTGTGATGCAAGCTAGATTGACCACCTTTACACCCACAGCTGGATGAGACATAAGACTGGACTCTTGGGGCTGACAAGATTGCTGAGGTTGTGTGAACAAAAGAATACCACTTAGAGCAATACTGTGTGCTACCCATTCTAGTGGTCCCAACTCTCCAGGTTTAAGGGAATCTTCCTACAGTTAAAACATGCATGGGAAACCCAGTGGATGGTACACTGTGTAATTGGGAAAGTTTTCTAAAAGGTAACTCATTTTTCCTTTTGTCGTGCTCGGCTTCGCCATTCCATCTGCATTACTCAAAATCTCCCCACTTGGAGTGTCATTGCCTTTACCTTCCCGTTATGCACAGTTTGCAAACTGTGCAGAGGATGAACAGGAAGAGGGGAAATAAATGAGAGATTAGCTGTAGGTGTTTGGATGGGTACATGTCACTCTAGTTTCCCATCAGGAAGAATAATTAACCAAAGGCTCAGCCTGAAGCCCCGGAACAGGACTAGGGCCTAAAGCCATCCTGCGGTATTGCAGCCAGCTCACAAAGAGGCGAGTTGAAAAATGGAAATCAGGGGCACAGCAATTCACAAACTTGCAGAATTATAAAGGACAACTATCATCCAGAAATATATTGAGGAAAGGCAGTGAAGAGGATTTGAATGCAAGGCAGAATTGAAGGAAACAGATTTCAAGAGGTAGATTGGAGTCATCTTTAAAGCACATGAAAAGCGACAGAATTTCGACAATGTTGCCCTTGGCTGAAAAGGGATTATGTGTATTTTCTTGAATATATTTGGGAAAAAATGCATATGCCCTTTTTGGCTAAGCAAGCCATCAGGCATTGCAAATCCACACTACAGAGAAGTGTCCCTTACCTCCAGTCAAAAGGGCCATCCACAAATAGTGTAAATTCCACAAATGCAGGACAGGCCATGGAGAAAAGGGAGCCTGGTTACGCCGATGGACAGGATGTAAATTGCCAACAGCCTCTCTGGAGAACTGTATGTTGTTTTGTATAACAGAGCTACAGAGTATAGCACACTTCCACTCATGGGCGTGTATTTTGGGAAAACTAAAAATCCACAACACACAGCAAGCCCAAAATTTAGGGCTGCTCTGTTTACAAGAACCTCGACTTCGGTACACTTTATATATCCCAGGAAAGGAAAAAAAAATGGATATAGATGTTGTGGTACTTATATACAAAGGAAAGTCACTCAGACATAAAATCAATGTCATAAGGCCAATAGCAGCTTAATGAGTGGCTTTAGGTACGATGATGCTAAGTGAAATGAGCCACAAAGAAAAAGAAACTTATTGTAATATATCACTTATAGAGGAAATGTAAACATGGCTACACATGAACTGAATTTCAAAAGAGAACAGAGTTACACATTTAGAAAACACACTTATGCCTCCTTAAGGGGAAAGGTGACGTGGGGTGATGTGTAAAAGCAGAGTTTGAAATTAGCACAGATCCTATTCAATATACCACATAGTTAATAGACAAGACCTACTCCTTTCTCAATGAACTGGACACAAAACACCCTATTCACTGAAGAGGAATATATCTGACTGGTAATAACCTTGAAACCTATGTATTTATATGTCTCCATAATGGAATCAAGTGTATGTAGATTGGCATAAACACAGATCAATGGAACAGGACAGAAAGCCCAGACATAAACCTACATACCTATGGCTATCTCATCTATGACAAAGGAGCTAAGGATATACAATGGAGAAAAGACAGTCTCTTCAGTAATTGGTGCTGGAAAAACTGGACGCCTACACATAAAAGAATGAAATTAGAACACTCCATAACACCATACACAAAAATAGACTCTAAATTGATTAGAGATCTAAATATAAGACCAGACACTATAAAACACTTAGAGGAAACCATAGGCAGAACACTCTATGACATAAATCACAGCAAGATCCTTTTGGACCCACCTCCTAGAGAAATGGAAATAAAAACAGAAATCAACAAATGGGACCTAATGAAACTTAAAAGCTTTTACACAGTACAGGAAAACATAAACAAGATGCAAAAACAACCCTCAGAATGGGAGTAAATATTTTCAAATGAAGCAATTGACAAAGGATTAATCTCCAAACTTTACAAGCACCTCATGTAGCTCAGTATCACAAAAACAAACAACCCAATCTAAAAACGGGCAGAAGACCTAAATAGACATTTCTCCAAAGAAGATATACAGATTACCAAGAAACACATGAAAGGATGCTGAACATCACTAATCATTAGAGAAATGCAAATCAAAACTACCCTGAGGTAACACCTCACAGCAGTCAGAGTGGCAATCATCAAAAAAATCTACAAAACAATAAATGCTGGAGAGGCCTTTATTGGAGAAAAGGGAACACACTTGCACTGTGGGTGGGAATGTAAATTGATATGAGCACTAGGGAGAACAGTACGGAGGTTCCTTTAAATAACTAACAATAGAAGTACCATACGACACAACAATCAAACTACTGGGCATTTGCCTTGCGAAAACCATAATTCAAAAAGAGTTATGTACAAAAATGTTCATTGCAGCTCTATTTGCATTAGCCAGGACATGGAAGCAACCTAAGTGTCCATCGACAGATGAATGGATAAAGAAGATCTGGCACATATATACCATCAAATATTACTCAACCATAAAAAGAAGCAAAACTGAGTTATTTGTACTGAGGTGGATGGACTTAGAATCTGTCCTACACAGTGAAGTAAGTCAGAAAGGGAAAAACAAATACTGTATGTTAACAGAGATATATGGAATCTAATGAAGAAAAAAAAAGATTTTGAAGAACCTAGTGGCAGGACAGGATTAAGGACACAGACATAGAGAAAGGACTTGAGGACACCGGAAGGGGGATGGGTAAGCTGGGACGAAGTGAGAGAGTGGCATGGACATAAATACAATACCAAATGTAACACCGATAGCTACTGGGAAGCAGCCACATAGAACAGGGAGATCAGCTTGGTGCTTTGTGACCTCATAAAGGGGTGGGATATGGAGTGTGGGAGGGAGATGCAAGAGGGAGGGGATTTGGTGATATTTGTATATGTATAGCTGATTCACTTTGTTATACGGCAGAAACGAACACTCCATTTTAAAGCAATTATACTTCAATAAACGTGTAAAAGGAAAAAAAAAAAGCCCAAGGATAAACCTACCCACTTATGGTCAACTAATCTATGACAAAGGAGGCAAGACTATACAATGGAGATAAGACAGTCTCTTCAATCATTGGTGCTGGGAAATATGGAGAGCTACATGTAAAAGAATGAAATTAGAACACTCCCCAACACCATACATAAAATATATATTCAAAATCAATTAGAGACCTTAATGTAAGACCAGACAGTATAAAACTCTGAGAGGAAAACTTACGAAGTATACTCTGACGTAAATCACAGAAAGATCTTTTTTGATCCACCTCCTATAGTAATGAAATAAAAAAGAAAACTAAATAGATGGGACCTAATGAAACGTAAAAGCTTTTGCAAAGCAAAGGAAACTACAAACAAGACGAAAAGACAACCCTCAGAATGGCAGAAAATATTTGCAAACGAATCAATGGACAAATGATTTATCTCCAATATATATAAACAGCTCATGCAGCTCAACAGTAATAAAACAAACAACCCAATACAAAAATGGAAGATCTAAATAGACATTTCTTCCAAGAAGACATAGAGATGGCCAGTACGCACATAAAAATCTGCTGAACATCACTAATTATTAGAGAAATGGAAATCGAAACTACAATGAGGTATCACGTCACACCTGTTAGAATGGGCATCACCAGAAAATCTACAAACAACAAATGCTGGAGAGGGTGTGGAGAAAATGAACCTTCTTCCACTATTGTTGGGAATGTAAATCGATACAGTCTCTATGGAGAACAGTATGGAGGTTCCTTAAAAAAACTAAAAATAGAATTACCATATAATACAGCAATCCCACTACTGGGCATATACCCAGAGAAAACCATAAATCAAAAAGACACATTCACCACAATGTTCACTGCAGCACTATTTACAATAGACAAGTAATGAAAGCAACCTAAGTGCCCACAGACAGACGAATGGATAAAAACGTGGTACATATATACAACGGAATATTACTCAGCCATACATAGGAATGAAATTGGGTCATTTGTAGAGACCTCGATGGATCTAGAGACTGTCATACAGAGTGAAGTAAGTCAGAAAGAGAAAAACAAATATTGTATATTAATGCATATATGTGGAACCTAGAAAAATGGTACAGATGAACCAGTTTGCAGGGCAGAGATAGAGACAGATGTAGAGAACAAACATATGGACACCAAGGAGGGAACGCCATGTGAGGGTGGTGGTGGGATTGATTGGGAGACTGGGATTCACATGTGCACACTTATATGTATAAAATACATATCCAATAAGAACCTGCTGTATAAAAGAAATAAATTTAAAAAAATTAAAAATAAATAAATAACATTTAATAAACTAAAACAAAAAATGTTTTTCCCTTCATATAGACGTCTTTATATTAATGCATTATTTCCATGTTTATATCTCCAAATTAAAAAAAAAGAGGAATAACCCTGTCCTGTCTGAGCGAAGAAGAGACGCCCTCCGGTGACCTACACGCAGAGGCGGGGCCAAATCCAAAGCTGAGACCCAGGAGCTGTGAGAACAAAGAAGAGAAAGGGAAACCTCTCCCAGCAGCCTCAGAAGCAGCGGATTAAAGCTCCACAATCAACTTGATGTACCCTGCATCTGTGGAATACATGAATAGACAACAAATCATCCCAAATTGAGGAGCCAGGAGTCAATGCTGTGCCTCTGAGGTGGGAGAGCCAACTTCAGGACACTGGTCCACAAGAGACCTCCCAGCTCCACATAATATCAAACGGCGAAAATCTTCCAGAGATCTCCATCTCAACACCAGCACCCAGCTTCACTCAACGACCAGCAAGCTACAGTGCTGGACACCCTATGCCAAACAACTAGCAAGACAGGAACACAATGCCACCCATTAGCAGAGAGGTGGCCTAAAATCATAAAAAGTCCACAGACACCCCAAAACACACCACCAGACGTGGACCTGCCCACCAGAAAGACAAGATCCAGCCTCATCCACCAGAACACAGGCACTAGTCCCCTCCACCAGGAAGCCTACACAACCCACTAAACCAACCTTAGCCACTGGGGACAGATACCAAAAACAACGGGAACTACGAACCTGCAGCCTGCAAAAAGGAGACCCCAAACACAGTAACATAAGCAAAATGAGAAGACAGAAAAACACACAGCAGGAGAAGGAGCAAGATAAAAACCCACCAGACCTAACAAATGAAGAGGTAATAGGCAGTCTACCTGAAAAAGAATTCAGAATAATGATGGTAAAGATGATCCAAGATTCTATTTCCCAGATCCAAAATCTTGGAAATAGAATAGACAAGATGCAAGAAACAGTTAACAAGGACCTAGAAGAACTAAAGATGAATCAAGCATCGATTAAAAACACAATAAATGAAATAAAAAATACTCTAGATGGGATCAATAGCAGAATAACTGAGGCAGAAGAACGGATAAGTGAGGTGGAAGATAAAATAGTGAAAATAACTGCTGCAGAGCAAAATAAAGAAAAAAGAATGAAAAGAACAGAGAACAGTCTCAGAGACATCTGGGACAACATTAAACGCACCAACATTCGAATTATAGGGGTTCCAGAAGAAGAAGAGAAAAAGAAAGGGACTGAGAAAATATTTGAAGAGATTATAGTTGAAAACTTCCCTAATATGGGAAAGGAAATAGTTAATCAAGTCCAGGAGGCACAGAGAGTCCCATACAGAATAAATCCAAGGAGAAATACGCCAAGACACATATTAATCAAACTGTCAAAAATTAAACACAAAGAAATCATATTAAAAGCAGCAAGGCAAAAACAACAAATAACACACAAGGGAATCCCCATCAGGATAACAGCTGATCTCTCAGCAGAAACTCTACAAGCCAGAAGGGAGTGGCAGGACATAATTAAAGTGATGAAGGAGAAAAACCTGCAACCAAGATTACTCTACCCAGCAAGGATCTCATTCAGATTTGATGGAGAAATTAAAACGTTTATAGACAAGCAAAAGCTGAGAGAGTTCAGCACCACCAAACCAGCTTTACAACAAATGCTAAAGGAACTTCTCTAGGCAAGAAACACAACAGAAGGAAAAGACCTACAATAACGAACCCAAAACAATTAAGAAAATGGGAATAGGAACATACATATCGATAATTACCTTAAATGTAAATGGACTAAATGCTCCCACCAAAAGACACAGATTGGCTGAATGGATACAAAAACAAGACCCATATATATGCTGTCTACAAGAGACCCACTTCAGACCTAGAGACACATACAGACTGAAAGTAAGGGGATGGAAAAAGATATTCCATGCAAATGGAAATCAAAAGAAAGCTGGAGTAGCAATTCTCATATCAGACAAAATAGACTTAAAAATAAAGACTACTAGAAGAGACAAAGAAGGACACTACATAATGATCAAGGGATCAATCCAAGAATAACATATAACAATTGTAAATATTTATGCACCCAACATAGGAGCACCTCAATACATAAGGCAAATACTAACAGCCATAAAAGGAGAAATCAACAGTAACACGATCATAGTAGGGGACTTTAACACCCCACTTTCACCAGTGGACAGATCATCCAAAATGAAAATAAATAAGGAAACACAAGCTTTAAATGATACATTAAACAAGATGGACTTAAATGATATTTATAGGACATTCCATCCAAAAACAACAGAATACACATTTTTCTCAAGTGCTCATGGAACATTCTCCAGGATAGATCATATCTTGGGTCACAAATCAAGCCTTGGCAAATTTAAGAAAATTGAAATTGTATCAGGTATCTTTTCCGACCACAATGCTATGAGACTAGATATCAATTACAGGAAAAAAGCTGTAAAAAATACAAACACATGGAGGCTAAACAATACACTACTTAATAACAAAGTGATCACTGAAGAAATCAAAGGGGAAATTAAAAAATACCTAGAAACAAATGACAATGGAGACACGACGACCCAAAACCTATGGGATGCAGCAAAAGCAGTTCTAGGAGGGAAGTTTATAGCAATACAATCCCACCTTAAGAAACAGGAAACATCTCGAATAAACAACCTAACCTTGCACCTAAAGCAATTAGAGAAAGAAGAACAAAAACATCCCAAAGTTAGCAGAAGGAAAGAAATCATAAAAATCAGATCAGAAATAAATGAAAAAGAAATGAAGGAAATGATAGCTAAGATCAATAAAACTAAAAGCTGGTTCTTTGAGAAGATAAACAAAATTGATAAACCATTAGCCAGACTCATCAAGAAAAAAAGGGAGAAGACTCAAATCAATAGAATTAGAAATGAAAAAGGAGAAGTAACAACTGACACTGCAGAAATACAAAAAATCATGAGAGATTACTACAAGCAACTCTATGCCAATAAAATGGACAACCTGGAAGAAATGGACAAATTCTTAGAAATGCACAACCTGCCAAGACTGAATCAGGAAGAAATAGAAAATATGAACAGACCAATCACAAGCACTGAAATTGAAACTGTGATTAAAAATCTTCCAACAAACAAAAGCCCAGGACCAGATGGCTTCACAGGTGAATTCTATCACGCATTTAGAGAAGAGCTAACACCTATCCTTCTCAAACTCTTCCAAAATATAGCAGACGGAGGAACACTCCCAAACTCATTCTATGAGGCCACCATCACCTTGATACCAAAACCAGACAAGGATGTCACAAAGAAAGAAAACTACAGGCCAATATCACAGATGAACATAGATGCAAAAATCCTCAACAAAATACTAGCAAACAGAATCCAACAGCACATTAAAAGGATCATACACCATGATCAAGTGGAGTTTATTCCAGGAATGCAAGGATTCTTCAATATACGCAAATCAATCAATGTGATACACCATATTAACAAATTGAAGGAGAAAAACCATATGATCATCTCAATAGATGCAGAGAAAGCTTTCGACAAAATTCAGCACCCATTTATGATAAAAACCCTGCAGAAAGTAGGCATAGAGGGAACTTTCCTCAACATAATAAAGGCCATATATGACAAACCAACAGCCAGCATTGTCCTCAACGGTGAAAAACTGAAACCATTTCCACTAAGATCAGGAACAAGACAAGGTTGCCCACTCTCACCACTCTTATTCAACATAGTTTTGGAAGTTTTAGCCACAGCAATCAGAGAAGAAAAGGAAATAAAAGGAATCCAAATCGGAAAAGAAGAAGTAAAGCTGTCACTGTTTGCAGATGACATGATACTATACATAGAGAATCCTAAAGATGCTACCAGAAAACTACTAGAGTTAATCAATGAATTTGGTAAAGTTGCAGGATACAAAATTAATGCACAGAAATCTCTGGCATTCCTATATACTGATGATGAAAAATCTGAAAGTGAAATCAAGGAAACACTCCCATTTACCATTGCAACAAAAAGAATAAAATATCTAGGAATAAACCTACCTAAGGAGACAAAAGACCTGTATGCAGAAAATTATAAGACACTGATGAAAGAAATTAAAGATGATACAAATAGATGGAGAGATGTACCATGTTCTTGGATTGGAAGAATCAACATTGTGAAAATGACTCTACTACCCAAAGCAATCTACAGATTCAATGCAATCCCTATCAAACTACCACTGGCATTTTTCACAGAACTAGAACAAAAAATTTCACAATTTGTATGGAAACACAAAAGACCCCGAATAGCCAAAGCAATCTTGAGAACGAAAAATGGAGCTGGAGGAATCAGGCTCCCTGACTTCAGACTATACTACAAAGCTACAGTAATCAAGACAGTATGGTACTGGCACAAAAACAGAAACATAGATCAATGGAACAGGATAGAAAGCCCAGAGTTAAACCCACGGACATATGGTCACCTTATCTTTGATAAAGGAGGCAGGAATGTACAGTGGAGAAAGGACAGTCTCTTCAATAAGTGGTGCTGGGAAAACTGGATAGGGACATGTAAAAGTTTGAGATTAGATCATTCCCTAACACCATACACAAAAATAAGCTCAAAATGGATTAAAGACCTAAATATAAGGCCAGACACTATCATACTCTTAGAGGAAAACATAGGCAGAACACTCTATGACATAAATCACAGCAAGATCCTTTTTGACCCACCTCCTAGAGAAATGGAAATAAAGACAAAAATGAACACATGGGACCTAATGAAACTTAAAAGCTTTTGCACAGCAAAGGAAACCATAAACAAGACCAAAAGACAACCCTCAGAATGGGAGAAAATATTTGCAAATGAAGCAACTGACAAAGGATTAATCTCCAAAATTTATAAGCAGCTCATGCAGCTCAATAACAAAAAAACAAACAACCCAATCCAAAAATGGGCAGAAGACCTAAATAGACATTTCTCCACAGAAGATATACAGACTGCCAACAAACACATGAAAGGATGCTCAACATCTTTACTCATTAGAGAAATGCAAATCAAAACTACAATGAGATATCATCTCACACCAGTCAGAATGGCCATCATCAAAAAATCTAGAAACAATAAATACTGGAGAGGGTGTGGAAAAAAGGGAACACTCTTGCACTGCTGGTGGGAATGTGAATTGGTACAGCCGCTATGGAGAACGGTATGGAGGTTCCTTAAAAAACTACAAATAGAACTACCATATGACCCAGCAATCCCACTACTGGGCATATACCCTGACAAAACCATAATTCAAAAAGAGACATGTACCAAAATGTTCATAGCAGCCCTATTTACAATAGCCCGGAGATGGAAACAACCTAAGTGTCCATCATCGGATGAATGGATAAAGAAGATGTGGCACATATATACAATGGAATATTACTCAGCCATAAAAAGAAATGAAATTGAGCTATTTGTAATGAGGTGGATAGACCTAGAGTCTGTCATACAGAGTGAAGTAAGTCAGAAAGAGAAAGACAAATACTGTATGCTAACACATATATATGGAATTTAAGAAAAAAAAATGTCATGAAGAACATAGGGGTAAGACAGGAATAAAGACACAGACCTACTAGAGAATGGACTTGAGGATATGGGGAGGGGGAAGGGTCAGCTGTGACAAAGTGAAAGAGCGGCATGGACATATATACACTACCAAACGTGAGGTAGATAGCTAGTGGGAAGCAGCCGCATAGCACAGGGAGATCAGCTCGGTACTTTGTGACCGCCTGGAGGGGTGGGATAGGGAGGGTGGGAGGGAGACGCAAAAGGGAGGGGATATGGAAACATATGTATATGTATAACTGATTAAATTTGTTATAAAGCAAAAAAATAAAATATAATAAAATTTAAAAAAAGAAGTATAACATATCAAAAAAAAATAAAGTCTATTCTGTCTGATATGAGAAAAAAAAATAATTGCATGTAGCATTCTGATGACAGGAGTCATGGAAAACTGTGATAACCGGGGTGAGGGAGTATAGTGTCGAATAGGGATGTAACACTGTGATATCTGTGGTGTGAGAGAGCATTTTGATGACAAGTTTTTCGGAGCATTGTGGTGACAAGATTGTGGAGCACTGTGATGACAAGCGCATGGTTCACTGTGATGGCATGTGTCATGGAGCATCGTGCTGACAAGCCCATGGAGCATTGTGATGACAAGGGTCATGTAACATTGTGCTGAGAAAGGCATAGGGAATTGTGATGACAAGGATCAAAGAGCATTGTGATGAAAAGTTCATGGAGCATTGTGATGACAAGGGTCATGGAGCATTGTGATGACAAGGGCATGGAGCATTGGTCTAATAAGTTTCATGGATTATTGCGATGACTGTTGGAATGGTGCACTGTGGTGACAAGGGTATGGAGCATTGTGATGACCAAGTCATGGAGTATTGTGAAGACTGGTGTCAGGGAGCACTGTGTTGACATATGTAATGACCCATTGTGATGACAATGGCATGGAGTATTGTGATGCCAAGTGTCATGGAGGATTCTGATGACAAAGGTAATGGTGCATTGTAATGACAATGGCTTGGAGCATTGTGATGACAAGGGTCAGGGAGCATTGTGCTGACAAGTGCATGGAGAATTGTGATGACAATGGTCATGGAGCATTCTCATGACAACCTTGTGGAGTATTTTGATTACAGTGGCGTGGAGCATTGTGATGAAAACGGCATAGGGCATTGTGATGAAAAAGGCATGGAACATTTTCGTGACAGTGTTCAAGGAGAATTTTGATGACAAGTGTCAGGGAGCATTGTGATGACAAGTGTATTGAGAATTGTGATGACAAAGGTCATGGAGCATTCTGATAAAAGTGCATGGAGTATTGTGATGACAGGCATCATGGAGCGTTGTGATGACAAGTGTTATGGAACATTTTGATCACAAGTGTTTGGAGCATTGTGATGACAGAGGTCATGGATCATTTTGATTTCAAGGAGCATGGAGCATTGTGATTACAAGGGCATGAAGCAATGTGATCCCAAGGTTCATGGAGGATTGTGATGACATTGGTAATGGAATATTGTGATGACAAGCGCATAGAGCATTGTAATGACAAGTTCATGTAGCATTTTGCTGACAAAGGCATGGAGCATTGTGATGACATGTGTCATGGAGCACTGAGATGACAAGCGTCACGGAGCATTGTGAATAAAGGGGTCATGGAGCATTGGGATGACAAGGTCATGGATCACTCTGATGACAAGGGTCATGGAGCATTGGGCTGAAAATGTTCATGGAGTATTGTGATGACAGGGGACATGGAGCATTGTGATGACAGAGGTCATGGAGAATTTTGATTTCATTGTGCTGACAATAGCCGGAAGCATTATGATGATGGGCATGGTGCATTGTGATGACAGGGTTCATGGAGCATTGAGATGAAAAGGGGCATGGGGAATTGTGATTACAGGGTTCTGGGAGCACTGTGATGACCAGGACATGGAGCATTTTGATGCGAAGGACATGGAACATTCTGATGGCATGTGTCATGGAGCTTTGTGATGACAAGGGCATGGAGCATTGTGATTACAGGGGTCTTGGAGCATTGTGATGACAAGTGTCATGGAGCCTTGTGATGACAAGTCCGTGGAATATTGTGATGGCAGTGGTCATGGAGCATTGTTATGACAGCGGAAATGGAGCATTGTGATGAAAAGTGCATGGAGCATTGTGATTACAAGGTTTATGGAGCATTACAATGACAAATTTGTTGACCGTTGTGATGAAAATTGCGTAGCACATTGTGATGACAAGGGTCATGGAGCATTTTTCTGACAAAAGCATGGAGCATTTTGATGACAAGGGTCACGGAGCATTGTGATGAAAAGTTCATGGAGCATTGTGGTTATAAAGGTCACAGAGCCTTGTGATGACGCGGGCAAGGACCATTGTGATGACAAATGTTATGAAGCATTGTGATGACTGGAGTCACCGAGCATTGTGATGACAGTGGTCATGGAGCATTGTGATGACAAGGGCATGGAGCATTGTGGTGACAGGGGCATGGAGCATTTGTCTGACAAGTTTCATAGATTATTGGGATGACATTGGACATGGTGCATTGTGATGACAAGGGCATGGATCATTGTGATGAGAAGGTCATGGAGTATTGTGAAAACAGGTGTCAGGGAGCATTGTGATGATATATGTTATGGACCATTGCGATGACAATGGCAGGGAGCATTGTGATGCCAAATGTAATGGAGGATTTTGATGACAAATATAATGGAGCATTGTGATGACTAGGGCTTGGAGCATTATGATGACAAGGGACATTGAGAATGTTCAGAACAAGGTCGTGAAGCATTGTGATGACAAGGTCCTGGAGCATTGTGATGAGAAATCCATAGAGACTTGTGATGACAAATCTCATGGAGCATACTGATGAAAAGGGGCATGGACCATTGTGATTACAGGGGTCTTGGAACATTGTGATGACATGGGCATGAAGCATTGTGAGGAGAAGGACAAGGAGCATTCTGAAGACATGTTTCATTGAGCTTTGTGATGACAAGGGCATGGAGCATTGTGTTTAAAGGGTTCTTGGAGCATTGTGAGGAAAATGGCATGGATCATTGTGATGATAAAGGCATGGAGCCTTGTCATGACAGGGTTCAAGGAGCATACAGACAACAAGTGTCAGGGAGCATTTTGATGACAAGTGTATTGAGCATTGTGATGACAAAGGTCATGGAGCATTGTGATGAGAAGACCATGGATAATTGTGATGACGAGTGTCATGGGGCACTGTGATGACAAGTGTTATGGAATATTGTGATCACAAGGGTTTGGAGCATTGTTATGACAGAGGTCATGGAGCATTTTGATTTCATTGTGATGACAATAGCATGAAGCATTATGATGATGGGCATGGTGCATTGTGATGACAGGGTTCATGGATCATTGAGATGAAAAGGGGCATGGAGCATTGTGATTACAGGGGTCTTGGAACACTGTCATGACAAGGGCATGGAACATTGTGAAGACAAGGCCATGGAACCTACTGATGACATGCGTCATGGAGCTTTGTTATGACAACGTCATGGAGCATTTTGATTACAGGTGTCTTGGAGCATTGCAAATACATGGGTCATGGAGCCTTGTGATGACAAGGCCGTGGAACACTGTGATGGCAATGGTCATGGAGCATTGTTATGACAGAGGTAATGGAGCATTGTTATGAGAAGGGAATTGAGCATTGGTCTGAAATATTTCATGGATTATTGTGATGAGATTGGGCATGGAGCATTGTGATGAAAAGGGCACGGAACACTGTGATACATGGGTCATGGAGGATTGTAATGTCAAGGGCAAGAAGCAATGTGATGAGAGGGTTCATGGAGCACTGTGATGACAATGACATCGAGCGTTGTGAGGAGAAGGCCATGGAGCATTCTGATGTCTTGCGTCATGGAGCTTTGTGATGACAAGGGCATAGAGCTTTGTGATTACAGGGGTCTTGGAGCATTGTGATGAAAAGGGAATGGATCACTCTGATGAAAAAGGCATGGAGCCTTGTCATGACAGGGTTCAAGGAGCATACTGACGACAAGTGTCAGGGAGCATTGTGATGACAAGTGTATTGAGCATTGTGATGACAAAGATCATGGAGCATTGTGATGAGAAGACCATGGATAATTGTGATGATGATCGTCATGCGGTGTTGTGATGATAAGTGTTATGAAACATTGTGATCACAAGGGTTTGGAGCATTATGATGACAGAGTTCATGGAGAATTTTGATTTCATTGTGATGACAATAGCCTGAAGCATTGTGATGATGGGCATGGTGAATTGTGATGACACGGTTCATGGAGCATTGAGATGAAAAAAGGCATGGAGGGCCTCCCTGGTGGCGCAGTGGTTGAGAGTCCGCCTGCCGATGCAGGGGATACGGGTTCGTGCCCCGGTCTGGGAGGATCCCATATGCCGCGGAGTGGCTGGGCCCGTGAGCCATGGCCGCTGGGCCTGCACATCCAGAGCCTGTAGTCCGCAACGGGAAAGGCCACAACAGTGAGAGGCCCGCATACCGCAAAAAGAAAAAAAAAAAAGGGCATGGAGCATTGTGATTACAGAGTTCTTGGAGCATTGTAATGACAAGCGCATAGAGCTGTCTAATGACAAGGTCATGTAGAATTTTGCTGACAAATGCATGGAGCATTGTGATGACAGGTGTCATGGAGCTTTGTGATGACAAGTCATGGAGCATTTTGATGACAAGGTCATGGTGCATTGTGATGACAAGGGCAGGAAGCATTTTGATGACCGGGTCATGCAGCAATTTGATGAAAACTGTAATGGAACATTGTGATGGCAGTGGTCATGGAGCATTGTTATGACAGAGGTAATGGAGAATTTTGATGAGAAGGGCATTGAGCATTGGTCTGAAATGTTTCAAGGATTATTGTGATGAGAGTGGGCATGGAGCATTGTGATGAAAAGGGCACGGAACTCTGTGATACATGGGTCATGGAGGACTGTAATGACAAGACCATGGAGCATTGTGATGAGAAGGGCATCGAGCATTGTGATGACAAGTGTCATGGAGCTTTGTAATGACAAGGGCATGGAGCAATGTGATGAGAGCGTTTATGGAGCACTGTGATGACAATGACATGGAGCACTGTGATGCCAATGGTCATGGAGCTTTGTGATGACAAAGGTCATAGAACATTTTGATGACAAGGGTGTGGTGCATTGTGATGAGAAGGGCAGGGAGCATTTTGATGACAGGGTCATGCAGCAATTTGATGAAAAGTGTAATGGAACATTTTGATGACAGGGGTTATAGAACATTTTGATGCCAGGGGTCATGGAGCTTTGGGATGAAAAGGGTCATGGAGCATTTTGATGACAGGTGTTATGGAAGATTGTGATGTCAGGGTTTATAGAACATTGTGCTGATAAGGGGATGTAGCATTGTGATGACTGGGGTCATGGAACATTGTGATTACAGGGGTGAGGGAGGATTGTGATAACTGGTGACGGAACATTGTGATATCTCAGGTGAGAGAGCATTTGGATGAGAAGTGCATGGAGCATTGTGATTACAAGGAGTATGGTGGATAGCGATAAGAAGGTTGTGGATCATTGTGATGAAAAGTGCGTGGCCCATTGTGATGACAAGGGTCATGGAGTATTGTTCTGACAAAGGCATGGAGCATTGTGATGACAAGGGTCACGGAGCATTGTGATGAAAATTTCATGGAGCATTGAGGTTACAAAGGAAAAAGAGCCTTTTGAGGACGCGAGCATGGACCGTTGTGTTGACAAACGTTATGAAGAATTGTGATGACTGGATTCAGGGAGCACTGTGATGACAGGGGTAATGGAGCAGGTTGATGACAAGGGCATGGAGCATTGCGATGACAGGGACATGGAGCATTGGTCTGACAATTTCATAGATTATTGTGATGACAGTGGACATGGTGCATTGTGATGACAAGGGCATGGAGCATTGTGATGAGAAAGTCATGGATTATTGTGAAGACAGGTGTCATGGAGCACTGTGATGACAAGGGTCACGGAGCATTGTGAATACAGGGGTCATGGAGCATTGGGATGACAAGTGTTATGGAGGATTCTGATGACAAATGTAATGGAGCATTGTGATGACAATGGCTTGGAGCATTGTGATGACAAGGGTCAGGGAGCATTGAGCTGACAAGTGCATGGAGAATTGTGATGACAAGGGTCATGGAGCATTCTGATGACAAGCTTGTGGAGTATTTTGATGACAATGGCATGGAGCATTGGGATGAAAACGGTATGGGGCTTTGTGATGAAAAAGGCATGGAGACTTTTCGTGACAGGGTTCAAGGAACATTCTGATGACAAGTGTCAGGGAGCATTGTGATGACATGTATATTGAGAATTGTGATGAAAAAGGTGATGGAGCATTGTGATGTAAAATCCATGGAGTATTGTGATGACAGGCATCATGGAGCATTGGGATGACAAGTGTTATGGAACACTGTGATCAAAAGGATTTGGAGCATTGTGATGACAGAGGTCATGGATCATTTTGATTTTAAGGAGCATGGAGCATTGTGATGACAAAGGCATGAAGCAATGTGACCCCAAGGTTCATGGAGGATTGTGATGACAATGGAAATGGAGTATTGTGATGACAAGCGCACAAAGCATTGTAATGACAAGGTCATGTAGCATTTTGCTGACAAAGGCATGGATCATTGTGATGACATGTGTCATGGAGCACTGTGATGACAAGCATCACGGAGCATTGTGAATACAGGGGTCATGGAGCATTGGGATGATAAGGGCATGGATCATTGTGATGACAAGAATCCCGGATCATTGTGTTGTGAGGTGTCATGGAATGTTGTGATGACAGTGGTCATGGAGCATTGTGATGATATTGGCCATGGAGCATTGTGATGAGTAGGTCGTGGAGCATTGGGCTGAAAATATGCATGGAGTATTGTGATGATAGGGGTCCTGGAGCATTGTGATGACAAGTAAATGAAGCATGGTAATGACAAGGTCCTGGAGCATTGTGATGACAAGACCATGGAGACTTGTGATGACAAGTCTCATGGAGCATTCTGATGAAAAGGGGCATTTAGCATTGTGATTACAGGGGTCTTGGAGCATTGTGAAGACTAGGGCATGGAGCATTGTGATGAGAAGGCCATGGAGCATTCTGATGACATGTGTCCTGGCGTTTTCTGATGACAAGGGCATGGAGCATTGTGATTAGAGGGATCTTGGAGCATTGTGATGAAAAGGGCACGGATCATTTTGATGAAAAAGGCATGGAGCCTTGTCATAACCGGGTTCAAGGAGCATACTGACGACAAGTGTCAGGGAGCATTGTGATGACAAGTGTATTGAGCATTGTGATGACAAAGATCATGGAGCATTGTGATGAGAAGACCATGGATAATTGTGATGATGAGCATCATGGGGTGTTGTGATGATTTGTGTTATGCAAAATTGTGATCACAAGGGTTTGGAGCATTATGATGACAGAGGACATGCAGAATATTGATTTCATTGTGATGACAATAGCCTGAAGCATTATGATGATGGGCATGGTGCATTGTGATTACAGGGTTCATGGGGCATTGAGATGAAAAGTGGCATGGAGCATTGTGATTACAATGGTCTTGGAGCATTGTGCTGACAAGGGCATGGACCATTGTGATTTGAAGGCCATGGAATATTCTGATGACATGCGTCATGGAGCTTTGTGATGACAAGGGCATGGAGCATTGTGATTTCAGGGGTCTTGAGCATTGTGATGAGAAGTGTCATGGAATCTTGTGATGACTCGGCCATGGAGGATTGTGATGGCAGGGGTCATGGTGCATTGTTATGACAGGAGTAATGAGGCATTGTGATGAGAAGTGTATGGAACTTTGTTCTGAAATGTTTCATGGATTATTGTGATGAGAGTGGGCATGGAGCATTGTGATGACAAGGGCAAGGAACACTGTGATACATGGGTCATGCAGGATTGTAATGACAAGGGCATGGAGCATTGTGATGAGAATGGCATCGAGCATTGTGATGACAAGTGTCATGGAGCTTTGTGATGACAAGGACATGGAGCAATGTGACGAGAGTGTTCATGGAGCATTGTGATGACAATGACATGGAGCATTGTGATGCCAAGGGTCATGGAGCTTTGTGATGACAAGTCATGGAGCATTTTGATGACAAGGGCATGGTGCATTGTAATGAGAAGGGCAGGGAGCATTTTGATGACCGGGTCATGCAGCAATTTGATAAAAAGTGTAATGGAACATTTTGAAGGCAGGGTTTATAGACCATTGTGATGTCAGGGGACTTGGAGCTTTGGGATGGAAAGGGTCAGGGAGCATTTTGATGACAGTGGTTATGGAACATTGTGATATCAGGGGTCATGGAACTTTGTGATGATAAGGGGATGTAGCATTGTGATGACAGTGTCATGGAACCTTGTGATTACAGGGGTGAGGGAGTATTGTAATGACTAGTGATGGAACATTGTGATATCTCTGGTGAGAGAGCATTTTGATGAGAAGTGCATGGACCACTGTGATTACAACGTTTATGGAGCATTGCAATGACAAGTTTGTGGACCGTTGTGATAAAATGCGCGTGGCACATTGTGATGACAATGGTCATGGAGCATTGTTCTGACAAAGACATGGAGCACTGTGATGACAAGTGTCACAGAGAATTGTGATGAAAATTTCATGGAGCATTGTGGTTACAAAGGTCACAGAGCCTTGTGATGACACGGGCATGGACCATTGTGATGACAAACGTTATGAAGCATTGTGATGACAGGGGTCATGGACGATTGTGATGACAGGGGCATGGAGCATTGGTCTGAGAAATTTCAAAGATTATTGTGATGAGAGTGGACATGGTGCATTGTGATGACAAGGGTATGGAGCATTGTGATGAGAAGGTCATGGAGTAGTGTGAAGACAGGTGTCAGGGAGCATTGAGATGACATATGTCATGGGCCATTGCGATGAAAATGGCATGGAGCATTGTGATGCCAAATGTAATGGAGAATTGTGATGACAAATATAATAGAGCATTGTGATGATTAGGGCTTGGAGCATTATGATGACAAGGGCCATTGGAAATTTTCATGACAAGGTCGTGAAGCATTGTGATGACAATGTCCTGGAGCATTGTGGTGACAAAACCATGGATCCTTGTGATGACAAGTCTCATGGAGCATACTGAAGAAAAGGGGCTTGGAGTATTGTGATTACAGGGGTCTTGGAACTTTGTGATGACAAGGGCATGGAGCATAGTGAGTAGAAGACAAAGGAGAATCCTGATGGCAAGCGTCATTGAGTTTTGTGATGACAAGGGCATGGAGCATTGAGAATACATGGGTCTTGGAGCATTGTGATGAAAAGGGCATGGATCATTGTGATGAGAAGGTCATGGAGTATTGTGAAGACAGGTGTCAGGGAGCATTGTGATGACATATGTCATGGTCCATTGCAATGACAATGGCAGGGAGCATTGTGATGCCAAATGTAATGGAGGATTTTGATGACAAATATAATGGAGCATTGTGATGACTAGGGCTTGGAGCATTTTGATGACAAGGGCCATTGAGAATTTTCAGAACAAGGTCGTGAAGCATTGTAATGACAAGGTCCTGGAGCATTGTGATGAGAAATCCATAGAGACTTGTGATGACAAATCTCATGGAGCATACTGAGGAAATGGGGCATGGACCATTGTGATTACAGGGGTCTTGGAACATTGTGATGACATGGGCATGGAGCATTGTGAGGAGAAGGCCACGGAGCATTCTGAAGACATATTTCGTTGAGCTTTGTGATGACAAGGGCATGGAGCATTTTGATTACAGGTGTCTTGGAGCATTGTGATGAAAAGGGCATGGATCATTGTGATGAAAAAGGCATGGAGCCATGTTATGACAGGGTTCAAGGAGCATACAGACAACAAGTGTCACGGAGCATTGTGATGACAAGTGTATTGAGCATTGTGATGACGAAGGTCATGGACCATTGTGATGAGAAGACCATGGATAATTGTGATAACGAGCGTCATGGGGCATTGTGAAGACAAGTGTTATGGAATATTGTGATCACAAGGGTTTGGAGCATTGCGATGACAGAGGTCATGGAGCATTTTGATTTCATTGTGATGACAATAGCATGAAGCATTATGATGATGGGCATGGTGCATTTTGATAACAGGGTTCATGGATCATTGAGATGAAAAGGGGCATAGAGCATTGTGATTACAGTGTTCATGGAGCATTGTGATGAGAAGGGTCATGGAGCTTTTTGATGACAAGGCCATGGAACATCGTGGGGGCAGGGGTCATGCAGCATTATTATGACTGGGGTAATGGAGCATTGTGATGGCAAGGGCATGGAGCATTTTGATGAGAAGGCCATGGAGCATTCTGATGACTTGTGTCATGGAGCTATGTGAAGACAGGGCATGGAGCAATGTGATGACAAGGACATGGAGCATTGTGATGCCAAGGATCATGGATCTTTATGATGAAAAATGTCATGGAGCATTTTGATGGCAAGGGCGTTGTGCATTGTGATGAGAAGGGCAGGGAGCATTGTGATGACAGGGTCATGGAGCAATTGGATTAAAAGTGTCATGGAACATTTTGATGACAGAAGTCATGGAACATTGTGATGACAGGGGTGAGGGAGTATTGTGACAAATACTGATGTAGCATTGTGATATCATGGTGAGAGAGCATTTTGATGAGAAGTGCATGGAGCATTGTGATGAGAAATATTTGGAGCATTATGATGACAAGATTGTGGAGCACTGTGATGAAAGGCTCATGGTGCATTGTGATGACATGTGTCATGGAGCATTGTGCTGACAAGCACATGTAGCATAGTAATGACAAGGGTCATGGCGTATTGTGCTGAGAAAGACATAGAGCATTGTGATGACAAGGGTCTAAGAGCATTTTGATGAAAATTTCATGGAGCATTGTGGTTAAAAATGTCACAGAGACTGTTGATGACGAGGGCATGGACCATTGTGATTACAAAGGTCATGAAGCATTGTGATGACTAGGGTCAGGGAGCATTGTGCTGACAAGTGCATGGAAAATTGTGATGACAAGGGTCATTGAGCATTCTGATGACAAGCTTCTGGAGTATTTTGATGACAATGGCATGGAGCATTGTGATGAAAACAGCATGGGGCATTGTGATGAAAAACGCATGGAGCCTTTTCCTGACAGGGTTCGAGGAGCATTCTGATGACAAGTGTCAGGGAGCACTGTGATGACAAGTGTATTGTGAATTTTGATGACAAAGGTCATGGAGCATTGTGATGAAAAGGGCATGGAGTATTGTGATGACAGGCATCATGGAGCGTTGTGATGACAAGTGTTATGGAACATTGTGATCACAAGTATTTGGAGAATTGTGATGACAGAGGTCATGGATCATTTTGATTTCAAGGAGCAGGGAGCATTTTGATGACAAGGGCATGAAGCAATGTGATCCCAAGGTTCATGGAGGATTGTGATGACAATGAAAATGGAGTATTGTGATGACAAGCGCATAGAGCATTGTAATGACAAGGTCATATAGCATTTTGCTGACAAAGGCATGGAGCATTGTGATGACATGTGTCATGGAGCACTGTGATGACAAGCGTCATGGAACATTGTGAATACAGGGGTCATGGAGCATTGGGATGACAAGGGCATGGATCATTGTGATGACAAGGGTCATGGAGCACTGAGCTGAAAATGTTCATGGAGTGTTGTGATGACAGGGGTCATGGAGCATTTTCATGACCATGGAATGGAGCAATGTGATGACATGTGTCGCGGATCATTGTGTTGTCAGGTTTCATGGAGTGTTGTGATGACAGAGGTCATGGAGCATTGTGATGATATTGGCCATGGAGCATTGTGATGAGTAGGTCGTGGAGCATTGGGCTGAAAATGCTCTTGGATTATTGTGATGACAGGGGTCATGGAGCATTGTGATGACAAGGGAATGGAGCATGGTGATGACAAGGTCTTGAAGCGTTGTGATGAGAAGACCATGGAGACTTGTGACGACAACTCACATGGAGCATTCTGATGAAAATGGGCATGGAGTATTGTGATTACAGGGGTCTTGGAGCTTTGTGATGACAAGGGCATGGAGCATTGTGATGAGAAGGCCATGAAGCATTCTGATGACATGCGTCATGGAGCTTTTTGATGAGAAGGGCATGGAGCATTGTGATTACAGGGATCTTGGAGCATTGTGATGAAAAGGGCACGGATTATTGTGATGAAAAAGGCATGGAGCCTTGTCATGACAGTGTTCAAGGAGCATACTGACGACAAGCGTCAGTTAGCATTGTGATGACAAGTGTATTGAGCATTGTGATGACGAAGATCATGGAGCATTGTGATGAGAAGACCATGGATAATTGTGATGATGAGCGTCATGGGGTTTTGTGATGATAAGTGTTATGGAACATTGTGATCACAAGGGTTTGGAGCATTATGATGACAGAGTTCATGGAGAATATTGATTTCATTGTGATGACAATAGCCTGAAGCATTGTGATGATGGGCAGGGTGCATTGTGATGACAGGGTTCATGGAGCATTGAGATGAAAAGGGGCATGGAGCATTGTGTTTACAGGGGTTTTGGAGCATTGTGAGGACAAGGGCATGGAGCATTGTGATGAGAAGGCCATGGAACATTCTGAGGACATGCGTCATGGAGCTTTGTGATGACAAGGGCATGGAGCATTGTGATTTCAGGGGTCTTCAGCATTGTGATGACAAGTGTCATGGAACCTTGTGATGACTAGGCCTTGTAACATTGTGATGGCAGGGGTCATGGTGGATTGTTATGACAGGGGTAATGGAGCATTGTGATGAGAAGGGCATGGAATATTGGTCTGAAATATTTCGTGTATGATAGTGATGATAGTGGGCATGGAGCCTTCTGATGACAAGGGTATGGAACACTATGATACATGGGTTATGCTGGAATGTAATGACAAGGGCATGGAGCATTGTGATGAGAAGGGCATCGAGCATTGTGATGACAAGTGTCATGGAGCTTTGTGATGACAAGGACATCGAGCAATGTGATGAGAGGGTTCAGGGAGCATTGTGATGACAGTGACATGGTGCATTGTGATGCCAAGTGTCATGGAGCATTGTCATGACAAGTAATCGAGCATTTTGATGACAAGGGCATGTTGCATTGTGATGAGAAGGGCAGGGAGCATTTTGATGACCGGGTCATGCAGCAATTTGATGAAAAGTGTAATGGAATATTTTGATGGCAGGGGTTATAGAACATTGTGATGTCAGGGGATTTGGAGCATTGGGATGAAAAGGGTAATGGAGCAATTTGATGACAGGGGTCATGGAACATTGTGATGATAAGGGGATGTAGCAGTGTGATGACAGGGTCATGGAACATTGTGATTACAGGGGTGAGGGAGTATTGTGATGACTAGTGATGGAACACTGTGATATCTCTCGTGAGAGAGCATTTTGATGAGAAGTGAATGGAGCATTGTGATTACAAGATTTATGGAGCATTGCAATGACAAGGTTGTGAACCGTTGTGATGAAATGTGTGTGGCACATTGTGAAGACAATGGTCAAGGAGCATTGCTCTGACAAAGATATGGAGCATTGTGAAGACAAGGGTCACAGAGAATTGTGATGAAAAGTTCAAGGAGCATTGTGGTTACAAAGGTCACAGAGCCTTGTAATTACGCGGGCATGGAACATTGTAATGACAAATGTTATGAAGCATTGTGATGACTGGAGTCACGGACCATTGTGATGACAGGGGTCATGGAGCATTGTGATGACATGTGTCATGGAGCATTGTGCTGACAAGCGCATGGAGCATTGTGATGACAAGCGTCATGGAGCGTTGTGCTGAGAAAGGCATAGAGCATTGTTATGACAAGGGTCAAAGAGCATTGTGATGAAAAGTGCATGGAGCATTGTGGTTAAAATGGTCACAGAGACTGTTGATGACGAGGGCATGGACCATTGTGATGACAAAGGTCATGAAGCATTGTGATAACTGGAGTCACGGAGCATTGTGATGACAGGGGTCATGGAGGATTGTGATAACAAGGGCATGGAGCACTCTGATGACAAGGGCATGGAACATTACTCTAATAAGTTCCATGGATTGTTGCGATGACAGTTCGAATGGCACATTGTGATGACAAGGGCATGGAGCATTATGATGACCAGGTCATGCAGTATTATGAAGAGAGGTGTCAGGGAGCATTGTGATGACATATGTAATGGCCCATTGTGATGACAATGGCATGGAGCATTGTGATGTAAGTGTCATGGAGGATTCTGATGACAAAGGTAATGGAGCATTGTGATGACAATGGCTTGGAGCATTTTGATTACAAGGGTTAGGGAGCATTGTGCTGACAAGTGCATGGAGAATTGTGATGACAATGGCATGGAACATTCTGATGACAAGCTTGTGGACTATTTTGATGACAATGGAATGGAGCATTGAGATGAAAATGGCATCGGGAATTGTGATGAAAGGGGCATGGAGCATTGGGGTTACAAAAGTCACAGAGCTTTGTGATGACGCGGGCATGGACCACTGTGATGACAAACGTTATGAAGCACTGAGATGCCTGGAGTCACGGAGCATTGTGATGACAGGGGTCATGGAGCATTGTAATGACATGTGTCATGGAGCATGGTGCTGACAAGCGAATGGAGCATTGTGATGACAAGGGTCATGGAGCATTGTGCTGAGAAAGGCATAGAGCATTGTGATGACAAGGGTCAAAGAGCACTGTGATGAAAAGTTCATGGAACATTGTGCTTAAAAAGGTCACAGAGACTGTTGATGACGAGGGCATGGAAAACTGTGATAACAAAGGTCATGAAGCATTGGGATGACTGGAGTTATGGAGCAGTGTGATGACAGGGGTCATGGACATTTGTGATAACAAGGGCATGGAGCATTGTGATGACAAGGGACTGGAGCATTGGTCTAATAAGTTTCATGGATTATTGCGATGACAGTTGGAATGGTGCATTGTGATGACAAGGGCATGGAGCATTGTGATGACTTGGTCATGCAATATTGTTAAGAAAAGTGTCAGGCAGCATTGTGATGACATATGTAATGGCCCATTGGGATGACAATGGCATGGAGCATTGTGATGCCAAGTGTCAAGGAGGATTCTCATGACAAAGGTAATGGAGCGTTGTGATGACAATGGCTTGGAGCATTGTGATGACAAGGAACAGGGAGCATTGTGCTGACAAGTGCATGGAGAATTGTGATGACAAAGGTCATGGAGCATTGTGATGACAAGCTTGGGGAGTATTTTGATGACAATGGCATGGAGCATTGTGATGAAAAAGGCATGGATCACTGTGATGAAAAAGGCATGGAGCCTTTTCGTGGAAGGGTTTAAGGAGCATTCTGATGACAAGTGTCAGGGAGAATTGTGATGACAAGTGTATTGAGAATTGTGATGACAAAGGTCATGGAGCACTGTGATGAAAAGGGCATGGAGTATTGTGATGACAGGCATCATGGAGCGTTGTGATGACAAGTGTTATGGAACATGGTGATCACAAGGGTTTGGAGCATTGTGATGACAGAGGTCATGGATCATTTTGATTTCAAGGAGCATGGAGCATTGTGATGACAAAGGCATGAAGCAATGTGACCCCAAGGTTCATGGAGGATTGTGATGACAATGGAAATGGAGTATTGTGATGACAAGCGCATAGAGCATTGTAATGACAAGGTCATGTAGCATTTTGCTGACAAAGGCATGGAGCATTGTGATGACATGTGTCATGGCTCACTGTGATGACAAGCGTCACGGATAATTGTGAATACAGGGGTCATGGAGCACTGGGATGACAAGGGCATGGATCATTGTGAGGACAAGGGTCATGGAGCACTGGGCTGAAAATGTTCATGGAGTGTTGTGATGACAGGGGTCATGGAGCATGGTGATGACTAGTGAATGGAGCATTGTGATGACAAGTGTCCCGGATCATTGTGTTGTCAGGTGTCATGGAGTGTTGTGATGACAGTGGTCATGGAGCATTGTGATGATATTGGCCATGGAGCATTGTGATGAGTAGGTCGTGGAGCACTGGGCTGAAAATGTTCATGGATTATTGTGATGACAGTTGTCATGGAGCATTGTGATGACAAGGGAATGGAGCATGGTGATGACAAGGTCCTGGAGCACTGTGATGAGAAGACCATGGAGACTTGTGATGACAAGTCTCATGGAGCATTCTGATGAAAAGGGGCATGGAGCATTGTGATTACAGGTGTCTTGGTGCATTGTGATGATGAAGGCATGGAGCATGGTGATGAGAAAGCCAAAGAGCATTCTGATGACCTGCGTCATGGAGTTTTGTGATGACAAGGGCATGGAGCATTGTGATTACAGGGATCTTGGAGCATTGTGATGAAGACGGCATGGATCATTGTGATGAAAAAGGCATGGAGCCTTGTCATGAATGGGTTCAAGGAGCATACTGACGACAAGTGTCAGGGAGCATTGTGATGACAGGTGTATTGAGCATTGTGATGACAAAGATCATGGAGCACTGTGATGAGAATACCATGGATAATTGTGATGATGAGCGTCATTGGGTGTTGTGATGATAAGTGTTATGGAACATTGTGATCACAAGGTTTTGGAGCATTATGATGACAGAGGTCATGGAGAATACTGTTTTCATTGTGATGACAATAGCCTGAAGCATTATGATGATGGGCATGGTGCATTGTGATGAAAGGGTTCATGGAGCATTGAAATGAATAGTGGCATAGAGCATTGTGATTACAGGGTTCTAGGAGCATTGTGATGAGAAGCGTTAAGGAGCTTTGTGATGACAAGGCCATGGAACATCGTGATGGTAGGGGTCATGGAGCATTGTTATGACTGGTGTAATGGAGCATTGTGATGGCAAGGGCATGGAGCATTGTGATGAGAAGGCCATGGAGCATACTGATGACATGTGTCATGGAGCTTTGTGAAGACAATGGCATGGAGCAATGTGATGAGAGCATTCATTTAGCATTGTGATGACAATGACATGGAGCATTGTGATGCCAAGGGTCTTGGATCTTTGTGATGACAAAGGTCATGGAGCATTTTGATGGCAAGGGCGTTGTGCATTGTGATGAGAAGGGCAGGGAACCTTCTGATGACAGGGTCATGGAGCAATTTGATGAAAAGTGTCATGGAACATTTTGATGACAGGTGTTATGGAACATTGTGATGTCAGGGGTCATCGAACATTGTGATGATAAGTGCATGTAGCATTGTGATGACAGGAGACATGGAACATTGTGATGACAAGGGTGAGGGAGTATTGTGACAAATAGTGATGTAGCATTCTGGTATCAGTGGTGAGAGAGCATTTTGATGAGAAGTGAATGGAGCATTGTGATGAAAAATTTTAAGGAGCATTGTGATGACAAGATTGTGGAGCACTGTGATGACAAGCGCATGGCGCATTGTGATGACACGTTTCAAAGAGCATTGTGATGAAAATTTCATGGAGCATTGTGGTTAATAAGGTCACAGAGATTGTTGATGACGAGGGCATGGACCATTGTGATGACAAAGGTCATGAAGCATTGTGATGACTGGAATCATGGAGCACTGTGATGACAGGGGTCATGGAGCATTGTGATAAAAAGGGCATGGAGCTTTGTGATGACAAGGGCATGGAACATTGGTCTAATATGTTTCATGGATTATTGTGATGACACTTGGAATGGCGCAATGTGATGACAAGGGCATGGAGCATTGTGAGGACCAGGTCATAGAGTATTGTGGAGAGAGGTGTCAGGGAGCATTGTGATGACATATGTAATGGCCCATTGTGATGACAATGGCATGCAGCATTGTGATGACCAACTCATGCAGTATTGTGAAGACAAGTGTCAAGGAGCATTGTGATGACATATGTAATGACCCATTGTGATGACAATGGCATGGAACATTGTGATGCCAAGTGTCATGGAGGATTCTGATGACAAAGGTAATGGGGCATTGTGATCACAATGGCTTAGATCACTGTGATGACTAGGGTCAGGGAGCATTGTGCTGACAAGTGCATGGAGAATTGTGATGACAAGTGTCATGGAGCATTCTGATGAAAAGCTTGTGGAGTATTTTGATGACAATGGCATGGAGCATTGTGATGAAAACGGCATGGGGCATTGTGATGAAAAAGGCATGGAGCCTTTTCGTGACAGGGTTCAAGGAGCATTCTGATGACAAGTGTCAGGGAGCATTGTGATGACAAGTGTATTGAGAATTGTGATGACAAAAGTCATGGAGCATTGTGATGAAAAGGGCATGGAGTATTGTGATGACAGGCATCATGGAGCGTTGTGATGACAAGTGTTATGGAACACTGTGGTCACAAGGGTTTGGAGCATTGTGATGACAGATGTCATGGATCATTTTGATTTCAAAGAGCATGGAGCATTGTGATGACAAGGGCATGAAGCAATGTGATCCCAAGTTTCATGGAGGATTGTGATGACAATGGAAATGGAGTATTGTGATGACATGCACATAGAGCATTGTAATGACAATGTCATGTAGCATTTTGCTGACAAAGGCATGGAGCATTGTGATGACAGGTGTCATGGAGCACTGTGATGACAAGCGTCACGGATCATTGTGAATACAGGGGTCATGGATCATTGGGATGACAAGGTCATGCATCATTGTGATGACAAGTGTCATGGAGCACTGGGCTGAAATTGTTCATGGAGTGTTGTGATGACAGGGGTCATGGAGCATTGTGATGACTAGGGAATGCAGCATTGTGATGACAAGAGTCCCGGATCATTGTGTTGTCAGGTGTCATGGAGTGTTGTGATGACAGTGGTCATGGAGCACTGTGATGATATTGGCAATGGAGCATAGTAATGAGTAGGTCCTGGAGCACTGGGCTGAAAAATTTCATGGTTTATTGTGATGACAGGTGTCATGGAGCATTGTGATGACAAGGGAATGGAGCATGGTGATGACAAGGTCCTGGAGCACTGTGATGAGAAGACCATGGAGACTTGTGATGACAAGTCTCATGGAGCATTCTGATGAAAAGGGGCATGGAGCATCGTGATGGCAGTGGTCTTGGTGCATTGTGATGACGAAGGCATGGAACATTGTGATGAGAAGTCCATGGAACATTCTTATGACATGCGTCATGGAGTTTTGTGATGACAAGGACATGGAGCATTGTGATTACAGGGATTTTGGAGCATTGTGATGAAGAGGGCATGTATCATTGTGATGACAAGGGCACAGAACACTTTGATACATTGGTCATGCAGGATTGTAATGACAAGGGCATGGAGCACTGTGATGAGGAGGGCATCAATCATTGTAATGACAAGTGTCATGGAGCTTTGTGATGACAAGTGCATGGAGCCAAGTGATGAGAGGGTTCATGGAGCATTGTGATGACAATGACATGCAGCATTGTGATGACAATGGAAATGGAGCATTGTGATGACAAGTGTATTGAGAATTGTGATGACAAAGGTCATGGAGCATTGTGATGAAAAGGGCATGGATTATTGTGATGACAGGCATCATGGAGCGTTGTGATGACAAGTGTTATGGAACACTGTGATCACTAGGGTTTGGAGCATTGTGGTGACAGAGGTCATGGATCATTTTGATTTCAAGGAGCATGGAGCCTTGTGATGACAAGGGCATGAAGCAATGTGATCCCAAGGTTCATGGAGGATTGTGATGACAATGGAAATGGCGTATTGTGATGACAAGCGCAGAGAGCATTGTAATGACAAGGTCATGTAGTATTTTGCTGACAAAGGCATGGAGCATTGTGATGACATGTGTCATGGAGCATTCTGATGGCAAGCGTCACGGAGCATTGTGAATACAGGGGTCATGGAGCATAGGGATGACAAGGGCATGGTTCAATATGATGACAAGGGTCATGGAACATTGGGCTGAAAATGTTCATGGAGTATTGTGAAGACAGGGGCTATGGAGCATTGTGATGACTAGGGAATGGAACATTTTGATGACAAGAGTTCCGAATCATTGTGTTGTCAGGTGTCATGGAGTGTTGTGATGACAGTGGTCATGGAGCATTGTGATGATATTGGCCATGGAGTTTTGTGATGAGAAGAGCGTGGGTAATTGTGATATCGAGCATCATGGAGCACTGTAATGACAAGGGGCATGAAGCATTGTGATGACAGGTGTCAGGGAGCATTGTGATGACATGGGTCATGGAGCATTTTGATGACAAGGGCATGGAGCATTGTGATGACAAGTGCATGGAGCATTGTGATGACAAGTGCATGGAGCATTGCAATGTCAAGTGGATGGAGAATTGTGATGATAAGAGCATGTAACATATTGCTGAGAAGTGTCATATAGCATTGTGATGACATGGACGTGGAGAACTGTGATGACAAGGGACATGGAGCATTGTGATAACCAGGGCATGGTGCATTGTGATGACAGGGGTCATGGGGCATTATTATGAAAACGGCCATGGTGCATTCTGACATAAGATATCACTTATGAAGGGAATGTAAACATGGCTACATATGAACTGAATTAGGGAAGAGAACAGAGTCTCAGATTTAGAAAACAATCTAACGCTTGCTTAAGGGGAAAGAGAGGTGGGGAGATGCACAAAACATAAGACTGATATTAGCACAGGTACCGTTCCATAGTCCAAAAACAGAAGAGAAAAACCCTACTCCTTCCTCAGTGAATGGAACTCAACATCCCTATTCCACGCAGAGAAACATATCTGACTAGTAAGAATTTTAAAACCTATGTATTGATATGTCTCCATAAGGGAAACAAGTGTGTCTAGAACGACATAAACATGGCAGTGAGAATCAGCTCAAACCCAATATAAAACTGAATTTCAAAACAAAACATAAAAACAGTAAAATTCTTACACAATACCTTCAGGGGTTCTGGTGAAATTTGGAATGACTGTATCTACAATGACAGCTGGATGTGGCATAAGGCTGGTCACTTGGGACTGAGAGCATTGGTGAGATGGGGTGAAAAAATGCAGACCCTTTAAAGCAATAATGCCTGCCACCCATTCCATGGTTCCCAACTCTCCAGTTAGAAGGGACTATCACTACAGTAATAACGTGTATGGGAACCTAGAGAATGGAAACCATCTGATGGTGAAAGGTTTCTAAAATTCTACTACTTTTTTCTCTCCTTGTGCTCCAGTTTGACATTCCAACTGCTTTACTATCAATCTCCCAACTTTGAAAGTCAGCCCCTATAACCTCCTGGTTCGCACAGTTGGCAAATTGTGCAGAGGATATAAGGGAAGAGAGAGAACCAATGAGAGAGTAGCTGTAGGCATTTGGACAGCCACATGTCACTATAATTTCCCGTCACAAAGAGGAATTAACCAACATCTCAGCCTGCCCCCCAGAATCATTATAAATCCAGAAGCAAAACTGTTGATTTGCGGTCAGCTCACAAAAACGCGAGTTGAAAAATGGAGCTCAGGGCCACAGCAATTCACTAACCTGCAGAGTTATAAAGTACTACTCTCTTCCAAAAATCTGTTGAGAGAAAGCCACGAGGTGGAAGGGAAAATGAGGCAGAATGACATGAAACAGATTTCAAGAGGTACAATGGAATCGCCTTTAAACACAGGAAAAGCATTACAACTTCGAAAATTATGGAAATGGCCATAAAGGGCATATGGGTTTTCCCGTGAATATATAGAGGAGAAAACGCATATGACCTTTTTGGACAAGCAAGCAAGTGGGCAATGCAAATCAGCACTACAAAGAAGTATCACTTCCTTCCGGTCAAAAGGGACATCCGCAAAATGTGTAAAAAACAGAAAGGCAAGACAGGCCCTGGAGAACAGGGAGCCTGGTTATGCTGATGGGTGGGATGTAAATTGCCAACTGCCTATCTGGAGGAGTGCATTGTGTTCCCTAAAACAAGTAAACAACAGAGCTACAGAGCCAAGGGCACTTCCAGTCTAGGGAATATACCTTGGGAAAACAGAAAATCAATAAGACAGAGCCACCCCAAAATTTAGGGATGCATTGCTTACAAGAACCTCAACTTGGGTCCATATTAATTATCACAAGAAAGTTAAAAATGGTTCCAATAATTGTGGTACTTACGTACGATGGAATATCCCTCAGCCATGAAATCAATGTCATAAGACCAGTAGCAGCAAAATGAGTGGATTCAGGTACGATGATTCTAAGTGAAATAAGTCACACAGAAAAAGGAGCTTATCATAGGATATGACTTATGAAGATCCTGTAAACATGGCTACACATGAACTGAGTTAGGAGAGAGAACAGAGTCTCACATTTAGAATACACTCTTATGCCTGCTTAAGGGGGAAGGAGAGGTGGGGTGATGCATAAAACCAGAGTTTGATATAAGCACAGGTACCGTTCCAAAAACCAACTATGGAATAGAAAAACCTACACCTTCCTCGGGGAAAGGGACTCAACACACCATATTTTCCACAGAGGAATATATCTGACTAGTAAGAATCTTAAAACCTATGTATTGATATGTCTCCATAAGGGAATCAAGTATGTCTAGACTGGCATAAACATGGCAGCGAGAATCAGCTCAAACCCACTATAAAAATGAATTTCAAAAACAAAACAAAAAAACAGCGAAATTCTTTACAATTCCTTCAGGGTCTCTGATGATACCTGGAATGAATCTATCTACAACTACAGCTTGATGTGGCATAAGGCTGGACACTTGGGACTGAGAGGCTTGGTGAGACTGCGTGAGCAAACACAGACCATTTAAAGCAATAATGCGTGGCCTCCATTCCATGGTTCCAAACTCTCCAGGTTGAAGGGAATATTACTACAGCTATAACATGTACGGGAAACCTAGAGAATGGACACACTGTGAATACGAATGGTCTCTAAAACTCAATGAATAGTCCCTCTCCTGGTTCTCCGGTTTGACTTTCCAACTGATTTACTATCAATCTCCCAACTTGGAGAGACAGCCCCTTTAACCTCCTGGATAACACAGGTTGCCAATTTGGCAGAGGATGAAAGGGACCAGGGAGAACCAATGAGAGAGTAGCTGTTAGGCATTTGGACGGGCACATGTGACTCTAATTGCCCGGCAGTAGGAAGAATTAACCAAAGACTCATCCTGCTGCCGGAAACCAGTATAGGTCCTGAACCGAAATTTTGGACTTGCGGTCAGCTCACAAAAAAACGATTTGATAAATGGAGCTCAGGGGAACAGCAGTTCACAAACTGGGAGAGTAATAAAGGACAGCTATCCGCCAAAAATTGTTTGAAGGAAGGCAACGAGGTGGACTTGAAAGCGAGGCAGAATCACAGTAAACAGATTTCAAGAGGTACGTTGGAATCACCTTTCAAGCACAGGAAGAGGGGCACAACTTCGACAATGATGTACTTGGCCAAAAAGGGTGTATGTGTTTTCTCCTGAATATATTCAGGAGAAAACGCATATGCCCTTTTTGGCCAAGCTAGCAAGCGGGTAAGGCAAATCTGCAGTACAAGGAAATATCCCTTCCCACTGGTCAAAAGGGACATCGGCAAAACGTGTAAAAACCAGAAAGGCAAGAGAGGACCTGGAGAACAGGGAGGCTTGTTATGCTGTTGGGCGGGATGTAAGTTGGCAACTGCCTCTCTGGAGGAGTGCATTGTGTTCCCTAAAACATGTAAACAACAGAGCTACATAGCCAAGGGCACTTCCAGTCTAGGGAATATACCTTGGGAAAACTGAAAATCAATAAGACAGAACCACACCAAAATTTAGGGATGCACTGCTTACAAGAACCTCAACTTGGGTACACCTTAAATATCCCAGGAAAGTTAAAAATTTTTCAAAAAATTGTGGTACTTACGTACGATGGAATATCCCTCAGCCATGAAATCAATGTCATAAGACCATTAGCAACAAAATGAGTGGATTCAGGTACGATGATTCTAAGTGAAATAAGTCACACAGAAAAAGAAACTTATCATAAGATATCACTTATGATGGTCCTGTAAACATGGCTACACATGAACTGAGTTAGGAAAGATTACAGAGTAACTAATCTTATCATAAGATATCACTCATAGCGGGAATGTACACATGACTACACATGAACTGAATGACAAACACAACAGAGTCACACATTTAGGAAACATCTTTTGCCTGCTTAAGAGGAAAGCCGAGGCGGGGTGATGCATAAAACCACAGTTTTAAATTAGCACAGATACCGTTATATAAACCATGTATGTAATAGACAACACCTACTCCCGGCACAATGAACTGGACTCAACACCCCCTATTCATTGCAGAGATATATGTCTGACTCTATGTATTTTAAAACATATGTATTCTCATGTCTCCATAAAGGAATCATGTGTGTGTATAACGGCATGAACACAGCACTGAAATTCAGTTAAACACACTTATAAAAATAAATTTCAAAAGCAAAATGCAAAAACAGAGAGAAAGTCTTAAAAATTACGTTCAGGGCCTGTGATGCAAGCTAGATTGACCACCTTTACACCCACAGCTGGATGAGACATAAGACTGGACACTTGGGGCTGACAAGATTTCTGAGGTTGTGTGAACAAAACAACACCATGTAGGGCTTCCCTTGTGGTGCAGTGGTTGAGTGTCCCCCTGCCGATGCAGGGGACAAGGGTTTGTGCCCCGGTCCGGGAAGATCCCACATGCTGCGGAGTGGCTGGGCCCGTGAGCCATGGCCGCTGAGTTTGAGCCTGCGCGTCCAGAGCCTGTACTCCACAACGGGAGAGGCAACAGCAGTGAGAGGACTGCGTACCGCAAAAAAAAAAAAAAAAAAAAAAAAAAAAAAAAAAAAAAAGAACACCACTTAGAGCAATACTGTGTGCTACCCATTCTAGTGGTCCCAACTCTCCAGGTTTAAGGGAATCTTCCTACAGTTAAAACATGCATGGGAAACCCAGTGGATGGTACACTGTGTAATTGGGAAAGTTTTCTAAAAGGTACCTCATTTTTCCTTTTGTCGTGCTCGGCTTTGCCATTCCATCTGCATTACTAAAAATCTCCCCACTTGGAGTGTCAGTGCCTTTACCCTCCAGTTATGCACAGTTTGCAAATTGTGCAGAGGATGAACAGGAAGAGGGGAAATAAATGAGAGATTAGCTGTAGGTGTTTGGATGGGCACATGTCACTCTAGTTTCCCATCAGGAAGAATAATTAACCAAAGGCTCAGCCTGAAGCCCTGGAACCAGAGTAGGGCCTAAAGCCATCCTGCGGTATTGCAGCCAGCTCACAAAGAGGCGAGTTGAAAAATGGAAATCAGGGTCACAGCAATTCACAATCTTGCAGAGTTATAAAGGACAACTATCATCCAGAAATATATTGAGGAAAGGCAGTGAAGAGGATTTGAATGCAAGGCAGAATTGAAGGAAACAGATTTCAAGAGGTAGATTGGAGTCGTCTTTAAAGCACATGAAAAGCGACAGAATTTCGACAATGTTGCCCTTGGCTGAAAAGGGACTATGTGTATTTTCCTGAATATATTTGGGAAAAAATGCATATGCCCTTTTTGGCCAAGCAAGCCATCAGGCATTGCAAATCCACACTACAGAGAAGTGTCCCTTACCTCCAGTCAAAAGGGCCATCCACAAATAGTGTAAAAGCCACAAATGCAGGACAGGCCATGGAGAAAAGGGAGTCTGGTTACGCCGATGAACAGGATGTAAATTTCCAACAGCCTCTCTGGAGAACTGTATGTTGTTTTCTAAAACAGAGCTACAGAGCATAGCACACTTCCACTCATGGGCGTGTATTTTGGGAAAACTAAAAATCCACAACACACAGCCAGCCCAAACTTTAGGGCTGCTCTGTTTACAAGAACCTCGACTTCAGTACACTTTAAATATCCCAGGAAAGGAAAAAAAATAGATATAGATGTTGTGGTACTTATATGCAATGGAATGTCACTCAGACATAAAATCAATGTCATAAGGCCAATAGCAGCTTAATGAGTGGCTTTAGGTACGATGATGCTAAGTGAAATGAGCCACAAAGAAAAAGAAACTTATTGTAATATATCACTTATAGAGGAAATGTAAACATGGCTACACATGAACTGAATTTCAAAAGAGAACAGAGTTACACATTTAGAAAACACACTTATGCCTCCTTAAGGGGAAAGGTGACGTGGGGTGATGTGTAAAAGCAGAGTTTGAAATGAGCACAGATCCCATTCCATATACCAAATATGTAATAGACAAGACCTACTCCTTTCTCAATGAACTGGACACAAAAAACCCTATTCACTGAAGAGGAATATATCTGACTGGTAATAACCTTGAAACCTATGTATTTATATGTCTGCATAATGGAATCAAGTGTATGTAGATTGGCATAAACACAGATCAGTGGAACAGGACAGAAAGCCCAGAGATAAACCTACATACCTATGGCTATCTCATCTATGACAAAGGAGCTAAGGATATACAATGGAGAAAAGACAGTCTCTTCAGTAATTGGTGCTGGGAAAACTGGACCCCTCCACATAAAAGAATGAAATTAGAACACTCCATAACACCATACACAAAAATAAACTCTAAATTGATTAGAGATCTAAATATAAGACCAGACACTATAAAACACTTAGAAGAAACCATAGGCAGAACACTCTATGACATAAATCACAGCAAGATCCTTTTGGACCCACCTCCTACAGAAATGGAAATAAAAACAGAAATCAACAAATGGGACCTAATGAAACTTAAAAGCTTTTACACAGTACAGGAAAACATAAACAAGATGCAAAAACAACCCTCAGAATGGGAGAAAATATTTTCAAATGAAGCAATTGACAAAGGATTAATCTCCAAACTTTACAAGCACCTCATGTAGCTCAATATCACAAAAACAAACAACCCAATCCAAAAATGGGCAGAAGACCTAAATAGCCATTTCTCCAAAGAAGATATACAGATTACCAAGAAACACATGAAAGGATGCTGAACATCACTAATCATTAGAGAAATGCAAATCAAAACTACCCTGAGGTATCACCTCACAGCAGTCAGAGTGGCAATCATCAAAAAAATCTACAAAACAATAAATGCTGGAGAGGCCTTTATTGGAGAAAAGGGAACACACTTGCACTGTGGGTGGGAATGTAAATTGATATGGGCACTAGGGAGAACAGTACGCAGGGTCCTTTAAATAACTAACAATAGAAGTACCATACGACACAACAATCCAACTACTGGACATTTGCCTTGCGAAAACCATAATTCAAAAAGAGATATGTACAAAAATGTTCATTGCAGCTCTATTTGCATTAGCCAGGACATGGAAGCAACCTAAGTGTCCATCGACAGATGAATGGATAAAGAAGATCTGGCACATATATACCATCAAATATTACTCAACCATAAAAAGAAGCAAAACTGAGTTATTTGTACTGAGGTGGATGGACTTAGAATCTGTCCTACACAGTGAAGTAAGTCTGAAAGGGAAAAACAAATACTGTATGTTAACAGAGATATATGGAATCTAATGAAGAAAAAAAAGATTTTGAAGAACCTAGTGGCAGGACAGGATTAAGTACAGAGACATAGAGAAAGGACTTGAGGACACCGGAAGGGGGTTGGGTAAGCTGGGACGAAGTGAGAGAGTGGCATGGACATAAATACATTACCAAATGTAACACCGATAGTTACTGGGAAGCAGCCACATAGAACAGGGAGATCAGCTCGGTGCTTTGTGACGGCATAAAGGGGTGGGATATGGAGTGTGGGAGGGAGATGCAAGAGGGAGCGATCTGGTGATATTTGTATATGTATAGCTGATTCACTTTGTTATACAGTAGAAACGAACACTCCATTGTAAAGCAATTATACTCCAATAAATGTGTAAAAGGAAAAAAAAAAGGAAAGAAAGCCCAAGGATAAACCTACACACCTATGGTCAACTAATCTATGAGAAAGGAGGCAAGACTATACAATGGAGATAAGACAGTCTCTTCAATCATTGGTGCTGGGAAATATGGAGAGCTACATGTAAAAGAATGAAATTAGAACACTCCCCAACACCATACATAAAAATATATTCAAAATGGATTAGAGACCTTAATGTAAGACCAGACAGTATAAAACTCTGAGAGGAAAACTTACGAAGGATACTCTGACGTAAATCACAGCAAGATCTTTTTTGATCCACCTCCTATAGTAATGAAATAAAAAAGAAAACTAAATAGATGGGACCTAATGAAACGTAAAAGCTTTTGCAAAGCAAAGGAAACTACAAACAAGACGAAAATACAACCCTCAGAATGGCAGAAAATATTTGCAAACGAATCAATGGACAAATGATTAATCTCCAATATATATAAACAGCTCATGCAGCTCAATATTAATAAAACAAACAACCCAATACAAAAATGGAAAATCTAAATAGACATTTCTTCCTAGAAGACATAGAGATGGCCAGTACACACATGAAAATCTGCTGAACATCACTAATTATTAGAGAAATGGAAATCGAAACTACAATGAGGTATCACGTCACACCTGTTAGAATGGGCATCATCAGAAAATCTACAAACAACAAATGCTGGAGAGGGTGTGGAGAAAAGGAACATTATTCCACTATTGTTGGGAATGTAAATCGATACAGTCTCTATGGAGAACAGTATGGAGGTTCCTTAAAAAACTAAAAATAGAATTACCATATCATCCAGCAATCCCACTACTGGGCATATACCCAGAGAAAACCATAAATCAAAAAGACACATTCACCACAATGTTCACTGCAGCACTATTTACAATAGACAGGTAATGAAAGCAACCTAAGTGCCCACAGACAGACGAATGGATAAAGACGTGGTACATATATACAACGGAATATTACTCAGCCATACATAGGAATGAAATTGGGTCATTTGTAGAGACCTTGATGGATCTAGAGACTGTCATACAGAGTGAAGTAAGTCAGAAAGAGAAAAACAAATATTGTATATTAATGCATATATGTGGAACCTAGATAAATGGTACAGATGAGCCAGTGTGCAGGGCAGAGATAGAGACACAGATGTAAAGAACAAACATATGGACACCAAGGAGGGAACGCCATGTGAGGGTGGTGGTGGGATGAATTGGGAGATTGGGATTCACATGTGCACACTTATATGTATGAAATAGATATCTAATAAGAACTTGCTGTATAAAAGAAATAAATTAAAAAAAAAAACTTGACTTCCGGGTAAGATGGCGGAAAAGTAAGACGCGGAGATCACCTTCCTCCCCACGGATACACCAGAAATACAGCTACACGTGGAACAACTCCTACAGAACACCTACTGAACGCTGGCAGAAGACCCCAGACCTCCCAAAAGGCAAGAAACTCCCCACATACCTGGGTAGGGCAAAACGGAGAGATCCTCACACAGAGGATCGGTGCCGAGCGGCACTCACCAGCCCGAAAGGCTTGTCTGCTCCCCCGCCGGGGCGTGCAGCGCTGGAAGCTGAGGCTCGGGCTTCGGTCAGAGCGCAGGGAGAGGACTGGGGCTGGCGGTGAGAACTCAGCCTGAAGGGGGCTAATGTGCCACAGCTAGCCGGGAGGGAGTCCGGGAAAACTCTGGAGCTGCCGAAGAGGCAAGAGACTTTTTCTTCCCTCTTGGTTTCCTGGTGCGCGAGGAGAGGGGATTAAGAGCGCTGCTTAAAGGGTCTCCACGGACGGGCGCGAGTCGCGACTGAAAGCGGGGAGCCCAGTGACAGGCATGGGACGCTGGGCCTGCTGCTGCCGCCGCCAAGAAGCCTGTGTGCGAGCGCAGGTCACTGCCCACACCGCCCTTCCGGGAGCCTGTGCAGCCCGCCACTGCCGGGGTCCCGGGATCCAGGGGCGGCTTCCCTGGGAGAACGCACGGCGCGCCTCGGGCTGGTGCAACGTCACGCCGACCTCTGCCGCTGCAGGCTTGCCCCGCACTCCGCGCCCCTCCCTCCCTCCCGGCCTGAGTGAGCCAGAGTCCCCGAAGAGGCTGCTCCTTTAACCCTGTCCTATCTGAGCGAAGAACAGACGCCCTCCGGCGACCTACACGCAGAGGCGGGGCCAAATCCAAAGCTGAGACCCAGGAGCTGTGAGAACAAAGAAGAGAAAGGGAAACCTCTCCCAGCAGCCTCAGAAGCAGCGGATTAAAGCTCCACAATCAACTTGATGTACCCTGCATCTGCGGAATACATGAATAGACAACACATCATCCCAAATTGAGGAGCCCGGAGTCAGTGCTGTGCCTCTGAGGTGGGAGAGCCAACTTCAGGACACTGGTCCACAAGAGACCTCCCAGCTCCACATAATATCAAACGGCGAAAATCTTCCAGAGATCTCCATCTCAACACCAGCACCCAGCTTCACTCAACGACCAGCAGGCTACAGTGCTGGACACCCTGAGCCAAACAACTAGCAAGACAGGAACACAACGCCACCCATTAGCAGAGAGGTGGCCTGAAATCATAAAAAGTCCACAGACACCCCAAAACACACCACCAGACGTGGACCTGCCCACCAGAAATACAAGATCCAGCCTCATCCACCAGAACACAGGCACTAGTCCCCTCCACCAGGAAGCCTACACAACCCACTAAACCAACCTTAGCCACTGGGGACAGACACCAAAAACAACAGGAACTACGAACGTGCAGCCTGCAAAAAGGAGACCCCAAACACAGTAACATAAGCAAAATGAGAAGACAGAAAAACACACAGCAGGAGAAGGAGCAAGATAAAAACCCACCAGACCTAACAAATGAAGAGGTAATAGGCAGTCTACCTGAAAAAGAATTCAGAATAATGATGGTAAAGATGATCCAAGATTCTATTTCCCAGATCCAAAATCTTGGAAATAGAATAGACAAAATGCAAAAAACAGTTAACAAGGACCTAGAAGAACTAAAGATGAATCAAGCATCGATTAAAAACACAATACATGAAATAAAAAATACTCTAGATGGGATCAATAGCAGAATAACTGAGGCAGAAGAACGGATAAGTGAGGTGGAAGATAAAATAGTGGAAATAACTGCTGCAGAGCAAAATAAAGAAAAAAGAATGAAAAGAACAGAGGACAGTCTCAGAGACCTCTGGGACAACATTAAACGCACCAACATTCGAATTATAGGGGTTCCAGAAGAAGAAGAGAAAAAGAAAGGGACTGAGAAAATATTTGAAGAGATTATAGTTGAAAACTTCCCTAATATGGGAAAGGAAATAGTTAATCAAGTCCAGGAGGCACAGAGAGTCCCATACAGAATAAATCCAAGGAGAAATACGCCAAGACACATATTAATCAAACTGTCAAAAATTAAACACAAAGAAATCCTATTAAAAGCAGCAAGGCAAAAACAACAAATAACACACAAGGGAATCCCCATCAGGATAACAGCTGATCTCTCAGCAGAAACTCTACAAGCCAGAAGGGAGTGGCAGGACATACTTAAAGTGATGAAGGAGAAAAACCTGCAACCAAGATTACTCTACCCAGCAAGGATCTCATTCAGATTTGATGGAGAAATTAAAACGTTTACAGACAAGCAAAAGCTGAGAGAGTTCAGCACCACCAAACCAGCTTTACAACAAATGCTAAAGGAACTTCTCTAGGCAAGAAACACAACAGAAGTAAAAGACCTACAATAATGAACCCAAAACAATTAAGAAAATGGGAATAGGAACATACATATCGATAATTACCTTAAATGTAAATGGACTAAATGCTCCCACCAAAAGACACAGAGTGGCTGAATGGATACAAAAACAAGACCCATCTATATGCTGTCTACAAGAGACCCACTTCAGACCTAGAGACACATACAGACTGAAAGTAAGGGGATGGAAAAAGATATTCCATGCAAATGGAAACCAAAAGAAAGCTGGAGTAGCAATTCTCATATCAGACAAAATAGACTTTAAAATAAGGACTACTAGAAGAGACAAAGAAGGACACTACATAATGATCAAGGGATCGATCAAAGAAGAAGATATAACAATTGTAAATATTTATGCACCCAACATAGGAGCACCTCAATACATAAGGCAAATACTAACAGCCATAAAAGGAGAAATCGACAGTAACACACTCATAGTAGGGGACTTTAACACCCCACTTTCACCAATGGACAGATCATCCAAAATGAAAATAAATAAGGAAACACAAGCTTTAAATGATACATTAAACAAGATGGACTTAATTGATATTTATAGGACATTCCATCCAAAAACAACAGAATACACATTTTTCTCAAGTGCTCATGGAACATTCTCCAGGGTAGATCATATCTTGGGTCACAAATCAAGCCTTGGTAAATTTAAGAAAATTGAAATTGTATCAAGTATCTTTTCCGACCACAATGCTATGAGACTAGATATCAATTACAGGAAAAGAGCTGTAAAAAATACAAACACATGGAGGCTAAACAATACACTACTTAATAACGAAGTGATCACTGAAGAAATCAAAGAGGAAATTAAAAAATACCTAGAAACAAATGACAATGGAGACACGACGACCCAAAACGAATGGGATGCAGCAAAAGCAGTTCTAAGAGGGAAGTTTATAGCAATACAATCCCACCTTAAGAAACAGGAAACATCTCGAATAAACAACCTAACCTTGCACCTAAAGCAATTAGAGAAAGAAGAACAAAAACATCCCAAAGTTAGCAGAAGGAAAGAAATCATAAAAATCAGATCAGAAATAAATGAAAAAGAAATGAAGGAAACGATAGCAAAGATCAATAAAACTAAAAGCTGGTTCTTTGAGAAGATAAACAAAATTGATAAACCATTAGCCAGACTCATCAAGAAAAAAAGGGAGAAGACTCAAATCAATAGAATTAGAAATGAAAAAGGAGAAGTAACAACTGACACTACAGAAATACAAAAGATCATGAGAGATTACTATAAGCAACTCTATGCCAATAAAATGGACAACCTGGAAGAAATGGACAAATTCTTAGAAATGCACAACCTGCCAAGACTGAATCAGGAAGAAATAGAAAATATGAACAGACCAATCACAAGCACTGAAATTGAAACTGTGATAAAAAGTCTTCCAACAAACAAAAGCCCAGGACCAGATGGCTTCACAGGCGAATTCTATCAAGCATTTAGAGAAGAGCTAACACCTATCCTTCTGAAACTCTTCCAAAATATAGCAGAGGGAGGAACACTCCCAAACTCATTCTACGAGGCCACCATCACCTTGATACCAAAACCAGGCAAGGATGTCACAAAGAAAGAAAACTACAGGCCAATATCACTGATGAACATAGATGCAAAAATCCTCAACAAAATACTAGCAAACAGAATCCAACAGCACATTAAAAGGATCATACACCATGATCAAGTGGGGTTTATTCCAGGAATGCAAGGATTCTTCAATATACGCAAATCAATCAACGTGATACACCATATTAACAAATTGAAGGAGAAAAACCATATGATCATCTCAATAGATGCAGAGAAAGCTTTCGACAAAATTCAACACCCATTTATGATAAAAACCCTGCAGAAAGTAGGCATAGAGGGAACTTTCCTCAACATAATAAAGGCCATATATGACAAACCCACAGCCAGCATCGTCCTCAATGGTGAAAAACTGAAACCATTTCCACTAAGATCAGGAACAAGACAAGGTTGCCCACTCTCACCACTCTTATTCAACCTAGTTTTGGAAGTTTTAGCCACAGCAATCAGAGAAGAAAAGGAAATAAAAGGAATCCAAATTGGAAAAGAAGAAGTAAAGCTGTCACTGTTTGCAGATGACATGATACTATACATAGAGAATCCTAAAGATGCTACCAGAAAACTACTAGAGTTAATCAATGAATTTGGTAAAGTTGCAGGATACAAAATTAATGCACAGAAATCTCTGGCATTCCTATATACTGATGATGAAAAATCTGAAAGTGAAATCAAGGAAACACTCCCATTTACCATTGCAACAAAAAGAATAAAATATCTAGGAATAAACCTACCTAAGGAGACAAAAGACCTGTATGCAGAAAATTATAAGACACTGATGAAAGAAATTAAAGATGATACAAATAGATGGAGAGATGTACCATGTTCTTGGATTGGAAGAATCAACATTGTGAAAATGACTCTACTACCCAAAGCAATCTACAGGTTCAATGCAATCCCTATCAAACTACCACTGGCATTTTTCACAGAACTAGAACAAAAAATTTCACAATTTGTATGGAAACACAAAAGACCCCGAATAGCCAAAGCAATCTTGAGAACGAAAAATGGAGCTGGAGGAATCAGGCTCCCTGACTTCAGACTCTACTACAAAGCTACAGTAATCAAGACAGTATGGTACTGGCACAAAAACAGAAAGATAGATCAATGGAACAGGATAGAAAGCCCAGAGTTAAACCCACGGACATATGGTCACCTTATCTTTGATAAAGGAGGCAGGAATGTACAGTGGAGAAAGGACAGTCTCTTCAATAAGTGGTGCTGGGAAAACTGGATAGGGACATGTAAAAGTATGAGATTAGATCACTCCCTAACACCATACACAAAAATAAGCTCAAAATGGATTAAAGACCTAAATGTAAGGCCAGACACTATCAAACTCTTAGAGGAAAACATAGGCAGAACACTCTATGACATAAATCACAGCAAGATCCTTTTTGACCCACCTCCTAGAGAAATGGAAATAAAGACAAAAATAAACACATGGGACCTAATGAAACTTAAAAGCTTTTGCACAGCAAAGGAAACCATAAACAAGACCAAAAGACAACCCTCAAAATGGGAGAAAATATTTGCAAATGAAGCAACTGACAAAGGATTAATCTCCAAAATTTATAAGCAGCTCATGCAGCTCAATAACAAAAAAACAAACAACCCAATCCAAAAATGGGCAGAAGACCTAAATAGACATTTCTCCACAGAAGATATACAGACTGCCAACAAACACATGAAAGGATGCTCAACATCTTTACTCATTAGAGAAATGCAAATCAAAACTACAATGAGATATCATCTCACACCAGTCAGAATGGCCATCATCAAAAAATCTAGAAACAAGAAATGCTGGAGAGGGTGTGGAAAAAAGGGAACACTCTTGCACTGCTGGTGGGAATGTGAATTGGTACAGCCGCTATGGAGAACGGTATGGAGGTTCCTTAAAAAACTGCAAATAGAACTACCATATGACCCAGCAATCCCACTACTGGGCATATACCCTGAGAAAACCATAATTCAAAAAGAGACATGTACCAAAATGTTCATAGCAGCCCTATTTACAATAGCCCGGAGATGGAAACAACCTAAGTGTCCATCATCGGATGAATGGATAAAGAAGATGTGGCACATATATACAATGGAATATTACTCAGCCATAAAAAGAAATGAAATTGAGCTATTTGTAATGAGGTGGATAGACCTAGAGTCTGTCATACAGAGTGAAGTAAGTCAGAAAGAGAAAGACAAATACTGTATGCTAACACATATATATGGAATTTAAGAAAAAAAAATGTCATGAAGAACCTAGGGGTAAGACAGGAATAAAGACACAGACCTACTAGTGAATGGACTTGAGGATATGGGGAGGGGGAAGGGTAAGCTGTGACAAAGTGAAAGAGCGGCATGGACATATATACACTACCAAACGTGAGGTAGATAGCTAGTGGGAAGCAGCCGCATAGCACAGGGAGATCAGCTCGGTACTTTGTGACCGCCTGGAGGGGTGGGATAGGGAGGGTGGGAGGGAGACGCAAAAGGGAGGGGATATGGAAACATATGTTTATGTATAACTGATTAAATTTGTTATAAAGCAAAAAAATAAAATAAAATAAATTAAAAAAAAAACAAAAAACGAAATAAATTACATTTAATAAAATAAAACAGAAAAAAAGTTTTTCCCTTCACATAGACGTCTTTATATTAATGCATTATTTCCATGTATATATCTCCAAATTAAAAAAAAAGAGGAATAAATAAAATCTAACTTGAACGAAAAAGAAAAAAAAGAAAAAAAAAAAACAAACAGAACTCACCAGTTATAGAGAGGATAATAGTATCAGGGCACTTGCTCCAGTGGTAAAAAATTCTTAAGTTGGTCAGAGGTGGGAAATCATCTCCCATGCAGTCACCAGTGCTCCCCCCGACAAGGAGCATCCTCATTGCAAAGCTGTGGGAATGTGTCGAGGCGTCTGTGAGTAAATGTGAGCTGAGCCCAAGTCCTGCTGCAGCTGAACTCTTCCCACTCTTTCCAGGTAAAACAACTGAATATGTACAAGCACTTGCAAGCCTAGAGGAAGGGCTGTGGAGCCACACTAGCAAGAGCACGCAGGCCGACTTGGTGCCTGCAGGCCAGCCAGGATGGTCCTGGCCCCAGATGCTCTTCTGGAAGCTTTCCATTTCCCTGCCTGAGATACCCCTCCTGCCACGGCCCCCACTGCTTTTTTACTTCCTCACCTCTGACTGGGGAGAAATTCCAGTGGCAGGTATGGGTGACACATTCTCTTCTTTAGCAGGTGGCAGCCTGGCAACTCCTGCAGAAAGTCCAGCAGAGCCCAAATCACACTGGGCCACCCACAAAGCCACGGCCCCTCACTCCCTCCCACCACCCCAGCCCCGAAACTGCTGATGGGGCAGAGACTATAGCGTCAGGCACAGCTACAGGGGCTCTTGCTGACTGGAGAGGTGTTTATATTGACCTCAACACAGGCACACCTGTGGGGGGGGGTGGCAGGCAGTGTCAGGCTGCCCAAATCAGCCAATCCTCACCCCTCAGGGGCTCACAGTTGCAGAAAATGAACCTTGCTAAACGGGTCAGTCCCAAGGAACAGGTGTGGGCTCTTGAGAGTCAGGCTAGACAAGGGGCTGCAGCTGCGGCTTGTTTTCTTATCATTTTATCTGGTCCATGAGTGGAAAACAACTTCAAGAAGACCCTATCCTAATGAGAGGAACCCAGGAGTCAGGGAGAGGAGTGATGGTGGGTGGAGACAGAGGCCTGGTGCCCTGGCTGCAGTGGAAGTGTCTGGAAGACCAGGCAGAGAGAGGCTGCACAGAGTGATAGCCAGGGTCACAGACCTGTCAGAGCTGCTGTTTGTTAGTTCAAGTCCTGCTCTGAGGTGTTCTGTGTCAGCTGTGAGCGACAGGTGAGCTGGGGGTTCTCTGCAAGTTGGGCTATGTGCACAGTTCCTGTGTGTCCAGCCCTGCTGGGGTACCTGCCCATGGGAGTTCCATATCCTGGGAAGGGCCTGACTATGAGAGCCCCATTGGCTGCTGGGTAGCTGCACAGGTGAGCTCCGTACCCAGGGAGGGAATTGAACACGAGAGCCCCGTGGGCTGTGGGGTGCGGGATGCAGCCCAGGTGAGCTCCATATCCTGGGATTGGCCTGACCACGAGAGCCCCATGGGCTGCTGGAGACCTGGTAAAGGATATCAGGACAGTCAGTGAAGCCACCGAGGATATACATCCAGTAGCTCCTATTTCCTACACCCTGCTGCTCATTCTACCATCCACCAGGCCATGGCATTCTGTATTAGACTTCAATGATGCCCTCTTCTGTATTCCATTCATCTCAGAGTCACAAGAATTTTTGGCTTGTGAGTGGCAGGACACAACATGCAACACAAGCAATAAAGCTGGGCCGTCCTGCCCCAATGGTTCAAAAATCCCCACACCATCATTGGGGAAATGTCCTCTAAAAACCTAAACGTTCTACCTCTGTAAAAGGGAACCCTCCTTCAATATGCAGATGACATTCTGATCGCCAGGCCTACTAAAGACGCCTCTGAACTACCTAGCTAAGAAAGGATAGAAGGTGTCCAAGAAAAAGGCTCAAATATCCCAGGCTCAGGTGACATGCCTGGGCTTCATTCTCACAGATATTCGGAGAAACGCATCCCAGGATAGGGAATAAGCCATTTGCAGCCTTACCTCTTCTAAAACTAGAAGACAGCTTAGGGGTTCCTGCGGAGGCCAAGGTTTTCTCCATCTGGATCCCTAACTACAGTCTAATAGCTGGGCCTCTACATGAAACACTGACACGAAAAGATGATGATCCTTTTGAATAGAATCCAGAAGCAGCCTTTCAATAATGGAAAGAGTAGTCAATTCAGATCCTTGCCCAGGAACTCACTAATTTAGCTAAACCCTTTGACCTTTACATACCTGGTCAAAGGTTAATCACCCTTGGAGACTTAGTGCAAAAACTGGGACCACTTGAAATGGAGCAACACAAGAATGCACTTCAGGTATGATAAACTATGGTCCCCAAGGGCTTTGCCCACCGACTCATCAGGCCAGGATACTGGGGTATCTAAAAAGCTAGAAATCAGCAGCCTGCAAGACCAGCTCCCTCCTAAGGGAAAAGGACCCCACGTCGTGATCCTAACCACCCATCATGCCCTGAAGTTGCAGGGGTCTCTCTGTGGACACACTGACCTCGAGTGAGGAGGCATTCCAACTCCAACCTCCAGAGAGACAAATGGGGCAACGTGCCCCCAAGATGACTCGTGTGACCATCACTTGACCTGGAGTTTCTCTCAGAAAACAACAAGACTGTGCCCCGAAAGAGCAGACTACTGCTTGCAGGACTTACTGCACCCAGAGCGGAGCTAATAAGCTTGGTGGGGGAAACGTATATCACGCTTTCACCATAGAAAACCCTACAGACACCGCGGTGATGGTGGCCAATATGACCGGCAGGACTGCTGGCTACTTCTAAATGTCGTTGACTCAGTGGACGTCATGGTCCTGGATCACCACTGACCCTGGACTGTCTGGGAGCTGTGCGGGCAGGGTTCTGACACATGGTGCTGTTTGTACATTAATTCAGGGACCTAATTAAAGAAAGCACAGACTACTGGTCAGAGCATCGAGGCTGGCAAAAACCGTCAGCCTAAGGTCACCGAACAAATGTGGGGTGGGGTGAAACCTGCCACCTCTGCATCTCTGCACATCTCTTTCCTGGACACTTAAAGGTCATCAGAATCTATAACACTTCCAATGCTGGTGCTCAGGCGTACGAGAAGTGAGGCAGGATGCCTTGGGACAATCAACCTCACCTGGAGGCTGGTGGGGAGACGTTTTGCCCCTCCCCCTAAGTATCAGGGCTCCCACCACAGCATGAAACAGTTACAAAAGAGGGGTCTGCACCCTCAACACCCCAAGAATGAGTAATGGAACAAAAAGCAGAGGAGGTGTTCGTCTCTGGCAACGTTCATTAAAAATTCCTGGGAGATAAAAAGAGAATCTGGGCAATAAAATAAAGTCTAAGCTGTTTTTCCTTTGTGCTTTGTCTAATTTCACGTGCTCCTAGGGTTCCGCATGCAGAGGTCCCACACCCGGCACTTCAGACCCGATTTCGTAGTGCAGAATGGCTGGGTCAACACCTCAGCTAGCGGGGTCCCATTCAGACTCAACGGCATAGAGCCTGAGCTTCAGCCAACCCAGCCCTCGAGAGCTCCATCCCCTCCCCCCCACTGACGCTGCTGGGATCCCTACACAGCATCCCAGCCCACAGCCCGTGGGGGAGTGCACACTCTCACCTCTCCATTCGGTTTTCAAAATAATGTTTCCTTTGCTTCTGAACCAAACTCAGTCTTGATCTGTTGGCTCCAATGACACTGGGCACGGGGACTTCTGTTGGGGTCCACTCTGGAGGATCAGTAACAGAAATTGAGAACATTGTAACTTCAATGAACAGATGTGTGAGCCAAACTGTAGTTAACACAGAGCAGTGTATAATGCTCGGGTAAAATAAGATGTTTCTAAGACTTACCTTTGATATTTCCATCACTTTACTATAAGCAAGTTCAGTGAAGACGTCTGTCTTATTTGTCAGGTCAACATTAGAGAAATGAAGTGATTTATTTCCATGGATGTACATCGAATACTCTTGGCTGAGGCTTCAATCTTGTTTTGAATGCTTTTCCATTGAAAAGGATACCTCTCTTTCAGCTCCCCCATTTCTGAGAAGTATAAAATATTATAATTTATTATTACCAAAGGGGAAAGGTAGGAGAAGGGATAAATTAACAGTGTGGGATTAACACATACACACTGCTATGTATAAAATAGATCATCAACAAGGAACTACTGTATAGCACAGGGAACTACATTGAATATTTTGCAATAACCTATAAGGGGAAATAATCTGAAAAAGAATCGATCTTTTTATTGACATCATCTATCAATGACAGATAAAATGTAACCTAAGCAAGGTCGATGGTGAGCGCTTCTGAACCTGAAGATTTCAATCATCTAAAATTTGGGCTCTGCCTATTTCCCAAGGCCCTTAATGGACATACGTGTAGCCATAGCTTAAAAATTCCCCAGTTTGGGGTTCGGCGAGGCAGTGATTTGGAAAAATCCCTGGTGTTCTCCTTCCATGCACGGGACCTTTCCTACAGCTAAAACATGCCTGTCACACCTAGAGGATGGTACACCGTTTGATCGGAAAGACTTTGGAAAAGGCACCTCATCTCCTCATCGCCTGGTGCACGGGTTCACCCCTCCAGCATCTTTCCTGACAATCTCCTTACTTGGGGATATCAGCACCGTCAACATCCTGTTGCACACAGTTTGGAATTTGTCCAGAGGATGAAGCGGAAGGATGAGAAAAATTTAGAGACAAGTCTTAGTTGTTCAGACAGGCAAATGCCACTCTAATTTCCTCTCTGGAAGACAAATTCATCAAAGGCTAGAATTGCCCATGGAAACAGAATAGGGCTAGAGGAAATCCCGCTGATTTGTGTCCAGATTCCAAAAACACAAGTTGAAAAATGGAACTCGGGGGCAATAAAATTCATGAAACTGCAGAGATGAAAATATCTATTGTCGAAAAATGTCTTGAGGTAAGTCACAGAAAATGACTTGTAAGCAAGGGGGTGTGGCAGGAATCAGATTTGAAGAGGTAGAAAGGACTCCCCATTAAAGCACAAGAAAAGGGGCTGAACATCGCCAATGATGCAGTTGGCCCAAAAGGGCGTATGCATTTTTTTCTGAATATATTCAAGTAAAGGCCATACACACTTTTTATCCAACCAAACAGGTGGGCACTGGAAATCAATACTACAAAATGTATCACTTCACATCAGTCAGAAGGGCCATCCACATAAAGTGTAAACACCAGAAATGCAGGACAGGGTGAGGAGAAAAGGGAGCCCTGTGAGGCTGATAGTGGAAATGTAATGTGCCAACGGCCACTCTGGAGAAGTGTATTGTGTTTGCTGAAACATCTGAAAACTGAGCTACAGAGCATAGGGCACTTGCACTCATGGGCGTATACCTTGGGAAAAACAAAAAATGACAGAAAACAGGCACTCCAACGTTTACCACCTCTCTGTTAAAAAGGGCCTCCACTTGGATATAAACTAAATGTCCCTGGAAGGATAAAATGGATAAAAGAGATGGGGTACTTATGTAGAGTGGAATATTACTCATCCAGAAATCAATGAAATAAGGCCAGTTGGAACAACTCTGGAGGAGTTACATACGATCATTCTAAGTGACACATGTCAGAAAGAAAAAGACACATATCATAAGATGTCACTTAAAGGTGGAATCAAAAATGGCTACACATGAAATAAACTACAAAACAGAAACATAGTCAAATATGTAGAAAATAGACATAAGGCTGCTAAATGGGAAAGGTGGGGAATGGTGAGGTATTATCCAGGAGGTTGAAATTAGCAAAGATACCATTCCAAGTACCAAATTGAATAACTGGCAAGGCCTACACGGTACCTCAAAGAACTGCACTCAGTCCACTCACGTCACTGGAAAATAATACATATGACTCATAGGCATCTGAGAAAGAATTTATTGTTGTCTCACAGTACATGAATCAAGTGGATGTACAGCAGCAAAAAACAGAGCTTTGAAAATCAGCTGTAACCAATATAAAAATAAATTTAAAAATATTTATAAAAACAGTGAGACAGACAAAAATTCTTACAACTTTTGTTGAAGGGCTACGATGTAACATGGATTGAACACATGTAGACCCACAGCAGGATGATATATAAGGCTGGAAGCTATGCACGCTGAGAGATGTTAGAGAGGCTGGGTGAGGAAATACAGACCTTTTAAAGTAATACTGCCTGGTACCCATTCCATGGGTCCCAAATCTGCACTTTCAAGGGAATCTTCTGACAGGGAAAACATGCCTGGGAAACCGAGATGAATGTACACCGTGTGCTCAGGAGAGGTGTCTAAAATGCACCTCATTTTTGATCTCCTAGTGCTGGGGTTCGCCATTCCAGCCACATTACTAACAATCTCCCCACTTGGAGAATCAGCACCTTTAACCTCCTGTTTCACACAGTTTGCAATTTTTGAAGAGGATAAATGGGAAGAGGAGGAACCAGTGAGAGATTAGCTGTAGGAGTTTTGACAGGCACATGTCACTCTAATATCCCTTTAGGAAGAAGAATTAACCAAAGGCTCAGCCTGCCTCCCCAGAACCAGAATAGGGCCGGAATCAAACCAATGGTTTGGCGGCCAGCTCACAAAAAAAGCGAGTTGCAAAATGGAGCTCAGGAGCAGACAATTCAAAGACCTGCAAAGATATAAATGATAACCAACGTCCAAAAATATATTCAGGTAAGGCAACGAAGAGGTTCTGAATGAGAGGCAGAATTGCAGGAAACATTTTTCAAAAGGTAGATTGTACTCACATTTAAAGCATATGAAAAGCAGCAGAATTTCTAAAATGATGCAGTTGGGCAAAAGGGTGTATGAGTTTGTTTCGTGAATATCTTCAGGAAAAAAACACATACAGAGTTTTTGGCCAACCAAGCAAGAAGGAAATGCAAATCCGCACAATAAAGAAGTCTCAATTTCCACTGCTCAGAAAGTCCATCCAAAAAATGTGTACAAATCAAAAATGCAGGAGAGGCCATGGAAAACAGGGAGACTAGTCACGCTGATGGGTGGGGTATAAATATCCAAGAGCTACTCTGAAGAAGTGTATGCTGTTTCCTAAAACATCTAAAATACAAAGCCCCCGAGCAAAGGGGACTTCAACTCATGGACATATAACTTGGGAAGACTAAATATCAACAAGACACAGGCACCCCAAAGTTTAGGGCTGCTCTGCATACAAGAACCTCAACCTCGGTACACCTAAAGTATCCCAGGAAAAAGAGAAATGCATAAAGAACTTGTGGTAATTTTGTACAATGGAATATCACTCAGACGTGAAATCAATGTCATAAGGCCAGTAGCAGCATAATGAGAGGATTTAGGTATGATGATTCTAAGGGAAATTAGTCACACAGAAAAAGAATCTTATCATAAGATATCACTTACAGAGGGAATGTCAACATCACAACACATGAACTGAATTAGGAAAGAGAGCAGCGTCTCACATTTAGAAAACACTCTTATGCCTCCTTAAGGGGAAAGGAGAGGTGGGGTGATGCATAAAGCCAGAGTTTGATATTAGCACAGGTACCATTCCATAAACCAAATACAGAATAGACAAGACCTACACCTTCCTCAGTGAACGGGACTCAAAACCCCTATTCCCCACAGAGGAATATATCTGATTAGTAAGAATCTTAAAACCTATGTACTGATATGCCTCTGTAAGGGAATCAAGTGTGTCTAGACTGGCATAAACACGTCAGTGAAAATCAGCTCAACCCCATTATAAAAATGAATTTCAAAAACAAAACAAAAAACAGCGAAATTCTTACACAATTCCTTCAGGGGTTCTGATGAAACATAGAATGACCCTATCTGCAAAGACAGCTGGATGAGACATAAGGCTGGACACTTGGGACTGAGAGGACTGGTGAGATTGGGAGAGAAAATGCAGACCCTCTAAAGTAGTAATGCATGCCACCATTCCATGGGTCCCAAATTTCCAGGTAGAAGGGAATATCACTACAGTTATAACATGTATGGGAAACCTAGAGAATGGACACCCTGTGATGGTGAAAGGTTTCTGAAAGTCTCCTACTTTTTCCTCTCCTTGTGCTACAGTTTGGCATTCCAACTACTTTACTATCAATCTCCCAACTTAGGAGAGTCATCCCCTATAACCTCCTGGTTCGCACAGTTTGCTAATTGTGCAGAGGATGAAAGGGAAGAGGGAGAACCAATCAGAGAGTAGATGTAGGCCTTTGGACGGACACATGTCACTCTAAATTCCCATCAGGAAGAAGAATTAACCAAAGCCTCAGCCACCCACAGGGAACCAGTATAGCCACCCCTGGAACCAGTATAGGTCCTGAAGCAAAATTGTGGATTTGCGGTCAGCTCCCAAAAATGGGATTTGAAAATTGGAGCTCAGGGGCAAAGCAAATCAAAAACCTGCAGAGTTATAATGGACTACTCTCTTCCAAAAATCTGTTGAGGGAAGGCAACAAAGCGGACTTGAAAATGAGGCAGAATTGCACAAAACATATTTCAAGAGGTAAATTGGAATCGCCTTTAAAGCACAGGAAAGGCATCACAACTTCGAGAATGATGCACTTGGCCAAAAAAGCATATGAATTTTCTCCTGAATATATTCAGGAGAAAAGGCATAGTCCCTTTTTGGCCAATCAAGCAAGCGCGCAATGCAAATCCACACTACAAAGAATTGTCACTTCCCACCGTTCAAAAAGGACATCCGAAAATCTGTAAAAACCAGAAAGGCAAGATAGAGGTGACAAGGGCATAAAGCAATATGATCCCAAGGGTCATGGAGGATTGTGATAACAAGTGCATGGAGCATTGTGATGACAAGATTATGTATCATTTTGCTGTCAAAGGCATTGTGATGACAGGGTTCATGGAGCACTGTGATGACAAGCGTCATGGAGCATTGTGATTACAGGGTTCATGGAGCATTGGGATGACAAGGGCATGGAGCATTTTGATGACAAGATTCCCGGATCATTGTGTTGTCAGGGTTCATTCAGCGTTTTGATGACAGTGGTCATGGAGCATTGTGATGACAGAGGTCATGGAGCATTGTGATGAGAACATCATGGAGCATTGGGCTGAAAATGTTCATGGAGAATTGTGATGACAGGGGTCAAGGAGAATTGTGATGACAAGGTACTGGAGCATTGTGATGAGAAGACCATGGAGCCATGTGATGACAAGTCTCATGGAGCATTCTGATGAAAAGGGTCATGGAGCATTGTGATTACAAGGGTCTTGGAGCATTGTGATGACAAGGGCATGGAACATTGGGATGAGAATATCATGGAGCGTTCTGATGACATTCATCATGGAGCTTTGTGATGACAAGGGCATGGAACATTGTGATTACAGGGGTCTTGGAGCATTGTGATGACAAGGGCAGTGAACAATGGGATGAGAATATCATGGAGCGTTCTGATGACATGCATCATGGAGCTTTTTGAGGACAAGGGCATGGAACATTGTGATTACAGGGGCCTTGAAGCACTGTGAGGGAAAGGGCATGTAACATTGTGATGAAAAAGGCATGGAGCCTTGTCATGACAGGGTTCAAGGAGCATACTGATGACAAGTGTCAGGGACCATTGTGATGACAAGGGTATTGAGCACTGTGATGACAAATATCATGGAGCATTTTGATTAGAAGACCATGGATACTTGTGATGACGAGCGTTATGTGGAGCTCTGATGATAGGTGTTATGGAATATGGTGATCACAAGGATTTGGAGCATTGTGATGACAGAGGTCATAGAGCATTTTGATTTCATTGTGATGACAATAGCATGAAGCATTATGATGATGCGCATTTGGTGCATTGTGATGACAGCGTTCATGGAGCATTGAGATGAAAAGGGGCATGGAGCATTATGATTAGAGGAGTCTTGGATCATTGTGATGAAAAGGGCATGGAACATTGGTCTGAAATGTTTCATGGATTATTGTGATGAGAGGGGGCAAGGAGCATTGTGATAACAAGGGAACGGAGCACTGTGATACATGGTTCATGGAAGATTGTAATGAGAAGCGCATGGAGCATTGTGAGAAGATATGGCATCGAGCATTGTGATGAAATGCATCATGGATCATGTGATGACAAGGGCTTTGAACAATGTGATGAGAGGTTTTTGGAGCCTTGTGATGATAATGTCATGGAGCATTGTGATGCCAAGGGTCATGGAGTTTTGTGATGACAAAGGTCATGGAGCATTTTGATGACAAGGGTGTGGTGCATTCTCTTGTGATGGGGAGGGAGCATTGTGATGACAGGGTCATGGAGCAATTTGATGAAAAGTGTCATGGAACCTTTTGATGACAGGGGTTATGGAACATTGTGATGTCAGGAGTCATGGAACATTTTCATGACGGTGTTGTGGACCATTGTGATGACAGGGGAGTGGGTGTATTGTGATGACTAGGGAGGGAACATTTTGATATCATTCGTGAGAGAGCATTTTGATAAGAAGTGCATGGAGCATTGTGAGGACAAATTTTATGGAGCATTGTGATGACAAGCTTTTGGAGCACTGTGATTACAAGCACATGGCGCATTGTGATGACATGGGTCATGGAGCAATGTGATGACAAGGGTCACTGAGCATTGTGATGAAAATTTCATGGAGCATTTTGGTGACAATGGTCACAGACCCTAGTGATGAGGAGGGCATGGACCATTGTGATGACAAAGGTCATGAAGCATTGTGATGACTGGAGTCACGGAGCATTGTGATGACAGGGGACATAGAGCTTTTTGATGAAAAGGCAATGAGCATTGTGATGACAGGGGCATGGTGCATTGGCCTGACATGTTTCATGGATTATTGTGATGACAGTGGGCATGGTGCAATGTGATGACAAAGGCATGGAGCATTGTGATGAGAAGGTCATGGAATATTTTGACGACAGGTCTCAGGGAGCATTGTGATGACATATGTCATGGTCCATTGCGATGACAATGGAATGGAATATTGTGATGCCAAGTGTCATGGAGGATTGTGATGACAAATGTAATGGAGCATTTTGATGACAAGGGCTTGGAGCATTGTGATGACAGTTGTCAGGGAGCACTGTGATGACAAGCGTCACAGAGCATTGTGAATACAGGGGTCATGTAGCATTGGGATGACAAGGGCATGGATCATTGTGATGACAAGAGTCATGGAGTATTGGGCTGAAAATATTCATGGAGTATTGTGATGACAGTGGTCATGGAGCATTGTGATGACTAGGGGATGGAGCATTGTGATGACAAGAGTCCCGGATCATTGTGTTGTCAGGTGTCATGGAGTGTTGTGATGACAGTGGTCATGGAGCATTGTGATGATATTGGTCTTGGAGCATTGTGATGAGAAGGTCACGGAGCATTCGGCTGAAAATATTCATGGCATATTGTGATGACAGGGGTCATGGAGCATTGTGATGACAAGGGAATGGAGCATGGTGATGACAAGGTCCTGGAGCATTGTGATGAGAAGACCATGGAGACTTGTGATGACAAGTCTCATGGAGCATTCTGATGATAAGGGGCATGGAGCATTGTGATTACAGGGGTCTTGGAGCATTGTGATGACAAGGGCATGGAGCATTGTGAGGAGAAGGCCATTGAACATTCTGATGACATGCCTCATGGAGCTTTGTGATATCAAGGTCATGGAGCATTGTGATTACAGGGGTTTTGGAGCATTCTGAATACAAGGGTCATGGAGCCTTGTGATGACAAGGCCGTGGAACATTGTGATGGCAGGGGTCATGAAGCATTGTTATGACAGAGATAATGGAGCATTGTGATGAGAAGGGCATTGAGCATTGGTCTGAAATGTTTCATGGATTATTGTGATGAGAGTAGGCATGGAGCATTGTGATCACAAGGGCACGGAACACTGTGATACATGGGTCATGGAGGATTGTAATGACAAAGGCATGGAGCATTGTGATGGGAAGGGAATCGAGCATTGTGATGACAAGTGTCATGGTGCTTTGTGATGACAAGGGCATGGAGCCATGTGATGAGAGGGTTCATGGAGCATTGTGATGACAATGACATGGAGCATTGTGATGCCAAGGGCCATGGAGCTTTGTGATGACAATGGTCATGGAGCATTTTGATGACAAGGTTGTGGTGCATTGTGATGAGAATTGGAGGGAGCATTGTGATGACAGGTTCATGCAGCAGTTTGATGAAAATTGTAATGGAACATTTTGATGACAGGGGTTATAGAACACTGTGATGCCAGGGGTCATGGAGCTTTGGGATGAAAGGGGTCATGGAGCATTTTGATGACAGGGTTTATGGAACATTGTGATGTCAGGGGTCATGGAACATTGTGATAACAGGGGTGAGGGAGGATTGTGATGACTAGTGGTGGAACATTGTGATATCTCATGTGAGAGAGCATTTGGATGAGAAGTTCATGGAGCATTGTGATTACAAGGTTTATGGAGCATAGCGATGACAAGGTTGTGGATCATTGTGATGAAAATTGCATGGCACATTGTGATGACAAAGGTCATGGATCATTGTTCTAACAAAGGCATGGAGCATTGTGATGACAAGGGTCACGGAGCATTGTGATGAAAAGTTCATGGAGCATTGTGGTTACAAAGGTCACAGAGCCTTGTGATGATGCGGGAAAGGACCGTTTTGATGACAAACTTTATGAAGCATTGTGATGACTGGAGTCACGGGGCATTGTGATGACAGGGGTCATGGAGCATTGTGATGACAAGGGCATGGAGCACTGTGATGACAGGGTCATGGAGCATTGGACTGACAAGTTTCATAGATGATTGTGATGACAGTGGACATGGTGCATTGTGATGACAAGGGCATGGAGCATTGTGATGACAAGGGCATGGTGTATTGTGAAGACAGGTGTCAGGGAGCATTGTGATGACATATGTCATGGTCCATTGCGATGACAATGGCATGGAGCATTGTGATGCCAAATGAAATGGAGGATTGTAATGACAAATATAATGGAGCATTGTAATGAGTACGGCTTGGAGCATTATGATGACAAGGGCCATTGAGAATTTTCATGACAATGTCGTGAAGCATTGTGATGACAAGGTCCTGGAGCAGTGTGATGAGAAAACCATGGAGCCTTGTGATGACAAGCCTCATGGAGCATACTGATGAAAAGGGGCATGGAGAATACTGATTACAGGGGTCTTGGAACATTGTGATAACAAGGGCATGGAGCATTGTGATGACAAGGGCATGGAGCATTGGTCTAATAAGTTTCATGGATTATTGTGATGACAGTTGGAATGGTGCATTGTGATGACAAGGGCATGGAGCATTGTGATGACCAGTTCATGCAGTATTGTGAGAAGAGTTGTCACGGAGCATTGTGATGACATATGTATTAGCCCATTGTGATGACAATGGCATGGAGAATTGTGATGCCAAGCTTCATGGAGGATTCTGATGACAAAGGTAAAGGAGCATTGTGATGACAATGGCTTGGAGCATAGTGATGACAAGGTTCAGGGAGCATTGTGCTGACAAGTGCATGGAGAAGTGTGATGACAAGGGTCATGGAGCATTCTGATGACAAGCTTGTGGAGTATTTTGATGACAATGGCATGGAGCATTCTGATGAAAACGGCATGGGGTTTTGTGATGAAAAATGCATGCAGCCTTTTCGTGACAGGGTTCAAGGAGCATTCTGACGACAAGTGTCATGGAGCATTGTGATGACAAGTGTATTGAGAATTGTGATGACAAAGGTCATGGAGCTTTGTGATGAAAAGGACATGGAGTATTGTGATGACAGGCATCATGGAGCGTTGTGATGACAAGTGTTATGGAACATTGTGATCACAAGTATTTGGAGCATTGCGATGACAGAGGTCATGGATCATTTTGATTTCAAGGAGCATGTAGCATTGTGATGACAAGGGCATGAAGCAATGTGATCCCAAGATACATAGAGGATATTGATGACAATGGTAATGGAGTATTGTGATGACAAGTGCCTAGAATATTGTAATGAGTAGGTCCTGTAGCATTTTTATGACAAAGGCATGGAGCATTGTGATGACAGGTGTCATGAAGCACTGTGATGACAAGCGTCACAGATCATTGTGAATACAGGGGTCATGTAGCATTGGGATGACAAGGGCATGGATCATTGTGATGACAAGCGTCATGGAGTATTGGGCTGAAAATGTTCATGGAGTATTGTGATGACAGGGGTCATTGTGCATTGTGATGACTAGGGAATGGAGCATTGTGATGACAAGAGTCCCGGATCATTGTGTTGTCAGGTGTCATGGAGTGTTGTGATGACAGTGGTCATGGAGCATCGTGATGATATTGGTCTTGGAGCATTGTGATGAGAAGCTCACGGAGCATTCGGCTGAAAATATTCATGGCGTATTGTGATGACAGGGGTCATGGGGCATTGTGATGCCAAGGGAATGGAGCATGGTGATGACAAGGTCCTGGAGCATTGTGATGAGAAGACCATGGAGACTTGTGATGACAAGTCTCATGGAGCATTCTGATGATAAGTGGCATGGAGCATTGTGATTACAAGGGTCTTGGAGCATTGTGATGACAAGGGCATGTAGCATTGTGAGGAGAAGGCCATGGAACATTCTGATGACATGCGTCATGGAGCTTTGTGATATCAAGGTCATGGAGCATTGTGATTACAGGGGTTTTGGAGCATTGTGAAGACAAGGGTCATGGAGCCTTGTGATGACAAGGCCGTGGAACATTGTGATGGCAGGGGTCATGAAGCATTGTTATGACAGAGATAATGGAGCATTTTGATGAGAAGGGCATTGAGCATTGGTCTGAAATGTTTCATGGATTATTGTGATGAGAGTGGGCATGGAGCATTGTGATGACAAGGGCACGGAACACTGTGATACATGGGTCATGGGGGATTGTAATGACAAAGGCATGGAGCATTGTGATGGGAAGGGCATCGAGCATTGTGATGACAAGTGTCATGGTGCTTTGTGATGACAAGGGCAAGGAGCCATGTGATGGGAGGGTTCATGGAGCATTGTGATGACAATGACATGGAGCATTGTGATGCCAAGGGCCATGAAGCTTTGTGATGACAATGGTCATGGAGCATTTTGATGACAAGGGTGTGGTGCATTGTGATGAGAAGGGGAGGGAGCATTTTGATGACAGGTTCATGCAGCAATTTGATGAAAACTGTAATGGAATATTTTGATGACAGGGATTATAGAACACTGTGATGCCAGGGGTCATGGAGCTTTGGGATGAAAGGGGTCATGGAGCATTTTGATGACAGGGGTTATGGAACATTGTGATGTCAGGGGTCATGGAACATTGTGCAGATAAGGGGATGTTGCATTGTGATGACAGGGGTCATGGAACATTGTGATAACAGGGGTGAGGGAGGATTGTGATGACTAGTGGTGGAACATTGTGATATCTCATGTGAGAGAGCATTTGGATGAGAAGTTCATGGAGCATTGTGATTACAAGGTTTATGGAGCATAGCGATGACAATGTTGTGGATCATTGTGATGAAAATTGCATGGCACGTTGTGATGACAAAGGTCATGGAGCATTGTTCTAACAAAGGCATGGAGCATTGTGATGACAAGGGTCACGGAGCATTCTGATGAAAAGTTCATGGAGCATTGTTGTTACAAAGGTCACAGAGCCTTGTGATGATGCGGGAAAGGACCGTTTTGATGACAAACGTTAAGATGCATTGTGATGACTGGAGTCACGGGGCATTGTGATGACAGGGGTCATGGAGCATTGTGATGACAAGGGCATGGAGCACTGTGATGACAGGTTCATGGAGCATTGGACTGACAATTTTCATAGATGATTGTGATGACAGTGGACATGGTGCATTGTGATGACAAGGGCATGGAGCATTGTGATGACAAGGGCATGGAGTATTGTGAAGACAGGTGTCAGGGAGCATTGTGATGACATATGTCATGGTCCATTGCGATGACAATGGCATGGAGCATTGTGATGCCAAATGTAATGGAGGATTGTAATGACAAATATAATGGAGCATTGTGATGACTATGGCTTGGAGCATTATGATGACAAGGGCCATTGAGAATTTTCATGACAATGTGGTGAAGCATTGTGATGACAAGGTCCTGGAGCCCTGTGATGAGAAAACCATGGAGCCTTGTGATGACAAGCCTCATGGAGCATACTGATGAAAAGGGGCATGGAGCATACTGATTACAGGGGTCTTGGAACATTGTGATAACAAGGGCATGGAGCATTGTGATGACCAGTTCATGCAGTATTGTGAGAAGAGGTGTCACGGAGCATTGTGATGACATATGTATTAGCCCATTGTGATGACAATGGCATGGAGCATTGTGATGCCAAGTTTCATGGAGGATTCTAATGACAAAGGTAAAGGAGCATTGTGATGACAATGGCTTGGAGCATAGTGATGACAAGGTTCAGGGAGCATTGTGCTGACAAGTGCATGGAGAAGTGTGATGACAAGGGTCATGGAGCATTCTGATGACAAGCTTGTGGAGTATTTTGATGACAATGGCATGGAGCATTGTGATGAAAACGGCATGGGTCTTTGTGATGAAAAAGGCAAGGAGCCATTTCGTGACAGGGTTCAAGGAGCATTCTGACGCCAAGTGTCAGGGAGTATTGTGATGACAAGTGTATTGAGAATTGTGATGACAAAATCATGGAGCATTGTGATGAAAAGGGCATGGAGTATTGTGATGAAAGGCATCATGGTTCACTGTGATGAGAAGTGTTATGGAACATTGTGATCACAAGGGTTTGGGGCATTGCGATGACAGTGGTCATGGATCATTTTGATTTCAAGAAACATGGAGCATTGTGATGACAAGGGCATGAAGCAATGGGATCCCAAAATACATGGAGGATAGTGATGACAATGGTAGTGCAGTATTGTGATGACAAGCACATAGAGCATTGTAATGACAAGGTCAGGTAGCATTTTGCTGACAATGGCATGGAGCATTGTGATGACAGGTTTCATGGAGCACTGTGATGACAAGCGTCACAGAGCATTGTGAATACAGGGGTGATGGAACATTGGGATGACAAGGGCATGGAGCATTGTGTGGAGAAGGCCATGGAACATTCTGATGACATGCGTCATGGAGCTTTGTGATGACAAGGGCATGGAGCTTTGTGATTACAGGGGTCTTGGTGCATTGTGATGACAGAGGTAATGGAGAATTGTGATGAGAAGGGAATGGAGCATTGTGATTACAAGGTTTATGGAGCATTGCGATGACAAATTTCTGGACCTTTGGGATGAAAAGCGTGTGGCACATTGTGATGACAAGGGTCATGGAGCATTTTTCTGACAAAGGCATGGAGCATTGTGATGACACGTGTCACGGAGCATTGTGATGAAATGTTCATGGAGCATTGTGGTTAAAAAGGTAACAGAGCCTTGTGATGACACGGGTATCAACCACTGTGATGACAAATGTTATGAAGAATTGTGATGACTGGAGTAACGGAGCATTGTGATGACAGGGGTCATGGAGCATTGTGATGAAAAGGGCATGGAGCATTGTGCTGAGAATGACATAGAGCATTGTGATGACATGTGTCATGGAGCACTGTGATGACAAGCGTCACGGAGCATTGTGAATACAGGGGTCATGGAGCATTAGGATGACAAGGGCATGGATCATTGTGATGACAATTGTCATGGAGAATTGGGCTGAAAATGTTCCTGGAGTATTGTGATGACGGGGGACATGGAGGACTGTGATGACAATGGAATGGAGCATGGTGATGACAAGGTCCTGGAGCATTGTGATGAGATGACCAGGGAGACTTGTGATGACAAGTTTCATGGAGCATCCTGATGAAAAGGGGCATGGAGCATTGTGATTACAGGGGTCTTGGAGCATTGTGATGACAAGGGCATGGAGCATTGTGAAGAGAAGGCCAAGGAACATTCTGATTATATGCGTCATGGAGCATTGTGATGAAAAGGGCATGGAGCATTGTGATTACAAGGGTCTTGGAGCATTGTGATGACAAGGGTCATGGAGCCTTGTGATGACAAGGCCGTGGAACATTGTGATGGCAGGTGTCATGGAGCATTGTTATGACAGAGGTAATGGAGCATTGTGATGAGAAGAGCATTGAGCATTGGTCTGAAATATTTCATGGATTGTTGTGATGAGAGTGGGCATGGAGCATTGTCATGACAAGGGCACGGAACACTGTGATACATCGGTCATGGAGGATTGTAATAACAAATGCAAGGAGCATTCTGATGAGAAGGGCATTGAGCATTGTGATGACAAGTGTCATGGTGCTTTGTGATGACAAGGGCATGGAGCCATGTGATGAAAGGGTTCATGGAGCATTGTGATGACAATGACATGGAGCATTGTGATGCCAAGGGTCATGGAGCTTTGTGATGACAAAGGTCAAGGAGCATTTTGATGACAAGGGCGTGGTGCATTGTGATGAGAAATGCAGGGAGCATTTTGATGACAGGGTCATGCAGCAGTTTGATGAAATGTGTAATGGAACATTTTGATGACAGGGGTTATAAAACATTGTGATGCCAGGTGTCATGGATCTTTGGGATGAAAAGGGTCATGGAGCATTTTGATGACAGGGGTTATGGAACATTGTGATGTCAGGTGTCATGGAACATTTTGCAGATAAGGGGATGTAGCATTGTGATGACAGGGGTCATGGAACATTGTGATAACAGGGGTCAGGGAGGATTGTGATGACTAGTGATGGAACATTGTGATATCTCATGTGAGAGAGCATTTGGATGAGAAGTCATGGAGCATTGTGATTACAAGATTTATGGAGCATAGCGATGACAAGGTTGTGGATCATTGTGATGAAAAGCGCATGGTACATTGTGATGAGAAGGGTCATGGAGCATTGTTCTGACAAAGGCATGGAGCATTGTGATGACAAGTGTCATGGAGCATTGTGATGAAAAGTTCATGGAGCATTGTGCTTAAAATGGTCACAGAGCCTTGTGATGAGGCGGGCATGGACCGTTGTGATGACAGATGTTATGAATCATTGTGATTACTGGAGTCAAGGGACATTGTGATGACAGGGCTCATGGAGCATTGTGATGACAAGGGCATGGAGCACTGTGATGACAGGGGCATGGAGCATTATGAAGACAAGGTCATGGAGTATTGTGAAGACAGGTGTCAGGGAGCATTGTGGTGACATAAGTCATGGTCCATTGCGATGACAATGGCATGGAGCATTGTGATGCCAAATGTAATGGAGGATTGTAATGACAAATATAATGGAGCATTGTTATGACTACGGCTTGGAGCATTATGATGACAAGGGCCATTGAGAATTTTCATGACAATGTCGTGAAGCATTGTGATGACAAAGTCCTGGAGCACTGTGATGAGAAAACCATGGAGCCTTGTGATGACAAGTCTCATGGAGCATACTGATGAAAAGGGGCATGGAGCATTCTGATTACAGGGGTCTTGGAACATTGTGATAACAAGGGCATGGAGCATTGTGATGACAAGGGCATGAAGCATTGTTCTAATAATTTTCATGGATTATTGTGATGACAGTTGGAATGGTGCATTGTGATGACAAGGGCATGGAGCATTGTGATGACCAGGTCATGCAGTATTGTGAGAAGGGGTGTCACGGAGCATTGTGATGACATATGTATTAGCCCATTGTGATGACAATGGCATGGAGCATTGTGATGCCAAATTTCATGGAGGATTCTGATGACAAAGGTAAAGGAGCATTGTGATGACAATGGCTTGGAGCATAGTGATGACAAGGTTCAGGGAGCATTGTGCTGACAAGTGCATGGAGAATTGTGATGACAAGGGTCATGGAGCATTCTGATGACAAGCTTATGGAGTATTTTGATGACAATGGCATGGAGCATTCTGATGAAAACTGCATGGGGCTTTGTGATGAAAAAGGCAAGGAGCCTTTTCGTGACAGGGTTCAAGGAGCATTCTGTCGACAAGTGTCTGGGAGCATGGTGATGACAAGTGTAATGAGAATTGTGATGAAAAAGGTCATGGTGCATTGCGATGAAAAGGGCATGGAGTATTGTGATGACAGGCATCATGGAGCGTTGTGATGAAAAGTGTTATGGAACATTGTGATCACAAGGGTTTGGAGCATTGCGATGACAGAGGTCATGGATCATTTAGATTTCAAGGAGCATGGAGCATTGTGATGACAAGGGCATGAAGCAATGTGATCCCAAGATTCATGGAGGATTGTGATGACTCTTTTAATGCAGTATTGTGATGACAAGCACATAGAGCATTGTAATGACAAGGTCAGGTAGCATTTTGCTGACAAAGGCATGGAGCATTGTGATGACAGGTGTCATGGAGCACTGTGATGACAAGCGTCACGGAGCATTGTGAATACAGGGGTCATGGAGCATTGGGATGACAAGGGCATGGATCATTGTGATGACAAATGTCATGGAGCATTGGGCAGAAAATGTTCATGGAGTATTGTGATGACAGGGGTCATGGAGCATTGTGATGACTAGGGAATGGAGCATTGTGATGACAAGAGTCCCGGATCATTGTGTTGTCAGGTGTCATGTAGTGTTGTTATGAGAGTGATCATGGAGAATTTTGATGATATTGGTCTTGGAGCATTGTGATGAGAAGGTCATGGGGCATTGGGCTGAAAATATATATGGAGTATTGTGATGACAGGGGTCATGGAGCATTGTGATGACAAGGGAATGGAGCATGGTGATAACAAGGTCCTGGAACATTGTGATGAGATGACCATGGAGACTTGTGATGACAAATCTCATGGAGCATTCTGATGAAAAAGGGCATGGAGCATTGTGATTACATGGGTCTTGGAGCATTGTGATGACAAGGGCATGGAGCATTGTGTGGAGCAGGCCATGGAACATTCTGATGACATGCGTCATGGAGCTTTGTGATGACAAGGGCATGGAGTTTTGTGATTTCAGGGGTCTTGGAGCATTGTGATGACAGAGGTAATGGAACATTGTGATGAGAAGTGCATGGAGCATTGTGATGAAAAGTTCATGCAGTATTGTGAAAAGTGGTGTCACGGAGCACTGTGATGACATATGTATAGGCCCATTGTGATGACAATGGCATGGAGCATTGTGATGATGCAAATTGTCATGGATGATTCTGATGACAAAGGTAATGGAGCATTTTGATGGCAATGGCTTGGAGCATAGTGATGACAAGTTTCAGGGAGCATTGTGCTGACAAGTGCATGCAGAATTGTGATGGCAAGAGTCATGGAGCATTCTGATGACAAACTTTTGGAGTATTTTGATGACAATGGCATGGAGCATTGTGATGAAAATGGCATGGGGCTTTGTGATGAAAAAGGCATGCAGCCATTTCGTGACAGGGTTCAAGGAGCATTCTGACGACAAGTGTCAGGGAGCATTGTGATGACAAGTGTATTGAGAATTGTGATGACAAAGGTCATGGAGCATTGTGATGACAAGGGCATGAAGCATTGTGATTACAGGGGTTTTGGAGCATTGTGATGACAAGGGCCATGGATCCTTGTGATGACAAGCCTGTGGAACATTTTGATGGCAGGGGTCATGGAACATTTTTATGACATAGGTAATGGAGCATTGTGATGAGAAGGTCATTGAGCATTGGTCTGAAATATTTCACGGATTATTGTGATGAGAGTGGGCATGGAGCATTGTGATGACAAGGGCACGGTACACTGTGATACATGGGTCATGGAGGATTGTAATGACAAGGGCATGGAGCATTGTGATGAGAAGGGCATCAAGCATTGTGATGACAAGTGTCATGGAGCCTTTGATGACAAGGGCATGGAGCAATGTGATGAGATGGTTCATGGAGCATTGTGATGACAATGACATGGAGCATTGTGATGCCAATGGTCATGGAGCTTTGTGATGACAAAGGTCATGGAGCATTTTGATGACAAGTGTGTTGTGCATTGTGATGACAAGGGCAGGGAGCTTTTTGATGACAGGGTCATGCAGCAATTTGATGAAAAGTGTAATGGAACATTTTGATGACATGGGATATAGAACATTGTGTTGCCAGGGATCATGGAGCTTTGTGATGAAAAGGGTCATGGAGCATTTTGATGACAGGGGTTATGGAAAATTGTGATGTCAGGGGTCAAGGAACATTGTGCTGATAAGGGGATGTAGCATTGTGATGACAGGGGTCATGGAACATTGTGATAACAGGGTTGAGCGAGGATTGTGATGACTAGTGATGGAACATTGTGATATCTCATGTGAGAGAGCATTTGGATGAGAAGTGCATGGAGCATTGTGATTACAAGTTTTATGGAGCATAGCGATGACAAGGTTGTGGATCATTGTGATGAAAAGTGCATGGCACATTGTGATGACAAAGGTCATGGAGCATTGTTCTGACAAAGGCATGGAGCATTGTGATGACAAGGGTCACGGAGCATTGTGATGAAAAGTTCATGGAGCATTGTGTTTAGAAAGGTCACAGAGCCTTGTGATGATTCGGGAAAGGACCGTTGTGATGACAAACGTTATGAATCATAGTGATGACTGGAGTCACGGAGCATTGTGATGACAGGTGTCATGGAGCATTGTGATGACAAGGGCATGGAGCATTGTGATGACAGTGGCATGGAGCATTGGTCTGACAAGTTTCATAGATTATTGTGATGACAGGCATCATGGAGCGTTGTGATGACAAGTGTTATGGAACATTGTGATCACAAGTATTTGGAGCATTGCGATGACAGAGGTCATGGATCATGTTGATTTCAAGGAGCATGTAGCATTGTGATGACAAGGGCATGAAGCAATGTGATCCCAAGGTTCATGGAGGATAGTGATGACAATGGTAATGGAGTATTGTGATGACAAGTGCATAGAGTATTGTAATGAGAAAGTCATGTAGCATTTTGATGACAAAGGCATGGAGCATTGTGATGACAGGAGTCATGGAGCACTGTGATGACAAGCGTCACGGAGCATTGTGAATACAGGGGTCATGGAGCATTGGGATGACAAGGGCATGGATCATTGTGATGACAAGCGTCATGAAGTATTGGGCTGAAAATATTCATGGAGTATTGTGATGACAGTGGTCATGGAGCATTGTGATGACTAGGGAATGGAGCATTGTGATGACAAGTGTCCCGGATCATTGTGTTGTCAGGTGTCATGGAGTGTTGTGATGACAGTGGTCATGGAGCATTGTGATGATATTGATCTAGGAGCATTGTGATGATAAGGTCATGGAGCATTGGGCTGAAAATATTCATGGAGTACTGTGATGACAGGGGTCATGGAGCATTGTGATGACAAGGGAATGGAGCATGGTGATGACAAGGTCCTGGAGCATTGTGATGAGAAAACCATGGAGACTTGTGATGACAATTCTCATGGAGCATTCTGATGATAAGGGGCATGGAGCATTTTGATTACAGGTGTCTTGGAGCATTGTGATGACAAGGGCATGTAGCATTGTGAGGAGAAGGCCATGGAACATTCTGATGACATGCGTCATGGAGCTTTGTGATGACAATGGAATGGAGCATTGTGATTACATGGGTTTTGGAGCATTGTGATGACAAGGGTCATGGAGCCTTGTGATGACAATGCCGTGGAACATTGTGATGGCAGGGGTCATGGAGCATTGTTATGACAGAGATAATGGAGCATTGTGATGAGAAGGCCATTGAGCATTGGTCTGAAATATTTCATGGATTATTGTGAAGACAGTTGGAATGGCGCATTGTGATGACAAGGGCATGGAGCATTGTGAGGACCACGTCATGCAGTAATGTGAAGAAAGGTGTCAGGGAGCATTGTGATGAGATATGTAATGGCCCATTGTGATGACAATGGCATAGCGCATTGTGATGCCAAGTGTCATGGAGGATTCTGATGACAAAGGTAATGGAGCATTGTGATGACAATGGCTTGGAGCATTGTGATGAAAAGGGTCAAGGAGCATTGTGCTCACAAGTGCTTGGAGAATTGTGATGACAAGGGTCATGGAGCCTTGTGATGACAGGGCCGTGGAACATTGTGTGGGCAGGTGTCATGGAGCATGGTTATGACAGAGGTAATGGAGCATTGTGATGAGAAGGGCATTGAGCATTGGTCTGAAAGGTTTCATGGATTTTTGTGATGAGATTGGGCATATAGCACTGTGATGACAAGGGCACGGAACACTGTGATACATGGTTCATGGAGGATTTTAATGACAAGGGCATGGAGCATTGTGATGAGAAGGGCATTGAGCATTGTGATGACAAGTGTCATGGAGCTTTGTGATGACAAGGGCATGGAGCAATGTGATGAGAGTGTTCATGGAACTTTGTGATAACAATGACATGGAGCATTGTGATGCCAATGATCATGGAGATTTGTGATGACAAATAACAGGGAGCATTTTGATGACGAGGGTGTGGTGCATTATGATGAGAAGGGCAGGGAGCATTTTGATGACAGGGTCATGCAGCAATTTGATGAAAATGTAATGGAATATTTTGAGGGCAGCTGCTATAGAACATTGTGCTGCCAGGGATCATTTAGTTTTGGGATGAAAAGGGTCATGGTGCATTTTGATGACAGGGGTTATGGAACATTGTGATGATAAGGGTATGTAGCACTGTGATGACAGGGGTCATGGAACATTATGATTACAGGGGTGAGGGGTATTGTGATGACTAGTAATGGAACACTGTGATATCTCATGTGAGAGAGCATTTGGATGAGAAGTCATGGAGCATTGTGATTACAAGGTTTATGGAGCATAGCGACTACAAGGTTGTGGACCGATGTGATGAAAAGCACGTGGCACATTGTGATGACAAGGGTCATGGAGCATTGTTCTGACAAAGGCATGGAGCATTGTGATGACAAAGGTCACGGAGTGTTGTGATGAAAAGTTCATGGAGCACTGTGGTTACAAAGGTCACAGAGACTTGTGATGACATGGGCAAGGACCATTTTGATGACAAACGTTATGAAGCATTGTGATGAATGGAGTCACGGAGCATTGTGATGATAGGGGTCATGGAGCATTGTGATGACAAGGGCATGGAGGATTGTGGTGACAGGGGCATGGAGCATTGGTCTGACAAGTTTCATAGATTATTGTGATGACAGTGGACATGGTGCATTGTAATGACAAGTGTATGGATCATGGTGATGAGAAGGTCATGGAGTATTGTGAAGACAGGTGTCAGGGAGCATTGTGATGACATATGTCATGGTCCATTGCGATGATAATGGCATGGAGCATTGTGATGCTAAATGTAATGGAGGATTGTGATGACAAATAAAATGGAGCATTGTGATGACTAGGTCTTGGAGCAATATGATGACAAGGGCTATTGAGAATTTTCATCACAAGGTCGTGAAGCATTGTGATGAATGGAGTCATGGAGCATTGTGATGACAAGGGCATGGAGCATTGGTCTAATAAGTTTCATAGATTATTGCGATGACAGTTGGAATGGCGCAGTGTGATGACAAGGGCATGGAGCATTGTGAGGACCACGTCATGCAGTATTGTGAAGACAGGTGTCATGGAGCATTGTGATGAGATATGTAATGGCCCATTGTGATGACAATGGCATAGCGCATTGTGATGCCAAGTGTCATGGAGGATTCTGATGACAAAGGTAATGGAGCATTGTGATGACAATGGCTTGGAGCATTATGATGAAAAGGGTCAGGGAGCATTGTGCTGACAAATGCATGGAGAATTGTGATGACAAGGGTCATGGAATATTCTGATGACAAGCTTGTGGAGTATTTTGATGACAATGGCATGGAGCATTGTGATGAAAACGGCATGGGGCATTGTGATGAAAAAGGCATGGAGCCTTTTTGTGACAGGTTTCAAGGAGCATTCTGACGACCAGATTCAGGAAGCATTGTAATGACAAGTGTATTTAGAATTGTGATGACAATGGTCATGGAGCATTGTGATGAAAAGGCCATGGAGTATTGTGATGACAGGCATCCTGGAGCGTTGTGATGAAAAGTGTTATGGAACATTGTGATTACAAGGGTTTGGAGCATTGTGATGACAGAGGTCATGGATCATTTTGATTTCAAGGAGCATGGAGCACTGTGATGACAAGGGCATGAAGCAGTGTGATCCCAAGGTTCATGGAGGATTGTGATGACAATGGTAATGGAGTACTGTGATGACAAGCGCATAGAGCATTGTAATGACAAGGTCATGTAGCATTTGCTGTCAAATGCATGGAGCATTGTGATGACAGGTGTCATGGAGCACTGTGATGACAAGCGTCCCGGAACTTTGTGAATACAGGGGTCATGGAGCATTGGGATGACAAGGGCATGGTTCAATGTGATGACAAGGTTCATGGAGCATTGGGCTGAAAATGTTCATGGAGTATTTTGATGACAGGGGTCATGGAGCATTGTGATGACTAGGGAATGGAGCATTTTGATGACAAGAGTTCCGGATCATTGTGTTGTCAGCTGTCATGGAGTGTTGTAATGACAGTGGTCATGGAGCACTGTGATGATATTGGCCATGGAGCATTGTGATGAGAAGGTTGTGGAGCATTGTGATTACAGGTGTCTTGATGCATTGTGATGAAATGGGCATGTATCATTGTGATGAAAAAGGCATTGAGCCTTGTCATGACAGGGTTCAAGAAGCATACGGACGACAAGTGTCAGGGAGCATTGTGATGACAAGTGTATTGAGCATTTGATGACAAAGGTCATGGAGCATTGTGATGAGAAGACCATGGATAATTGTGATGATGAGCGTCATGGGGTGTTGTGATGATAATTCTTATGGAACATTGTGATCACAAAGGTTTGGAGCATTATGATGACAGAGGTCATGGAGAATTTAGATTTCATTGTGATGACAATAGCCTGAAACATTATGATGATGGGCATGGTGCATTGTGATGACAGGGTACATGGAGCATTGAAATGAAAAGGGGCATGGAGCATTGTGATTACCGGGGTCTTGGAGCATTGTGATTACAAGGGTATGGAGCATTGTGATGAGAAGGCCATGGAACATTCTGATGACATGCGTCATGGAGCACTGTGATGACAAGGGCATGGAGCATTGTGATTACAGTGGTCTTGGAACATTGTGATGACAAGGGTCATGGAGCCTTGTGATGACATGCCGTTGAACAATGTGATGGCATGTGTCATGGAGCATTGTTATGACAGAGGTAATGGAGCATTGTGATGAGAAGGGCAATGAGCTTTGGTCTAACATGTTTCATGGATTATTGTGATGAGAGTGGGCATGGAGCATTGGGATGAAAAGGACACGGAACACTGTGATGCATGTTTCATGGAGGATTGTAATGACAAGGACATGGAGCATTGTGATGAGAAGGGCATCGAGCATTGTGATGACAAGTGTCATGGAGCTTTGTGATGACAAGGGCATGGAGCAATGTGATGAGAGTGTTCATGGAACTTTGTGATGACAATGACATGGAACATTGTGATGCTAATTGTCATGGAGATTTGTGATGACAAATAACAGGGAGCATTTCGATGACAATGGTGTGGTGCATTGTGATGAGAAGGGAAGGGAGCATTTTGATGACAGGGTCATGCAGCAATTTGATGAAAATGTAATGGAATATTTTGAGGTCAGTTGGTTTAGAACATTGTGATGTCAGGGGTCATGGAGCTTTGGGATGAAAAGGGTCATGGTGCATTTTGATGACAGGGGTTATGGAACATTGTGATGTCAGGGGTCATGGAATATTGTGATGATAAGGGTATGTAGCACTGTGATGACAGGGGTCATGGAACATTATGATTACAGGGGTGAGGGGTATTGTGATGACTAGTGATGGAACATTGTGATATCTCTGGTGAGAGAGCATTTGGATGAGAAGTGCATGGAGCATTGTGATTACAAGGTTTATGGAGCATAGTGATTACAAGGTTGTGGACCGATGTGATGAAAAGCACGTGGCACATTGTGATGACAAGGGTCATGGAGCATTGTTCTGACAAAGGCATGGAGCATTGTGATGACAAGGGTCACGGAGCGTTGTGATGAAAAGTTCAAGGAGCATTGTGGTTACAAATGTCACAGAGCCTTGTGATGACACGGGCATGGACCGTTTTGATGACAAACTTTATGAAGCATTGTGATGACTGGATTCACGGAGCATTGTGATGATAGGGGTCATGGAGCATTGTGAGGACAAGGGCATGGAGCATTGTGGTGACAGGGGCATGGAGCATTGATATGAAAAGTTTCAAAGATTATTGTGATGACAGTGGACATGGTGCATTGTAATGACAAGTGTATGGATCATGGTGATGAGAAGGTCATGGAGTATTGTGAAGACAGTTGTCAGGGAGCATTTTGATGACATATGTCATGGTCCATTGTGATGATAATGGCATGGAGCATTGTGATGCTAAATGTAATGGAGGATTGTGATGACAAATAAAATGGAGCATTGTGATGACTAGGGCTTGGAGCAATATGATGACAAGGGCTATTGAGAATTTTCTTCACAAAGTTGTGAAGCATTGTGATGACAAGGTCCTGGAGCATTGTGATGAGAAATCCATGGAGCCTTGTGATGACAAGTCTCATATAGCATACTGATGAAAAGGGGCATGGACCACTGTGATTACAGGGGTCTTGGAACATTGTGATGACAAGGGCATGGAGCATTGTTAAGAGAAGGCCAAGGAGCATTCTGAGGACATGCGTCATTGGGCTTTGTGATGACCAGCGCATGGAGCATTTTGATTACAGGGGTCTTGTAGCAGTGTGATGGAAAGGGCATGGAACATTGTGATGAAAAATTCATGGAGCCTTGTCATGACAGGTTTCAAGGAGCATACAGACAACAAGTGTCATGGAGCATATTGATGACAAGTGTATTGAGCAATGTGATGACAAGGGTCATGGGGCATTGTGATGAGAAGGCCATGCAGCATTCTGATGACATGTGTCATGGAGCTTAGTGATGACAAGGGCATGGAGCAATGTGATGCCAAGGGTCATGGAGGATTCTGATGACAAATGTAATGGTGCATTGTGATGACAATGGCTTGGAGCATTGAGATGACAAGGGTCAGGGAGCATTTTGATGACGGGGGTTACGGAACATTGTGATGTCAGGGATCATCGAACATTGTGATGATAAGTGCATGTAGCACTGTGATGACAGGAGTCATGGAACATTGTGATGACAGGGGTGAGGGAGTATTGTGGCGAATAGTGAAGTAACATTGTGATATCAGTGGTGAGAAAGCATTTTGATCAGAAGTTCATGGAGCATTGTGATGACAATGTTTATGGAGCATTGTGATGACAAGATTGTGGAGCACTGTGATGACAAGCGCATGGTGCATTGTGATGACATGTGTCATGGAGCATTGTGCTGACAAGCGCATGGAGCATTATGATGACAAGGTTCATGGAGCATTGTGCTGAGAAAGGCATAGAGCATTGTGTTGACTGGGGTCAAAGAGAATTGTGATGAAAAGTTCATGGAGCATTGTGGTTAAAAAGGTCACAGAGACTCTTGATGACGAGGGCATGAACCATTGTGATGACAAAGGTCTTGAAGCACTGTGATGACTGGAGTCATGGAGCACTGTGATGACAGGTGTCATGGAGCATTGTGATGACAAGGGGCATGGAGCATTGTGATGACAAGGGAATGGATCATTGGTCTCATAAATTTCATGTATTATTGTGATGACTGTTGGAATGGTGCATTGTGGTGACAAGGGCATGGAGCATTGTGATGCCAAGTGTCATGGAGGATTCTGATGACAAATGTAATGGTGCATTTTGATGACAATGGCTTGGAGCATTGAGATGACAAGGGTCAGGGAGCATTGTGCTGACAAGTGCATGGAGAATTGTGATGACAAAGGTCATGGAGCATTGTGATGAAAAGCTTGTGGAGTATTTTGATGACAGTGGCGTGGAACATTGTGATGAAAACGGCATAGGGCATTTTGATGAAAAAGTCATGGAGCCTTTTCGTGACAGGGTTCAAGGAGCATTCTGATGACAAGTGTCAGGGAGCATTGTGATGACAAGTGTATTGAGAATTGTGATGACAAAGGTCATGGAGCATTGTGATGAAAAGGACATGGAGTATTGTGATGACAGGCATCATGGAGCGTTGTGATGACAAGTGTTATGGAACATTGTGATCAAAACTGTTTGGAGCATTGTGATGACAGAGGTCATGGATCATTTTGATTTAAAGGAGCATGGAGCATTTTGATTACAAGGGCATGAAGCAATGTGATCCCAAGGTTCATGGAGGATTGTTATGACAATGGTAGTGGAGTATTGTGATGACAAGCGCATAGAGCACTGTAATGACAAGGTCATGAAGCATTTTGCTGACAAAGTCATGGAGCACTGTGATGACAGGTGTCATGGAGCATTGTGAATACAGGGGTCATGGAACATTGTGATGACAAGGGCATGGATGATTGTGATGACAAGGGTCATGGAGCATTGGGCTGAAAATGTTCATGGAGTATTGTGATTACAGGGGTCTTGGAGCATTATGTTGACATAGTCCCGGATCATTGTGTTGTCAGGTGTCATGGAATGTTGTGATGACAGTGGTCATGGAGCATTGTGATGATATTGGTCATGGAGCATTTTGATGAGAAGGTCAAGGAGCATTGGGCTGAAAACGTTCATCGAGTATTGTGATGACAGGGGCCATGGAGGCTTGTGATGACAAGGTACTGGAGCATTGTGATGAGAAGACCATGGAGACTTGTGATGACAAGTCTCATGGAATATTCTGATGAAAAGGGGCATGGTGCATTGTGATTACAGGGGTCTTGGGGCATTGTGATGACATGGGCTTGGAGCATTGGGATGAGATGGCCATGGAACGTTCTGATGACATGCATCATGGAGCTTTGTGATGACAAGGGCATGGAGCATTGTGATGAAAAAGGCATGGAGCCTTGTCATGACATGGTTCAAGGAGCATACTGAGGACAAGTGTCAGGGAGCACTGTGATGACAAGTGTATTGAGCATTGTGATGAAAAAGGTCATGGAGCATTGTGATGAGAAGACCATGTATCATTGTGATGACGAGCGTCATGGGACGTTGTGATGATAAGTGTTATGGAACATTTTGATCACAAGGATTTGGAGCATTGTGATGACAGAGCTCATGGAGAATTTTGATTTCATTTTGATGACAATAGCTTGAAGCATTTTGATGATGGGCATGGTGCATTGTGATGACCGGGTTCATGGATCATTGAGATGAAAAGGGGCATGGAGCATTGTGATTACAGGGGTCTTGGAGCATTGTGATTAGAAGGGTCATGGAGCCTTGTGATGACAAGACCATGGAACATCGTGATGGCAGGGGTCATGGAGCATTGTTATGACAGGGTTAATGGAGAATTGTGATGGCAAGTGCATGGAACATTGTGATTACAAGGTCATGGATTATTGTGAAGACAGGTGTCAGGGAGCATTGTGATGGCATATTTCATGTTCCATTGTGATGACAATGGCATGGAGCATTGTGATGCCGAGTGTTATGGAGGATTGTGATGACAAAGGTAATGGAGCATTGTGATGACAAGGGCTTGGAGCAATGTGATGAGAGCGTTCATGGAGCATTGTGATGACAATGACATTGAGCATTTTGATGAAAAGTTCATGGAGCATTGTGGTGACAAATTTCACAGAGCCTTGTGATGATGAGGGCATTGACTTTTGTGGTGACACAGGTCATGGAGTCTTGTGATGACGGGACACACGGAGCATTGTGATGACTGTGGTCATGTAGCATTGTGATGACAGGAGCATGGAGCATTGGTCTGACAAGTTTCATGGATAATTGTGTTGACAGTGGGCATGGCACATTGTGATGACAAGGGCATGGAGCTTTGTGATGACAAGGTCATGGATTATTGTGAAGACAGGTGTCAGGGAGCATTGTGATGGCATATTTCATGTTCCATTGTGATGACAATGGCATGGAGCATTGTGATGCCGAGTGTTATGGAGGATTGTGATGACAAAGGTAATGGAGCATTGTGATGACAAGGGCTTGGAGCATTGTGATGACAAAGGTAATGGAGCATTGTGATGACAAGGGCATGGAGCATTGTGATGACAACGGCCTTTGAGAATTTTGATGAAAAGGTCGTGAAGCATTGTGATGACAAAGGCATGGAGCTTGCTATGACAGCGGTCATGGGACATTGCGATGACAAGTGCATGGAGAATCGTGATGACAAGAGCATGTAACATGGGGATTAGAACTGTCATGGAGCATTGTGATGAGAAGGACCTGGAGAATTGTGATGACAAGGGACATGGAGCATTGTGATGACCAGGGCATGGAGCATTGTTATGGCAAGACCGTGGAGCACTGTGATGAGAAGACCATGGATAATTCTGGTGACGAGCATCATGGAGCACTGTAATGACAAGGGGCATGGAGCATTGTGATGATAGGTCTCATGGAGCATTGTGATGACAGGGGTCTTGGATCATTGTAATGACAAGGGTCATGGAGTATTCTGATGACAAGCTTGTGTAGTATTGTGATGACAAAGCATTTAACACTGTGATGGGAAGTTTCATGGAACATAGTGATGCCAAGAACGTGGAGAATTGTGATGAAAGGGAACATAGAGCATTGTGATGACCAGGGCATGGAGCATTGTGATGGCAAGACCGTGGAGCACTGTGATGAGAAGACCATGGATAATTGTGATGTCGAGCGTCATGGAGCGCTATAATGACAAGCGGCATGGAGCATTGTGTTTACAGGGGTCTTGGAGCATTGTGATGACAAGGGCATGGAGCATTGTGAAGAGAAGGCCATGGAGCATTCTGATGAATGCGTCATGGAGCACTGTGATGACAAGTGCATGGAGCATTGTGATTACAGGGGTCTTGGAGCATTGTGATGAAAAAGGCATTTATCATTGTGATGAAAAAGGCATGGAGCCCTGTAATGACAGTGTTCAAGGAGCATACTGATGACAAGTGTCAGGGAGCATTGTGATGACAAAGGTTATTGAGCATAGTGATGAGAAGACCACGGATAATTGTGATTATGAGCATCATGGGGTGTTGTGATGAGAAGTGTTAATGAACATTGTGATCCCAACGGTTTGGAGCATTGTGATGACAGAGGTCATGGAGCATTTTGATTTCATTGTGAGGAAAATCGCCTGAAGCATTATGATAATGGGCATGGTGCATTGTGATGATAGGATTCATGGAGCTTTGAGATGAAAAGGGGCATGGAGCATTGTGATAAAAAGTTTCTTGGAGCATTGTGATGAGAAGTCCATGGAAAATTCTAATGACATGCGTCATGGAGCTTTGTGATGACAAGGGCATGGAGAAATGTGATGAGAAGGTCATGGAGCATTGTTCTGACAAAGGCATGGAGCATTGTGATGACAATGGTCACGAAGCATTGTGATGAAAAGTTCATGGAGCATTGTGGTTATAAAGGTTACAGAGCCTTGTGATAACGCGGTCATGGACCATTGTGATGACAAATGTTATGAAACATTGTGATGACTGGAATCATGGAGCATTGTGATGACAGTGGACATGGAGCATTGTGATGACAAGGGCATAGAGCATTTTGGTGACAGGGGCATGGAGCATTGGTCTGGCAAGTTTCATAGATTATTGTGATGACAGTGGACATGGTGCATTGTGATGACAAGGGCATGGATCATTGTGATGAGAAGGTCATGCAGTATTGTGAAGACAGCTGTCAGGGAGCATTGTGATGACATATGTAATGGCCCATTGTGGTGACAATGGCATGGAGCATTGTGATGCCAAGTGTCATGGATGATTCTGATGACAAATGTAATGGAGCACTGGAGCAATGTGATGACAATGGCTTGGAGCATTGTGATGACAAGGGTTAAGGAGCATTGTGCTGACCAGTGCATGGATAATTGTGATGACAAGGGTCATGGAGCAATCTGATGACAAACTTGTGGAGTATTATGATGACAATGGCATGGAGCATTTTGATGAAAACGGCATGGGGCATTGTGATGAAAAAGGCATGGAGCCTTTTCATGACAGAGTTCAAGAAGCATTCTGACGACAAGTGTCAGGGAGCATTGTGATGACAAGTGTATTGAGAATTGTGATGACCAAGGTCATGGAGCATTGTGATGAAAAGGGCATGGAGTATTGTGATGAAAGGCATCATGGAGCGTTGTGATGACAAGTAATATGGAGCATTGTGATCACAAGGCTTTGGAGCATTTTGATGACAGATTTCATGGATCTTTTTGATATCAAGGAGCATGGAGCATTGTGATGACAAGGGCATAAAGCAATGTGATCCCAAGGTTCATGGAGGATTGTGATGACAATGGTAATGGAGTATTGTGATGACAAGCGCATAGAGCATTGTAATTAAAAGGTCATTTAGCCTTTTGCTGACAAAGTCATCTAGCATTGTGATGACAGGTGTCATGGAGCACTGTTATGAAAGCATCACGGAGGATTGTGAACACAGGGGTCATGGAGCATTGGGTTGAAAAGGGCATGCATCATTGTGATGACAAGTATCATGGAGCATTGGGCTGAAAATATTCATGAAGTATTGTGATGACAGGGGACATGGAGAATTGTGATGACATAGGTCATGGAGAATTTTGATTTCATTGTGCTGACAATAGCCGGAAGCATTATAATGATGGGCATGATGCATTGTGATGACAGGGTTCATGGAGCATTGAGATGAAAAGGGGCATGGAGCATTGTGATTACAGGGGTCTTGAGCATTGTGATGACAAGGGCATGGAGCATTGTGATGAGAAATCCATGGAACATTCTGATGACATGTGTCATGGAGCTTTGTGATGACAAGGGCATGGAGCATTGTGATTACAGGGGTCTTGGATCATTGTGATGACAAGTGTCATGGAGCCTTGTGATTACAAGTCCGTGGAACATTGTGATGGCAGGGGTCATGGAGCATTGTGATGAGAAGGGCATGGAGCATTGTGATTACATGGGCACGGAACACTGTGATACATGGGTCATGCAGGATTTTAATGACTAGGGCATGGAGCATTGTGATGAGAAATGCATCGAGCATTGTGATGACAAGTGTCATGGAGCTTTCTGATGACAAGGGCATGGAGCAATGGGATGAGAGGGTTCATGGAGCATTGTGATGACAATGATATGGAGCATTGTGATGCCATGTGTCATGGAGCTTTGTGATGACAAGTCATGGAGCATTTTGATGACAAGGGAATGGTGCATTGTGATGAGAAGTGCAGGGAGCATTTTGATGACCGGGTCATGCAGCAATTTGATAAAAAGTGTAATGGAATATTTTGATGGCATGGGTTATAGAACATTGTAATGTCAGGGTTCTTGGAGCTTTGGGATGAAAAGTGTCATGGAGCATTTTGATGACAGGGGTTATGGAACATTGTTATGTCAGGGGTCATGCAATATTGTGATGATAAAGGGATGTAGCATTGTGATGACCGGGTCATGGAACATTGTGATTCCAGGGGTGAGGGTGTATTGTGATGACTAGTGATAGAACATTGTGATATCTATGGTGAGAGAGCATTTTGATGAGAAGTTCATGGACCGTTGTGATAACAAAATTTATGGAGCATTGCAATCATAAGGTTGTGGACAGTTGTGATGAAATGTGCGTGGCACATTGTGATGACAATGGTCATGGAACATTGTTCTGACAAAGAAATGGAGCATTGTGATGACAAGGGTCCCAGAGAATGGTGAGGAAATGTTCATGGAGCATTGTGGTTACAAATGTCACAGAGCCTTGTGATGACGCGGACATGGACCATTGTGATGACAAACGTTATGAAGCATTGTGATAACTGGAGTCACGGAGCATTGGGATGACAGGGGTCATGGAGCATTGTGATGACAAGTGCATGGAGCATTGTGATGACAGGGGAATGGAGCATTGGTCTGAAAAATTTCATAGATTATTGTGATGACCATGGGCATGGTGCATTGTGATGACAAGGGCATGGATCACTGTGATGAGAAAGTCATGGAATATTGTGAAGAGAGATGTCAGGGAGCACTGTGATGACATATGTCATGGTCCATTGCGATGACAATGGCATGGAGCATTGTGATGCCAAATGTAATGGAGGATTGTGATGACAAACATAAAGGAGCATTGTGATGATTAGGGCTTGCAACATTATGATGACAAGGGCCATTGAGAGTTTTCATGACAAGGTCGTGAAGCATTGTGATGACAAGATCCTGGAGCATTGTGATGACAAACTATGGAGCCTTGTGATGACAAGTCTCATGGAGGATACTGATGAAAAGGGGCATGGAGCATTGTGATTACAGGGGTCATGGAACATTGTGATGACAAGGGCATGGAACATTGTGAGGAGAAGACCAAGGAGCATTCTGGTGGCATGTGTCGATGAGTTTTGTGATGACAAGGGCATGGAGCATTATGATTACATGGGTCTTGAAGCATTGTGATGAAAAGGGCATGGATCATTGTGATGAAAAAGGCATGGAGCCTTGTCATGACAGAGTTCAAGGAGGATAGAGACAACAAGTGTCAGGGAGCATTTTGATGACAAGTGTATTGAGCATTGTGATGACAAAGGTCATGGAGCATTGTGATTAGAAGACCAAGGATAATTGTAATGACGAGCGTCAAGGGGCATTGTGATGACAAGTGTTATGGAATATTGTGATCACAAGGGTTTGGAGCATTGTTATGACAGAGGTCATGGTACATTTTGATTTCATTGTGATGACAATAGCATGAAGCATTATGATGGTAGGCATGGTGCATTGTGATGACAGGGTTAATGGATCTTTGAGATGAAAAAGAGCATGGAGCATTGTGATTACAGGGTTCTTGGAGTGTTGTGATGAGAAGGGTCATGGAGCCTTGTGATGACAAGGCCATGGAATATCGTGATGGCAGGGGCATGGAGCATTGTTATGAGAGGGGTAATGGAGCATTGTGATGGCAAGGGCATGGAGCATTGTGATGAGAAGGCCATGTAGCATTCTGATGACATGTGTCATGGAGCATTGTGATGACAATGACATGGAGCATTGTGATGCCATGGGTCAGGGATCTTTGAGATGACAAAGGTCATGGAGCATTTTGATGGCAAGGGCGTTGTGCATTGTGATGAGAAGGGCAGGGAGAAATGTGATGACAGGTTCATGGAGCAATTTGTTGAAATTTTCATGGAACATTTTGATGACAGGTGTTATGGAACATTGTGATGTCAGGGGTCATCGAACATTTTGATGATAAGTGCATGTAGCATTGTGATGACAGGAGTCATGGAACATTGTGATGACAGGTGGGAGGGAGTATTGTGACAAATAGTGATGTAGCATTGTGATATCAGTGGTGAGAGAGCATTTTGATTAGAAGTGCATGGAGGGGCCTCCCTGGTGGCGCAGTGGTTGAGAGTCCGCCTGCCGATGCAGGGGATACGGGTTCGTGCCCCGGTCTGGGAGGATCCCATGTGCCGCGGAGCGGCTGGGCCCGTGAGCCATGGCTGCTAAGCCTGTGCGTCCGGAGCCTGTGCTCCGCAACGGGAGAGGCCACAACAGTGAGAGGCCCGCGTACAGCAAAAAAAAAAAAAAAAAAAAAGAAGTGCATGGAGGATTATGATGACAATGTTTATGGAGCATTGTGATGACAAGATTGTAGAGCACTGTGATGACAAGCGCATGGTGCATTGTGATGACATGTGTCATGGAGCATTGTGCTGACAAGCACAAGGAGCATTGTGATGACAAGGGTCATGGAGCATTGTGCTGAGAAAGGCATAAAGCATTGTGATGACAAGGGTCAAAGAGCATTGTATGAAAAGTGCATGGGGCATTGTGGTTAAAATGGTCACTGTGACTGTTGATGACGAGGGCATGGACCATTGTGATGACAAAGGTCATGAAGGATTGTGATGACTGGAGTCATGGAGGATTGTGATGACAGTGGTCAGGGAGCATTGTGATAACAAGGGCATGGAGCACTGTGATGACAAGGGCATGGAACATTAGTCTAATAAGTTCCATGGATTGTTGTGATGACAGTTCGAACGGCACATTGTGATGACAAGGGCATGGAGCATTGTGATGACCAGGTCATGCAGTATTGTGAAGAGAGGTGTCAGGGAGCATTGTGATGACATATGTAATGGCCCATTGTGATGAAAATGGCATGGAGAATTGTGATGACCAGGTCATGCAGTATTGTGAAGAGAGGTGTCAGGGAGCATTGTGATGACATATGTAATGGCCCATTGTGATGACAATGGCATGGAGCATTGTGATGCCAAGTGTCATGGAGGATTCTGATGACAAAGGTTATGGAACATTGTGATGACAATGGCTTGGAGCATTGTGATGACATGGGACAGGGAGCATTGTGCTGACAAGTGCATGGAGAATTGTGATGACAAGGGTCATGGAGCATTCTGATGACAAGCTTGTGGAGTATTTTGATGACAATGGCATGGAGCATTGTGATGAAAATTGCATGGGGCATTCTGAAGAAAAAGGCATGGAGCCTTTTCATGGCAGGTTTCAAGGAGCATTCTGATGACAATGTCAGGGAGCATTGTGATGACATGTATATTGAGAATTGTGATGACAAAGGTTATGGAGCATTGTGATGAAAAGGGCATGGAGTATTCTGATGACAGGCATCATCGAGCGTTGTGATGACAAGTGTTATGGAAGATTGTGATCACAAGGGTTTGGAGCATTGTGATGACAGAGGTCATGGATCATATTGATTTAATGGAGCATGGAGCATTGTGATGACAAGGACATGAAGCAATGTGATCCCAAGGTTCATGGAGGATTGTGATGACAATTGTAGTGGAGTATTGTGATGACAAGCGCATAGAGCATTGTAATGACAAGGTCATGTAGCATTTTGCTGACAAAGGCATGGAGCATTGTGATGACATGTGTCATGGAGCACTGTGATGACAAGCGTCATGGACCATTGTGAATACAGGGGTCATGGAGCATTGGGATGACAAGGGCATGGATCATTGTGATGACAAGTGTCATGGAGCACTGGGCTGAAAATGTTCATGGAGTGTTGTGATGACATGGGTCATGGAGCATAGTGATGAGTAGGGAATGGAGCATTGTGATGACAAGAGTCCCGGATCTTTGTGTTGTCAGGAGTCATGGATTGTTGTGATGACAGTGGTCATGGAGCATTGTGAAGATATTGGCCATGGAGTATTGTGATGTGTAGGTCGTGGAGCATTGGGCTGAATATGTTAATGGATTATTGTGATGACAGGGGTCATGGAGCATTGTGGTGACAAGGGAATGGAGAATGGTGATGACAATATCCTGGATCTTTGAGATGAGATGACCATGGAAACTTGTGATGAGAAGTCTCACGGAGCATTCTGATGAAAAGGGGCATGGAGCATTGTGATTACAGGGGTCTTGGAGCATTTTGATGACTAGGGCATGGAGCATTGTGATGAGAAGGCCATGGGGCATTCTGATGACATGCTTCATGGAGTTTTGTGATGACAAGCACATGGAGCATTGTGATGACAGTGATCTTGGAGCATTGTGATGAAAAGGGCACGGATCATTGTGATGAAAATGTCATGGAGCCTTGTCATGACAGGGTTCAAGGAGCATACTGACGACAAATGTCAGGGAGCATTGTGATGACAAGTGTATTGAGCATTGTGATGACAAAGGTCATAGAGCATTGTGATGAGAATACCATGGATAATTGTGATGATGAGCGTCATGGGGATTTGTGATGATAAGTGTTATGGAACATTGTGATCACAAGGGTTTGGAGCATTATGATGACTGAGGTCATGGAAAATTTTGATTTAATTGTGATGACAATAGCCTGAAGCATTATGATGATGGGCATGGTGCATTGTGATGACAGGGTTCATGGAGCATTGAGATGCAAAGTGGCATGGAGCATTGTGATTACAGGGGTCTTGGAGCATTGTGATGTCAAGGGTCAGGGAGCCTTGTGATGACAAGTCCGTGGAACATTGTGATGGCAGGGGCCATGGAGCATTTTTATGACAGATGTAATGGAGCATTGTGATGAGAAGTGCATTGAGCATTGGCCCGAAAGTTTTCATGGATTATTGTGATGAGAGTGGGCATGGAGCACTGTGATGACAAGAGCACGGAACACTGTGATACATGGGTCATGGAGGATTGTGATGAAAAGAGCATGGAGCATTTTGATGACAAGGGCATCGAGCATTGTGATGACAAGTGTCATGGAGCATTGTGATGACAAGGGCATGGAGCAATGGGATGAGAGCGTTCAGGGAGCATTGTGATGACAATGACATGGGGCATTGTGATGCCAAGGGTCATGGAGCTTTGTGATGACAACAGTCATGGAGCATTTTGATGACAAGCGTGTGGTGCATTGTGATGAGAAGGAAAGGGAGCATTTTGATTACAGGTTCATGCTGCAATTTGATGAAAAGTGTCATGTAACATTTTGACGACAGGGGTTACAGAACATTGTGATGCCATGGGTCATGGAGCTTTGGGATGAAATGTGTCATGGAGCATTGTGATGACAGTGGTTATGGAATATTGTGATGTCACGGGTCAGGGAACATTGTGATTACAGGGTTGAGGGAGGATTGTGATGACTAGTGATGGAACATTGTGATATCTCAGGTGAGAGAGCATTTGGATGAGAAGTGCATGGACCATTGTGATTACAAGGTTTATGGAGCATATCGATGACAAGGTTGTGGATTATTGTGATGAAAAGCGCATGGCACATTGTGATGACAATGGTCATGGAACATTGTTCTGAAAAAGGCATGGAGCATTGTAATGACAAGTGTCACGGAGCATTGTGATGAAAAGTTCATGGAGCATTGTGGTTACAAAAGTCACAGAGCCTTGTGATGACGCGGGCATGGACCGTGGTGATGACAAACGTTATGAAGCATTGTGATGACTGGAGTCACGGAGCATAGTGATGTCAAAATTAATTTACCATTGTGATGACAATGGCTTGGAGCATTGTGATGACAAGGTTCAGGGAGCATTGTGCTGACAAGTGCATGGAAAATTGTGATGAAAAAGGTCATGGAACATTCTGATGACAATCTTGTGGAGTATTTTGATGACAATGGCATGGAGCATTGTGATGAAAACGGCATGGTGCATTGTGATGAGAAAAGCATGGAGCCTTTTCGTGACAGGTTTCAAGGAGCATTCTGACGACAAGTTTCAGGAATCATTGCAATGACAAGTGTATTAGAATTGTGATGACAAAGGTTATGGAGCATTGTGATGAAAAGGCCTTGGATTATTGTGATGACAGGCATCATGGAGCGTTGTGATGACAAGTGTTATGGAACATTGTGATAACAAGGGTTTGGAGCATTGTGATGACAGAGGTTATGGATCATTTTAATTTCAAGGAGCATGGAGCATTTTGATGAAAAGGATATGAAGCAATGTGATCCCAAGGTTCATGGAGGATTGTGATGACAATGGTAAAGGAGTATTGTGATGACATGCGCATAGAGCATTGTAATGACAAGGTCATGTAGCGTTTGCTGACAAAGGCATGGAGCATTGTGATGACAGGTGTCATGGAGCACTGTGATGACAAGCGTCACGGAGCATTGTGAATACAGGGGTCATGGAGCATTGGGATGACAAGGGCATGGTTCAATGTGATGACAAGGTTCATGGAGCATTGGGCTGTAAATGTTCATGGAGTATTGTGATGACAGGGGTCATGGAGCATTGTGATGACTTGGGAATGGAGCATTTTGATGGCAAGATTTCCGGATCATTGTGTTGTCAGGTGTCATGGAGTGTTGAGATGACAGTGGTCATGGTGCATTGTGATGATACTGGCCATGGAGAATTGTGATGAGTAGGTCGTGGAGCATTGTGATTACAGGTGTCTTGATGCATTGTGATGAAAAGGGCATGTATCATTGTGAAGAAAAAGGCATTGAGCCTTGTCATGACAGTGTTCAAGAAGCATACTTACGACAAGTGTCAGGTAGCATTGTGATGACAAGTGTATTGAGCATTTGATGACAAAGGTCATAGAGCATTGTGATGAGAAGACCATGGATAATTGTGATGATGAGCGTCATGGGGTGTTGTGATGATAAGTCTTATGGAACATTGTGATCACAAGTGTTTGGAGCATTATGATGACAGATGTCATGGAGAATTTAGATTTCATTGTGATGACAATAGCATGAAACATTATGATAATGGGCATGGTGCATTGTGATGACTGGGTTCATGGAGCATTGAGATGAAATGGGGAATGGAGCATTGTGATTACCGAGGTCTTGGAGCATTGTGATGATTAGGGCATGGAGCATTGTGATGAGAAGGCCATGGAAAATTCTGATGACATGCATCATGGAGCACTGTGATGACAAGGGCATGGAGCATTGTGATTACAGGGGGGTTTTGTGGAATTGTGATGACAAGGGTCATGGAGCCTTGTGATGACATGCCGTTGAACTATGTGATGGCAGGTGTCATGGAGCATTGTTATGACAGAGGTAAAGGAGCATTGTGATGAGAAGGGCATTGAGCTTTGGTCTAAAATGTTTCATGGATTATTGTAATGAGAGTGGGCATGGAGCATTGGGATGACAATGGCACGGAACACTGTGATACATGGTTCATGGAGGATTGTAATGACCAGGGCGTGGAGCATTGTGATGAGAAGAGCATCGAGCATTGTGATGACAAGTGTCATGGAGCTTTGTGATGACAAGGGCATGGAGCAATGTGATGAGAGTGTTCATGGAGCATTGTGATGACAATGACATGGAGCATTGTGATGCCAAGGGTCATGGAGCTTTGTGATGTCAAATGTCATGGAGCATTTTGATGACAAGTGTGTGGTGCATTGTGATGAGAAGGGCAGGGAGCATTTTGATGACAGTGTCATGCAGCAATTTGATGAAAAGTGTAATGGAATATTTTGATGACAGGGGTTATAGAAAATTGTGATGGCAGGGATCATGGAGCTTTGGGATGAAAAGGGTCATGGAGCATTTTGATGACAGGGGTTATGGAATATTGTGATGACTGGAGTCATGGAGCATTGTGATGACAGGGGTCATGGAGCCTTGTGATAACAAGGGCATGGAGCATTGTGATGACAGGGGAATGGAGCATTGGTCTGACAATTTTCATAGATTATTGTGATGACAGTGGACATGGTGCATTGTGATGACAAGGGCATGGAGCATTTTGATGACAAGAGTCCCGGATCATTGTGTTGTCAGACGTTATGGGTGTTTGTGATGACAGTGGTCATGGAGCATTGTGATGATATTGGTCATGGATCATTGTGATGGGAAGGTCATGGTCCATTGGGCTGAAAATGTTAATGGATTATTGTAATGACAGGGGTCATGGAGCATTGTGACGACAAGGTCCTGGTGCATTGTGATGAGATGACCATGGAGACTTGTGATGACAAGTCTCATGGAGCATTCTAATGAAAAGGGGCATGGAGCATTGTGATTACAGTGGACTTGGAGCATTGTGATGACAAGGGCATGGAGCATTTTGAGGAGAAGGCCATGGAGAATTCTGATGACATGCGTCATGGAGGTTTGTGCTGACAAGGCCATGGAGCATTGTGATTATAGGGGTCTTGGAGCATTGTGATGAAAAGGCATGGATCATTGTGATGTAAAAGGCATGGAGCCTTGTCATCACAGGGTTCAAGGAGCATACTGACGACATGTGTCAGGGAGTATTGTGATGAAAAGTGTATTGAGCATTGTGATGACAATGATCATGGAGCATTGTGATAAGAAGACCATGGATAACTGTGATGATGATCGTCATGGGGTGTTGTGATGATTAGTGTTATGGAACATTGTGATCACAAGGGTTTGGAGCATTATGATGACAGAGGTCATGGAGAATTTTGATTTCATTGTAGTGACAATAGCCTGAAGCATTATGATAATGGGCATGGTGCTTTGTGATGACAGGGTTCATGGAGCATTGAGATGAAAAGAGGCATGGATCATAGTGATTACAGGGGTCTTGGAGCATTGTGATGACAAGGGCATGGAGCATTGTGATGAGAAGGCCATGGAACCTTCTGATACATGCGTCATGGAGCTTTGTTATTACAAGGGCATGGAGAATTTTGATTACAAGTTTCTTGGAGCATTGTGATGACAAGGGTCATGGAGCCTTGTGATGACAAGGCCGTGGAACATTGTGATGGCAGTGGTCATGGTGCATTGTTATGACAGAGGTAATGAAGCATAGTGATGAGAAGGGCATTGAACATAGGTTTGAAATATTTCAAAGATTATTGTGATGAGAGTGGGCTGGAGCATTGTGATGACAAGGGCACGGAACAATGTGATACATGGGTCATGGAGGATTTAATGACAAGGGCATGGAGCAATGTGATGAGAGGGTACATGGAGCATTGTGATGACAATGCCATGGATCATTGTGAGGAAAAGGCCATGGAGCATTCTGATGACATGCCTCATGGAGCTTTTTGATGACAAGGGCATGGAGCATTGTGATTACAGGGGTCTTGGAGCATTGTGATGAAAAGGGCATGGATCATTGTGATGAAAAAGGCATGGATCCTTGTCATGACAGGGTTCAAGGTGCATACTGACGACATGTGTCAGGGAGCATTGTGAAGACAAGTGTATTGAGCATTGTGATGACAAAGATCAGGGAGCAATGTGATCAGAAGACCAAGGATAAATGTGATGATGATCGTCATGAGGTTTTGTGATGATAAATGTTATGGAACATTGTGATCACAAGGGTTTGGAGTATTATGATGATAGAGGTCATGGAGACTTTTGATTTCATTGTAATAACAATAGCCTGAAGCATTATGATGATGTGCATGGTGCATTGTGATGACAGGGTTCATGGAGCATTGAGATGAAAAGGGGCATGGAGCATTTTGATTACAGAGGTCTTGTAGCATTGTGATGACAAGCGCATAGAGCATTGTATTGACAAGATCATGGAGAATTCTGCAGACAAAGGCATGGAGCACTGTGATGACAGGTGTCATGGAGCACTGTGATGACATGTGTCACGGAGCATTCTGAATACAGGGGTCATGGATCATTGTGATGACAAGGGTCATGGAGCATTGGGCTGAAACTGTTCATGGAGTATTGTGATGACAGGGGTCATGGAGCATTGTGATGATAGAGGTCATGGAGAATTTTGATTTCATTGTGCTGACAATACCCGGAAGCATTATGATGATGGGCATGGTGCATTGTGATGACAGGGTTCTTGGAGCATTGAGATGAAAAGGGGCATGGAGCATTTTGATTACAGGGGTCTTGGAGCATTGTGATGACAAGGGTCATGGAGCTTTCTGATGACAAGGCTGTGGAACACTGTGATGGCAGGGGTCAAGGAGCATTGTTATGACAGGGGTAATGGAGAATTGTGATTTGAAGGGCATGGAGCATTGTGATTACAAGTTTTATGGAGCATTGTGATGACAAATCTGTGGACCATTGGGATAAAAAGCGCGTGGCACATTGTGATGACAAGGGTCATGGAGCATTTTTCTGACAAAGGCATGGAGCACTGTGATGACAAGGGTCACGGAGCATTGTGATGAAAAGTTCATGAAGCATTGAGGTTAAAAATGTCACAAAGCCTTGTGATGACACGGACATGGACCATTGTGATAACAAATGTTATGAATCATTGTGATGACTGGAGTCACGCAGCATTGTGATGACAGGGTCATGGAGCATTGTGATGACAAGGGCATGGAGCATTGTGCTGAGAAAGGCGTAGATCATTGTGATGACAAGGGTCAAAGAGCATTGTGATGAAAAGTTCATGGAGCATTGTGGTTAAAAAGGTCACAGAGACTGTTGATGATGAGGTAATGGACCATTGTTATGACAAAGGTCATGAAGCATTTTGATGACTGGAGTCACAGAGCATGGTGATGACAGGGGTCATGGAGCATTGTGATAACAAGAGCATGGAGCATTGTGATGACAGGGGCATGGAACATTGGTCTAATATGTTTCATGGATTATTGCGATGACATTTGGAATGGCACATTGTGATGACAAGGGCATGGAGCATTGTGATGACCAGCTCATGCAGTATTGTGAAGAGAAGTGTCAGGGAGCATTGTGATGACATATGTAATGGCCCATTGTGATGAAAATGGCATGGAGCATTGTGATGCCAAGTTTCATGAAAGATTCTGATGACAAAGGTAATGGAGCATTGTTATGACAATGGCTTGGAGCATTGTGATGACAAGGTTCAAGGAGCATTGTGTTAACAAGTGCATGGAGAATTGTGATGACAAGGGTCATGTAGCATTCTGATGACAAGCTTGTGGAGTATTTTGATGACAATGGCATGCAGCATTGTGATGAAAACGGCATGGGGCAATGTGATGAAAATGGCATGCAGCCTTTTCGTGACAGGGTTCAAGGAGCATTCTGATGACAAGTGTCAGGGAGCATTGTGATGACAAGTGTATTGAGAACTGTGATGACAAAAGTCATGGAGCATGGTGATGAGAAGGCCATGGATAATTGTGATGATGATCGTCATGGGGTGTTGTGATTATAAGTGTTATGGAACATTGTGATCACAAGGCTTTGGAGCATTACGATGACAGAGGTCACGGAGAATTTTGATTTCATTGTGATGACAATAGCCTGAAGCATTATGATGATGGGCATGGTGCATTGTGATGACAGAGTTCATGGAGCATTGAGATGAAAAGGGGCATGTAGCATTGTGATTACAGGGGTCTTGGAGCATTGTGGGGACAAACGCATAGAGCATTGTAATGCCAAGGTCATGTAGAATTTTCCTGACAAAGCATGGATCATTGTGATGACAGGTGTCATCGAGAACTGTGACACAATTGTCACGGAGCATTTTGAATACAGGGGTCATGGATCATTGGGATGACAAGTGCGTGGATCATTGTGATGACAAGGGTCATGGAGCATTGGGCTGAAAATATTCATGGAGCATTGTGATGACAGGGGTCATGGAGCATTTTGATTACAGGGGTCTTGGGGCACTGTGATGACAAGAGTCCCGGATCATTGTGTTGTCACGTGTCATGGAGTGTTGTGATGACAGGGTTCATGGAGCATTGAGATGAATAGGGGCATGGAGCACTGTGTTTACAGGGGTTTTGGAGCATTGTGATGACAAGGGCAAGGAGCATTTTGATGAGATGGCCATAGAACATTCTGATGACATGTGTCATGGAGCTTTGTGATGACAACAGCATGGAGCATTGTGATTAAAAGGGTCTTGGAGCATTGTGATGACAAGTGTCATGGAGCCTTGTGATGACAAGGCCGTGGAACATTGTGATGGCAGGGGTCATGGAGCATTGTTATGACAGGTGTAATGGAGCATTGTGATGAGAAGGGCATGCAGCATTGTGATTACAATTTTTATGGAGCATTGTGATGACAAATTTTTGGACCTTTTGGATGAAAAGCGTGGGGCACATTTTGATGACAATGGTCATGGAGCATTTTAATGACAAAGGAATGGAGCATTGTGATGACAAGGGTCACGGAGCATTGTGATGAAATGTTCATGGAGCATTGTGGATACAAAGGTAACAGAGCCTTGTGATGACGTGAGCATGGACCATTGTGATGACAAATATTATGAAGCACTGTGATGACTGGGGTCACAGAGCATTGTGATGACAGGTGTCATGGAGCATTGTGATGACAAGGTCCTGGAGCATTGTGATGAGATAACCATGGAGACTTGTGATGACAAGTCTCATGGAGCATTCTGATAAAAAGGGGCATGGAGCATTGTGATTACAGGGGTCTTGGAGCATTGTGATGACAAGGGCATGGAGCACTGTGAGGAGAAGGCCATGGAGCATTCTGATGACATACGTCATGGAGCACTGTGCTGAGAAAGGCATAGAGCATTGTGATGAAAGGGGATAAAGAGCATTGTGAAGAAAAGTTCATGGAGCATTGTGAATAAAAAGGTCACAGAGACTCTTGATGATGAGGGCATGGACCATTGTGATGATAAAGGTCATGAAGCATTGTGATGACTGGAATCACGGAGCATTGTGATGACAGGGGTCATGGAGCATTGTGACGACAAGGTCCTGGTGCATTGTGATGAGATGACCATGGAGACTTGTGATGACAAGTCTCATGGAGCATTCTAATGAAAAGGGGCATGGAGCATTGTGATTACAGTGGACTTGGAGCATTGTGATGACAAGGGCATGGAGCATTTTGAGGAGAAGGCCATGGAGAATTCTGATGACATGCGTCATGGAGGTTTGTGCTGACAAGGCCATGGAGCATTGTGATTATAGGGGTCTTGGAGCATTGTGATGAAAAGGCATGGATCATTGTGATGTAAAAGGCATGGAGCCTTGTCATCACAGGGTTCAAGGAGCATACTGACGACATGGGTCAGGGAGTATTGTGATGAAAAGTGTATTGAGCATTGTGATGACAATGATCATGGAGCATTGTGATAAGAAGACCATGGATAACTGTGATGATGATCGTCATGGGGTGTTGTGATGATTAGTGTTATGGAACATTGTGATCACAAGGGTTTGGAGCATTATGATGACAGAGGTCATGGAGAATTTTGATTTCATTGTAGTGACAATAGCCTGAAGCATTATGATAATGGGCATGGTGCTTTGTGATGACAGGGTTCATGGAGCATTGAGATGAAAAGAGGCATGGATCATAGTGATTACAGGGGTCTTGGAGCATTGTGATGACAAGGGCATGGAGCATTGTGATGAGAAGGCCATGGAACCTTCTGATACATGCGTCATGGAGCTTTGTTATTACAAGGGCATGGAGAATTTTGATTACAAGTTTCTTGGAGCATTGTGATGACAAGGGTCATGGAGCCTTGTGATGACAAGGCCGTGGAACATTGTGATGGCAGTGGTCATGGTGCATTGTTATGACAGAGGTAATGAAGCATAGTGATGAGAAGGGCATTGAACATAGGTTTGAAATATTTCAAAGATTATTGTGATGAGAGTGGGCTGGAGCATTGTGATGACAAGGGCACGGAACAATGTGATACATGGGTCATGGAGGATTTAATGACAAGGGCATGGAGCAATGTGATGAGAGGGTACATGGAGCATTGTGATGACAATGCCATGGATCATTGTGAGGAAAAGGCCATGGAGCATTCTGATGACATGCCTCATGGAGCTTTTTGATGACAAGGGCATGGAGCATTGTGATTACAGGGGTCTTGGAGCATTGTGATGAAAAGGGCATGGATCATTGTGATGAAAAAGGCATGGATCCTTGTCATGACAGGGTTCAAGGTGCATACTGACGACATGTGTCAGGGAGCATTGTGAAGACAAGTGTATTGAGCATTGTGATGACAAAGATCAGGGAGCAATGTGATCAGAAGACCAAGGATAAATGTGATGATGATCGTCATGAGGTTTTGTGATGATAAATGTTATGGAACATTGTGATCACAAGGGTTTGGAGTATTATGATGACAGAGGTCATGGAGACTTTTGATTTCATTGTAATAACAATAGCCTGAAGCATTATGATGATGTGCATGGTGCATTGTGATGACAGGGTTCATGGAGCATTGAGATGAAAAGGGGCATGGAGCATTTTGATTACAGAGGTCTTGTAGCATTGTGATGACAAGCGCATAGAGCATTGTATTGACAAGATCATGGAGAATTCTGCAGACAAAGGCATGGAGCACTGTGATGACAGGTGTCATGGAGCACTGTGATGACATGTGTCACGGAGCATTCTGAATACAGGGGTCATGGATCATTGTGATGACAAGGGTCATGGAGCATTGGGCTGAAACTGTTCATGGAGTATTGTGATGACAGGGGTCATGGAGCATTGTGATGATAGAGGTCATGGAGAATTTTGATTTCATTGTGCTGACAATACCCGGAAGCATTATGATGATGGGCATGGTGCATTGTGATGACAGGGTTCTTGGAGCATTGAGATGAAAAGGGGCATGGAGCATTTTGATTACAGGGGTCTTGGAGCATTGTGATGACAAGGGTCATGGAGCTTTCTGATGACAAGGCTGTGGAACACTGTGATGGCAGGGGTCAAGGAGCATTGTTATGACAGGGGTAATGGAGAATTGTGATTTGAAGGGCATGGAGCATTGTGATTACAAGTTTTATGGAGCATTGTGATGACAAATCTGTGGACCATTGGGATAAAAAGCGCGTGGCACATTGTGATGACAAGGGTCATGGAGCATTTTTCTGACAAAGGCATGGAGCACTGTGATGACAAGGGTCACGGAGCATTGTGATGAAAAGTTCATGAAGCATTGAGGTTAAAAATGTCACAAAGCCTTGTGATGACACGGACATGGACCATTGTGATAACAAATGTTATGAATCATTGTGATGACTGGAGTCACGCAGCATTGTGATGACAGGGTCATGGAGCATTGTGATGACAAGGGCATGGAGCATTGTGCTGAGAAAGGCGTAGATCATTGTGATGACAAGGGTCAAAGAGCATTGTGATGAAAAGTTCATGGAGCATTGTGGTTAAAAAGGTCACAGAGACTGTTGATGATGAGGTAATGGACCATTGTTATGACAAAGGTCATGAAGCATTTTGATGACTGGAGTCACAGAGCATGGTGATGACAGGGGTCATGGAGCATTGTGATAACAAGAGCATGGAGCATTGTGATGACAGGGGCATGGAACATTGGTCTAATATGTTTCATGGATTATTGCGATGACATTTGGAATGGCACATTGTGATGACAAGGGCATGGAGCATTGTGATGACCAGCTCATGCAGTATTGTGAAGAGAAGTGTCAGGGAGCATTGTGATGACATATGTAATGGCCCATTGTGATGAAAATGGCATGGAGCATTGTGATGCCAAGTTTCATGAAAGATTCTGATGACAAAGGTAATGGAGCATTGTTATGACAATGGCTTGGAGCATTGTGATGACAAGGTTCAAGGAGCATTGTGTTAACAAGTGCATGGAGAATTGTGATGACAAGGGTCATGTAGCATTCTGATGACAAGCTTGTGGAGTATTTTGATGACAATGGCATGCAGCATTGTGATGAAAACGGCATGGGGCAATGTGATGAAAATGGCATGCAGCCTTTTCGTGACAGGGTTCAAGGAGCATTCTGATGACAAGTGTCAGGGAGCATTGTGATGACAAGTGTATTGAGAACTGTGATGACAAAAGTCATGGAGCATGGTGATGAGAAGGCCATGGATAATTGTGATGATGATCGTCATGGGGTGTTGTGATTATAAGTGTTATGGAACATTGTGATCACAAGGCTTTGGAGCATTACGATGACAGAGGTCACGGAGAATTTTGATTTCATTGTGATGACAATAGCCTGAAGCATTATGATGATGGGCATGGTGCATTGTGATGACAGAGTTCATGGAGCATTGAGATGAAAAGGGGCATGTAGCATTGTGATTACAGGGGTCTTGGAGCATTGTGGGGACAAACGCATAGAGCATTGTAATGCCAAGGTCATGTAGAATTTTCCTGACAAAGCATGGATCATTGTGATGACAGGTGTCATCGAGAACTGTGACACAATTGTCACGGAGCATTTTGAATACAGGGGTCATGGATCATTGGGATGACAAGTGCGTGGATCATTGTGATGACAAGGGTCATGGAGCATTGGGCTGAAAATATTCATGGAGCATTGTGATGACAGGGGTCATGGAGCATTTTGATTACAGGGGTCTTGGGGCACTGTGATGACAAGAGTCCCGGATCATTGTGTTGTCACGTGTCATGGAGTGTTGTGATGACAGGGTTCATGGAGCATTGAGATGAATAGGGGCATGGAGCACTGTGTTTACAGGGGTTTTGGAGCATTGTGATGACAAGGGCAAGGAGCATTTTGATGAGATGGCCATAGAACATTCTGATGACATGTGTCATGGAGCTTTGTGATGACAACAGCATGGAGCATTGTGATTAAAAGGGTCTTGGAGCATTGTGATGACAAGTGTCATGGAGCCTTGTGATGACAAGGCCGTGGAACATTGTGATGGCAGGGGTCATGGAGCATTGTTATGACAGGTGTAATGGAGCATTGTGATGAGAAGGGCATGCAGCATTGTGATTACAATTTTTATGGAGCATTGTGATGACAAATTTTTGGACCTTTTGGATGAAAAGCGTGGGGCACATTTTGATGACAATGGTCATGGAGCATTTTAATGACAAAGGAATGGAGCATTGTGATGACAAGGGTCACGGAGCATTGTGATGAAATGTTCATGGAGCATTGTGGATACAAAGGTAACAGAGCCTTGTGATGACGTGAGCATGGACCATTGTGATGACAAATATTATGAAGCACTGTGATGACTGGGGTCACAGAGCATTGTGATGACAGGTGTCATGGAGCATTGTGATGACAAGGTCCTGGAGCATTGTGATGAGATAACCATGGAGACTTGTGATGACAAGTCTCATGGAGCATTCTGATAAAAAGGGGCATGGAGCATTGTGATTACAGGGGTCTTGGAGCATTGTGATGACAAGGGCATGGAGCACTGTGAGGAGAAGGCCATGGAGCATTCTGATGACATACGTCATGGAGCACTGTGCTGAGAAAGGCATAGAGCATTGTGATGAAAGGGGATAAAGAGCATTGTGAAGAAAAGTTCATGGAGCATTGTGAATAAAAAGGTCACAGAGACTCTTGATGATGAGGGCATGGACCATTGTGATGATAAAGGTCATGAAGCATTGTGATGACTGGAATCACGGAGCATTGTGATGACAGGGGTCATGGAGCATTGTGATAACAAGGGCATGGAGCACTGTGATGACAATGGCATGGAGCATTGTGATGACCATTGTGAATACAGCATTGTGATGCAGTATTGTGAAGACAGTTCTCAGTGAGCATTGTGCTGACATATATAATGGCCCATTGTGATGACAATGGCATGGAGCATTGTGATGCAAAGTGTCATGGAGGATTCAGAAGACAAATGTAATGGAGCACTGTGATGACAATGGCTTGGAGCATTGTGATGACAAGGGTCAGGGAGCATTGTGCTGACAAGTGCATGGAGAATTGTGATGACAAGTGTCATGGAGCATTCTGCTGACAAGCTTGTGGAGTATTTTGATGACAAGGGCATGGATCATTGTGATGAAAACGGCATGGGGCATACTGATGAAAATGGCATGGAGCCTTTTCGTGACAGGGTTCAAGGAGCATTCTGACGACAAATGTCAGGGAGCATTGTGATGACAATGTATTGAGAATTGTGATGACAAATGTCATGGAGCATTGTGATGAAAAGGGCATGGAGTATTGTGATGACAGGCATCATGGAGCGTTGTGATGACAAGTGTTATGGAACATTGTGATCACAAGGGTTTGGAGCATTGTGATGACAGAGGTCATGGATCATTTTGATTTTAAGGAGCATGGAGCATTGTGATGACAAGGGCATGAAGCAATGTGATCCCAAGTTTCATGGAGGATTGTGATGATAATGGTAATGGAGTATTGTGATGACAAGCGCATAGAGCATTGTAATGACAAGGTCATGTAGCATTCTGCTGACAAAGGCTTGAAGCATTGTGATGCCAGGTGTCATGGAGCACGGTGGTGACAAGCGTCACGGAGCATTGTGAATACAGGGGTCATAGAGAATTGGGATGACAAGGGCATGGATCATTGTGATGACAAGGGTCATGGAGCATTGGGCTGAAAATGTTCATGGAGTATTGTGATGACAGGGGTCATGGAGCATTGTGATGACTAGGGAATAGAGCATTGTAATGACAATAGTCCCTGATCATTGTGTTGTCGGGTGTCATGGAGCATTGTGATGATATTTGTCATGGAGCATTGTGATGAGAAGGTCATGGAGTATTTGGCTGAAAATGTTCATGGAGTATTGTGATGACAGTGGTCATGGAACATTGTGATGACAAGGGAATGGAACATGGTGATGACAGTGGTCATGGAACATTTTGATTACAGGGTTGAGGGAGGATTGTGATGACTAGTGAGGGAACATGGTTATATCTCAGGTGAGAGAGCATTTGGATGAGAAGTGCATGGAGCATTGTGATTACAAGGTTTATGGAGCATATTGATTACAAGGTTGTGGATCATTGTGATGGAAAGCCCATGGCACGTTTTGATGACAAGGGTCATGGAGCATTTTTCTGACAAAGGCATGGAGCATTGTGATGACAATGTCATGGAGCACTGTGTTGAAATGTTCATGGAGCATTGTGGTTACAAAGGTCACAGAGACTTGTGATGACGCAGGCATGGACCATTGTGATGAGAAACGTTATGAAGCATTGTGATGACTGGAGTCACGGAGCATTGTGTTGACAGGGTTCATGGAGAATTGTGATGACAAGGGCATGGAGCATTGTGATGACAAAGTCATGGAGTATTGTGAAGACAGGTGTCACGGAGCATTTTGATGACATATGTCATGGTTCATTTCGATGACAATGGCATGGTGCATTGTGATGCCAAATGTAATGGAGGACTGTGATGACAAATATGATGGAGCACTGTGATGACTAGGGCTTGGAGCATTATGATGACAAGGGCCTTTGAGAATTTTCATGACAATGTCGTGAAGCATTGTGATGACAAGGTCCTTGAGCATTGTGATGAGAATTCCATGGAGCCTTGTGATGACAGGTCTCATGGAGCATACTGATGAAAAGGGGCATGGAGCATTCTGATTACAGGGGTCTTGGAATATTGTGATAGCAACGGCATGGAGCATTGTGATGACAAGTGCATGGGGCATTGGTATAATAAGTTTCATGGATTATTGTGATGACAGTTGGAATGGCGCATTGTGATGACAGTGGTCATGGAGCATTGTGATGATACTGGTCATGGAACATTGTGATGAGAAGGTAATGGAGCATTGGGTTGAAAATATTCATGGAGTATTGTGATGACATGTGTCATGGAGCATTGTGATGACAAGGTCCTGGAGTATTGTGATGAGATGACGATGGAGACTTGTGATGACAAGTCTCATGGAGCATTCTGATGAAAAGGGGCATGGAGCATTGTGATTACAGGGGTCTTGGAGCATTGTGATGACACGGGCATGGAGCATTTTGAGGAGAAAGCCATAGAAATTTCTGATGGCATGCGTCATGGAGATTAGTGATGACAAGGGCATGGAGCACTGTGATTACAGGGGTCTTGGAGCATTGTGATGACAAGAGTCATGGAGCCTTTTGATGTCAAGGCCGTGGAACATTGTGATGGCAGGGGTCATAAAGCATTGTTATGACAGAGGTAATGGAGCATTGTGATGAGAAGGGCATTGAGCATTGGTCTGAAATGTTTCATGGACTATTGTGATGAGAGTGGGCATGGAGCATTGTGATGACAAGGGCACGATACACTGTGATACATGGGTCATGGAGGATTGTAATGACAAGGGCATGGAGCATTGTGATGAGAATGGCATCGAGCACTGTGATGACAAGTGTCATGGAGCTTTGTGATGACAAAGGCATGGAACAATGTGATGAGAGGGTTCATGGAGCATTGTGATGACAATGACATGGAGCATTGTGATGCCAAGGTTCATGGAGCTTTGTGATGACAAAGGTCATGGAGCATTTTGATGACAAGTGTGTGGTGCATTGTGATGAGAAAGGCAGGGAGAATTTTGATGACAGGGTCATGCAGCAATTTGATGAAAAGTGTAATGGAACCTTTTGATGACAGGGGTTATAGAACATTGTGATGCCAGGGATCATGGAGCTTTGGGATGAAAAGGGTCATAGAGCATTTTGATGACAGGGGTTATGGAACATTGTGATGTCAGGGGTCAAGGAATATTGTGCTGATAAGGGGATGTAGCATTGTGATGACAGGTGTCATGGAACATTGTGATAACAGGGGTCAAGGAGGATTGTGATGACTAGTGATGGAACATTGTGATATCTCATGTGGGAGAGCATTTGGATGAGAAGTGCATGGAGCATTGTGATTACAAGGTTTATGGAGCATAGCGATGACAAGGTTGTGGATCATTGTGATGAAAAGCGCATGGCACATTGTGATGACAAGGGTCATGGAACATTGTTCTTACAAAGGCATGGAGTATTGTGATGACAAGGGTCACGGGGCATTGTGATGAAATGTTCATGGATCATTGTGGTTACAAAAGTCACAGAGCCTTGTGATGATGCCGGCATGGACCGTTGTGATGACAAACGTTATGAAGCATAGTGATGACTGGAGTCATGGAGCATTGTGAGTACAGGGGTCATGGAGCATTGTGATAACCAGGGCATGGAGCATTGTGAAGACAGGGGCATGGAGCATTGGTCTGAGAAGTTTCATAGATTATTGTGATGACAGTGGACATGGTATATTGTGATGACAAGGGCATGGAGCTTTGTGAGGAGAAGGTCATGGAGTATTGTGAAGAGAGGTGTCAGGGAGCATTGTGATGACATATGTCATGGTCCATTGCGATGACAATGGCAGGGAGCACTGTGATGCCAAATGTAATGGAGGATTGTGATGGCAAATATAATGGAGCATTGTGATGACTAGGGCTTGCAGCATTATGATGACAAGCGCCATTGAGGCTTTTCATGACAAGGTCGTGAAGAATTGTGATGACAAGGCCCTGGAGCTTTGTGATGAGAAAACCATGGAGCCTTGTGAAGACAAGTCTCATGGAGCATACTGATGAAAGGGGCATGGATCATTCTCATTACAGGGGTCTTGGAACATTGTGATAACAAGGACATGGAGCACTGTGATGACAATGGCTTGGAGCATTGTGATGACCAGGTCATGCAGTATTGGGAAGACAGGTGTCAGGGAGCATTGTGATGACATATGTAATGGCCCATTGTGATGACAATGGCATGGAGCATTGTGATGCCAAGTGTCATGGAGGATTCTGATGACAAAGGTAATGGAGCATTGTGAGGACAATGGCTTGGAGCATTGTGATGACAAGGGTCAGGGAGCATTGTGCTGAGAAGTGCTTGGAGAAATTTGATGACAAGGGTCATGGAGCATTCTAATGACAAGCTTGTGGAGTATTTTGATGACAGTGGCATAGAGCATTGTGATGAAAACGGCATGGGTCATTGTGATGAAAAAGGCATGGAGCCTCTTCGTTACAGGGTTCAAGGAGAATTCTGATGACAAGTGTCAGGGAGCATTGTGATGACAAGTGTATTGAGAATTGTGATGACAAAGGTCATGGAGTAATGTGATGAAAAGGGCATGGAGTATTGCGATGACAGGCATCATGGAGCATTGTGATGACAAGTGTTATGGAACATTGTGATCACAAGGGTTTGGAGCATTGTGATGAGAGAGGTCATGGATCATTTTGATTTAAAGGAACATGGAGCATTGTGATGACAAGGGCATGAAGCAATGTGATCCCAAAGTTCATGGAGGATTGTGATGACAATGGAAATGGAGTATTGTGATGACAACAGCATAGAGCATTGTAATGACAAGGTCATGTAGCATTTTGCTGAGAAAGGCATGGAGCATTGTGAGGACAGGTGTAATGGAGCACTGTGATGACAAGTGTCAAGGAGCATTGTGAATACAGGGGTCATGGAGCATTGGGATGACAAGGGCATGGATCATTTTGATGACAAGCGTCATGGAGCATTGCTCTGACAAAGGCATGGAGCATTGTGATGACAAGGTTCACAGAGTATTGTGATGAAAAGTTCATTGAGCGTTGTGGTTACAAAGGTCACAGAGCCTTGTGATGATGCGGGCATGGACCGTTGTGATGAGAAACGTTTTGAAGCATTGTGATGACTGGAGTCACGGAGCATTGTGATGACTGGGGTCATGGAGCATTGTGATAACAAGGGCATGGAGCATTGTTATGACAGGAGAATGGAGCATTGGTCTGACAAGTTTCATAGATTATTGTGATGACATTGGACATGGTGCATTGTGATGACAAGGGCATGGGGCATTGTGATGAGAAGGTCATGGATTACTGTGAAGACAGGTGTCAGGGAGCATTGTGATGACATATGTCATGGTCCATTGCGATGGCAATGGCATGGAGCGTTATGATGCCAAATGTAATGGAGAATTGTGATGACAAATATAATGGAGCTTTGTGATGATTAGGGCTTGGTGCATTACGATGACAAGGGCCATTGAAAATTTTCATGACAATTTCGAGAAGCGTTGTGATGACAAGGTCATGGAGCATTGTGATGACAAAGAATGGAGCCTTGTGATGACAAGTCTCATGGAGCATACTGATGAAAAGGGGCATGGAGAATTGTGATTAAAGGCGTCTTGTAACACTGTGATGACAAGGGCTATGAGCATTGTGAGGAGAAGACCAAGGAGCATTCTGATGGCATGCGTCATTGAGCTTTGTGATGACAAGGGCATGGAGCACTGTGATTACATGAGTCTTGGAGCATTGTGATGAAAAGGGCATGGATCATTGTGATGAAAAAGGCATGGAGCCTTGTCATGACAGGGTTCAAGGCGCATACAGACAACAAGTATCAGGGAGCATTTTGATGACAAGTGTATTGAGCATTGTGGTGACAAAGGTCATGGAGCATTGTGATGAGAAGGCCATTGATAATTGTGATGACGAGCGTCATGGGGCATTGTGATGACAAGTGTTTTGGAATATTGTGATCACAAGGGTTTGGAGCATTGTTATGACAGAGGTCATGGAACATTTTAATTTCATCGTGATGACAATAGCAAGAAGCATTATGATGATGGGCATGGTGCATTGTGATGACAGGGTTCATGGATCATTGAGATGAAAAGTGTCATAGAGCATTGTGATTAAAGGGTTATTGGAGTGTTGTGATGAGAAGGGTCATGGAGCTTTGTGATGACAAGGCCATGGAACATCATGATGGCAGGGGTCATGGAGCATTGTTATGACTGGGGTAATGGAGCTTCGTGAAGACAAGGGCATGGAGCAATGTGATGCCAAGTGTCATGGATCTTTGTGATGACAAAGGTCATGGAGCATTTTGATGGCAAGGGCGTTGTGCATTGTGATGAGAAAGGCAGGGAGCATTCTGATGACAGGGTCATGGAGCAATCTGATGAAAAGTGTCATGGAACAATTTGATGACAGGTGTTATGGAACATTGTGATGTCAGGGATCATCGAACATTGTGATGATAAGTGCATGTAGCATTGTGATGACACGAGTCATGGAACATTGTGATGACAGGGTTGAGGGAGTACTGTGACAATTAGTGATGTAGCATTGTGATATCAGTGGTGAGAGAGCATTTTGATGAGAAGTGCATGGAGCATTGTGATGACATATTTCAAGCAGCATTGTGATGAGAAGTGCATGGTGCATTGTGATGACATGTGTCATGGAGCATTGTGCTGACAAGCGCATGGAGCATTGTGATGACAAGTTTATTGAGAATTGTGATGACAAAGGTCATGGAACATTGTGATGAAAAGGGCATGGAATATTGTGATGACAGGCATCATGGAGCGTTGTGATGACAAGTGTTATGGAACATTGTGATCACTAGGGTTTGGAGAAATGTGATGACAGAGGTCATGGATCATTTTGATTTCAAGGAGCATGGAGCATTGTGATGACAAGGGCATGAAGCAATGTGATCCCAAGGTTCATGGAGGATTGTGATGACAATGGTAATGGAGTATTGTGATGACAAGCACATAGAGCATTGTAATGACAAGGTCATGTAGCATTTTGCTGACAAAGGCATGGAGCATTGTGATGACATGTGTCATGGAGCACTGTGATGACAAGGGTCACGGAGCCTTGTGAATACAGGGGTCATGGAGCATTGGGATGACAAGGGCATGGATCATTGTGGTGACAAGTTTCATGGAGCACTGGGCTGAAAATGTTCATGGAGTGTTGTGATGACAGGGGTCATGGAGCATTGTGATGACTAGGGAATGGAGCATTGTGATGACAAGTGTCCCGGATCATTGTGTTGTCGGGTGTCATGGAATGTTTTGATGACAGTGGTCATGGAGCATTGTGATGATATTGGCCATGGAGCATTGTGATGAGTTGGTCGTGGAGCACTGTGCTGAAAATGTTCATGGATTATTGTGATGACAGTGGTCATGGAGCATTGTGATGACAAGGACATGGAGCATTTTAATGAGAAGCTCATGGAGTATTGTGAAGACAGGTGTCACGGAGCATTGTGATGACATATGTCATGGTCCATTGCGATGACAATGGCATGGATCATTATGATGCCAAATGTAATGGAGAATTGTGATGACAAATATAATGGAGCTTTGTGATGATTAAGGCTTGGAGCATTATGTTGACAAGGGCCATTGAAAATTTTCATAACAATGTCGAGAAGCATTGTGATGACAAAGTCCTGGAGCATTGTGATGACAAAACTAAGGAGCCTTGTGATGACAAGTCTCATGGAGCATACTGATGAAAAGGGGCATGGATCATTGTGATGACCAGGGTCTTGGAACATTGTGATGACAAGGGCATTGAGCATTGTGAGAAGAATTCCAAGGAGCATTCTGATGGCATGCGTCATTGAGCTTTGTGATGACAAGGGCATGAAGCATTGTGATTACATGTGTCGTGGAGCATTGTAATGAAAAGGGCATGGATCATTGTAATGAAAAAGGTATGGAGCCTTGTCATGACAGGGTTCAAGTAGCGTAGAGACAACAAGGGTCAGGGGGCATTTTGATGACATGTGTATTGTGCATTGTGGTGACAAAGTCAGGGAGCATTGTGATGAGAAGCCCATGGATAATTGTGATGACGAACGTCATGGGGCATTGTGGTGACAAGTGTTTTGGAATATTGTGATCACAAGGGTTTGGAGCATTGTTATGACAGAGGTCATGGAACATTTTGATTTCATTGTGATGACAATAGCAAGAAGCATTATGATGATGGGCATGGTGCATTGTGATGACAGGGTTCATGGATCATTGATATGAAAAGGGGCATAGAGTATTGTGATTAAAGTGTTCTTAGAACATTTTAAAGAGAAGGGTCAAGGAGCTTTGTGATGACAAGGCCATGGAACTTCGTGATGGCAGGGGTCATAGAGCATTGTTATGACTGGTGTAATGGAGCATTGTGAGGGCAAGGGCATGGAGCATTGGTATGAGAAGGGCATGGAGCATTCTGATGACATGTGTCATGGAGCTTTGTGAAGACAAGGGCATGGAGCAATGTGATGCCAATGTTCATGGATCTTTGTGATGACAAAGGTCATGGAGCATTTTGATGGCAAGGGCGTAGTGCATTGTGATGAGAAGGTTAGGGAGCATTGTGATGACAGGGTCATGGAGCAATTTGATGAAAAGTGTCATGGAACAATTTGATGACATATGTTATGGAACATTGTGATGTCAGGGTTCATCGAACATTGTGATGATAAGTGCATATAGCAATGTAATGACAGGAGTCATGGGACATTGTGTTGCCAGGGGTGAAGGAGTATTGTGACAAATAGTGATGTAGCATTGTGATATCAGTGGTGAGAGAGCATTTTGATGAGAAGTGGATGGAGCATTGTGATGACAAGATTGTAGAGCACTGTGATGACAAGCACATTGTGCATTGTGATGACATGTGTCATGGAGCATTGTGCTGACAAGCGCATGGAGCATTGTGATGACAAGGGTCATGGACCAATGTGCTGAGAAAGGCATAGAGCATTGTGATGACAAGGGTCAAAGAGCATTGTGATGAAAAGTTCATGGAGCATTTTGGTTAAAAACCTCACAGAGAGTGATGATGACGAGGGCATGGACCATTGTGATGACAAAGGTCAGGAATCATTGCGATGACTGGAGTCACGGAGCTTTGTGATGACAGGAGTCAGGGAGCATTGTGATAACAAAGGCATGGAGCATTGTGATGACAAGGGCATGGAACATTAGTCTAATAAATTTCATGGATTGTTGTGATGAAAGTTGGAATGGCGCATTGTGATGACAAGGGTATGGAGCTTTGTGATGACCAGGTCATGCAGTATTGTGAAGAGAGGTGTCAGGGAGCATTTTGATGACATATGTAATGGCCAATTGTGATGACAATGGCATGGAACACTGTGATGACAAGTGTCTTGGAGGATTGTGATGACAAAGGTAATGGAATATTGTGATGACAATGGCTTGGAGCATTTTGATGACATGGGTCAGGGAGCATTGTGATGACAAGTGCATGGAGAATTGTGATGACAAGTGCATGGAGCATTGTGATGACAGGGGTTATGGAGCATTGTGATTACAGGGGTCTTTGAGAATTGTGATGACAAGAGTCCCGGATCATTGTGTTGTAAGGTGTCATGGAGTGTTGTGATGACAGTGGTCATGGAGCAGTGTGATGATATTGGTCATGGAGCATTGTGATGAGTAGGTCATGGAGCATTGGGCTGAAAATATTCATGGATTATTGTGATGATATGGCTCATGGAGCATTCTGATGACAAGGGAATGGAGCATGGTGATGAGAATGTCCTGGAGTATTGTGATGAGATGACCATGGAGACTTGTGATGACAAGTCTCATGGAGCATTCTGATGAAAAGGGGCATGGAGCATTGTGATTACAGGGGTCTTGGAGCATTTTGATGACAAGGGCATGGAGCATTGTGAGGAGAAGGCCATGGAACATTCTGATGACATGCGTCATGGAGCTTTGTGATGACAAGTGCATGGAGCTTTGTGATTACAGGGGTCATGGAGCATTGTGATGACAAGGGTCATGGAGCCTTGTGATGACAAGGCTGTGGAACATTGTGAAGGCAGGGATCATGGAGCATTGTTATGACAGAGGTAATGGATCATTGTGATGAGAAGGGCATTGAGCATTGGTCTGAAATATTTCATGGATTATTTTAATGAGAGTGGGCATGGAGCATTGTGATGACAAGGGCACGGTACACTGTGATACATGGGTCATGGAGGATTGTAAGGACAAGGGCATAGATCATTGTGATGAGAAGGGCATCGAGCATTGTGATGACAAGTGTCATGGAGCTTTGTGATGACAAGGGCATGGAGAAATGTGATGAGTGTGTTCATGGAGCATTGTGATGACAATGACATGGAGCATTGTGACGCCAAATGTCATGGAGCTTTGTGATGACAAAGGTCATGGAGCATTTTGTTGACAAGGGTGTGGTGCATTGTGATTAGAAGGGCAGGGAGTATTTTGATGACAGGGTCATGAGCAATTTGATGAAAAGTGTAATAGAACATTTTGTTGACAGGGGTTATAGAACCTTGTGATGCCAGGGGTCATGGATCTTTAGGATGAAAAGGGTCAGGGGGCATTTTGATGACAGGGGTTATGGAACATTGTGATATCAGGGGTCATGGAACATTGTGCTGATAAGGGGATGTAGCATTGTGATGACAGGGGTCATGGTATATTGTGATAACAGGGGTGAGGGAGGATTGTGATGAAAAGCGCATGGGTAATTGTGATGACAAAGGTCATGGAGCATTGGGCTGAAAATATTCATGGAGTATTGTGATGACAGGGGTCATGGAGCATCGTGATGACAGAGGTCATGGAGAATTATGATTTCATTGTGCTGACCATAGCCGGAAGCTTTAGGATGATGGGCATGATGCATTGTGATGACATGGTTCATGGAGCATTGAGATGAAAAGGGGCATGGAGCATTGTGATCACATGGGTCTTGGAACATAGTGATGAAACGGGCATGGAGCATTTTGATGAGAAGTTTATGGAACATTCTGATGACATGTGTCATGGAGCTTTTTGATGTGAAAGGCATGGAGTATTCTGATTAAAGGGGTCTTGGAGCATTGGGATGACAAGTGTCATGGAGCCTTGTGATGACAAGGCCGTGGAACATTGTGATGACAGGGGTCATGCAGCATTGTTATGACAGGGGTAATGGAGCATTGTGATGAGAAGGGCATGGAGCACTGTGATTACAATATTTATGGAGCATTGCAATGACAAATTTGCAGACCATTGTGATGAAAAGCGCGTGACACAGTGTGAAGACAAGGGTCATTGAGCAATTTTCTGACAAAGGCCTGGAGGATTGTGATGACAAGGGTCATGGGGCATTGTGATGAAAAGTTCTTGGAGCAATGAGGTTACAAATGTGACAGAACCTTGTGATGATGCGGGCATGGACCATTGTGATGACAAATGTTATGAAGCATTGTGATGACTGTAGTCATGGAGCATTGTGATGACAGTGGTCAAGGAGCATTTTGATGACGAGGGCATGGAGCATTGTGCTGAGAAAAGCATAGAGCATTGTGATGACAAGTGTCAAAGAGCATTGTGATGAAAATTTCGTTGAGCATTGTGGTTAAAATATCACAGAGACTGTTGATGGTGAGGGCATGGACCATTGTGATGACAAAGGTCATGAAGCAATGTGATGACTGGTGTCACGGAGCATTGTGATGACAGTGGTCATGGAGCACTGTGATAACAAGGGCATGGAGCATTGTGATGACAAGGGAATGTAGCATTGTGATGACCAGGTGATGCAGTATTGTGAAGACAGGTGTCAGGGAGCACTGTGATGATATATGTAATGGCCCATTTTGATGACAATGGCATGGAGCATTGTGATGCCAAGTGTCATGGAGGATTCTGATGACAAAGGTAATGGAGCATTGTGATGACAATGGCTTGGAGCATTTTGATGACAAGGGTCAGGAAGCATTGTGCTGACAAATGCATGGAGCATTGTGATGACAAGGGTCATGGAATATTCTGATGACAAGCTTGTGGAGTATTTTGTTGACAATGGCATGGAGCATTGTGATGATAACGGCATGGGGCATTGTGATGAAAAAGGCATGGAGCATTTTCGTGAAAGGGTTCAAGGAGCATTCTAACGACAAGTATCAGGGAGCATTGTGATGACAATGTATTGAGAATTGTGATGACAAAGGTCGTGGAGCATTGTGATGAAAGAGGCATGGAGTATTTGATGACAGGCATCATGGAGCGTTGTGATGACAAGTGCTATGGAACATTGTGATCACAAGGGTTTGGAGCATTGTGATGACAGAGGTCATGGATCATTTTGATTTCAATGAGCATGGAGCACTGTGATGACAAGGGCATGAAGCAATGTGATCCCAAGGTTCATGGATGATTGTGATGACAATGGTAAATGTGTATTGTGATGACAAGCGCATAGAGCATTGTAATGACAAGGTCATGCAGCATTTTGCTGACAAAGGCATGGAGCATTGTGATGACAGGTGTCATGGAGCACTGTGATGACAAGCGTCACGGAGCATTGTGAATAGAGGAGTCATGGAGCATTGGGATGACAAGGGCATGGATCATTGTGATGACAAGGTTCATGGAGCATTGGGCTGAAAATATTCATGGAGTATGGTGATGACAGGGGTCATGGAGCATTGTGATGACAAGAGTCCCGGATCATTGTGTGGTCAGGTGTCATGGAGTGTTGTGATACAGTGATCATGGAGCATTGTGATGATATTGGTCATGGAGCACTGTGATGAGAAGGTCATGGAGCACTGGCCTGAAAATGTTCATGGAGCATTGGCCTGAAAATATTCATGGAGAATTGTGATGACAGGGGTCATGGAGCATTGTGATGACAAGGGAAGGGAGCATGCTGATGAAAATGTCTTGGAACATTGTGATGAGATGACCATGGAGACTTGTGATGACAAGTTTCATGGAGCATTCTGATGAAAAGGGGCATGGAGCATTGTGATTACAGGGGTCTTGGAGCATTGTGATGACAAGGGCATGGAGCATTGTGAGGAGAATGCCATGGAGCATTCTGATGACATGCGTCATGGAGCTTTGTGATGACAAGGGCATGAAGCCTTGTGATGACAAGGCCGTGGAACATTGTGATCGCAGAGTCATGGAGCACGGTTATGACAGGGGTAATGGAGCATTGTGATGAGAAGGACATGGAGCATTGTGATTACAAGTTTTATGGAAAATTGCGATGACAAATATGTGGAACGTTGGGAGAAAATGCACGTGGCACATTGTGATGACAAGTGTCATGGAGCATTTTTCTGACAAAGGCATGGAGCACTGTGATGACAAGTGTCACGCAGCATTGAGATGAAATGTTCATGGAGCATTGTGGTTAAAAAGGTCACAGAGCCTTGTGATGACGCGGGCATGGACCATTGTGATGACAAACATTATGAAGCATTGTGATGACTGGAGTCACGGAGCACTGTGTTGCCAGGGGTCATGGAGCATTGTGATGACATGTGTCACGGAGCATTGTGCTGACAAGCGCATGGAGCATTTTGATGACAAGGGTCATGGACCAATGTGCTGAGAAAGGCATAGAGCATTGTGATGACAAGGGTCAAAGAGCATTGTGATGAAAAGTTCATGGATCATTTTGGTTAAAAAGCTCACAGAGAGTGATGATGACGAGGGCATGGACCATTGTGGTGACAAAGGTCATGAAGCATTGTGATGACTGGAGTCAAAGAACATTGTGATGGCAGGGGTCATGGAGCATTGTGATAACAAGGGCATGGAGCATTGTGGTGACAGAGGCATGGAGTATCGGTCTGACAAGTTTCATGGATTATTGCGATGACATTTGGAATGGCGCATTCTGATGACAAGGGCATGGAGCATTGTGATGACCAGGTTATGCATTATTGTGAAGAGAGGTGTCAGGGAGCATTGTGATGACATATGTATGGCCCATTGTGATAACAATGGCATGGAGCATTGCGATGCCAAATGTCATGGAGAAGTCTGATGACAAAGGTAATGGAGCATTGTGATGACAATGGCTTGGAGCATTGTGATGACAAGTGTCAGGGAGCATTTTGCTGACAAGTGCATGGAGAATTGTGATGACAAGTGTCATGGAGGATTCTGATGACAAATTTGTGGAGTATTTTGATGACAATGGCATGGAGATTTGTGATGAAAACGGCATGGGGCATTGTGATGAAAAAGGCCTGGAGCCTTTTCGTGACAGTGTTCAAGGAGCATTCTGACGACAAGTGTCAGGGAGCATTGTGATGACAAGTGTATTGAGAATTGTGATGACGAATGTCATGGAGCATTGTGATGAGAAGGCCATGGATAATTGTGATGATGATCGTCATGGGGTGTTGTGATGATAAGTGTTATGGAACATTGTGATCACAAGGGTTTGGAGCATTATGATGACAGAGGTCATGCAGAATTTTGATTTCATTGTGATGACAATAGCCTGAAGCATCATGATGATGGGCATGGTGCATTGTGATGACAGGGTTCATGGAGCATTGAGATGAAAAGGGGCATGGAGCATTGTGATTAAAGTGGTCTTGGAGCATTGTGATGACAAGGGCATGGATCATTGTGATGAAAAAGGCATGGAGCCTTGTCATGACAGGGTTCAAGGAGCATATTGACGACATGTGACAGGGAGCATTGTGATGACAAGTGTATTGAGAATTGTGATGACATAGTTCATAGAGCATTGTGATGAGAAGTCCATGGATAATTGTGATGATGAGTGTCATGGGTTGTTGTGATGATAAGTGTTATGGAAAATTGTGATAACAAGGGTTCGGAGTATTCTGATGACAGAGGTCATGGAGCATTTTGATTTCATTGTGATGACAATAGCCTGAAGCATTATGATGATGGGCATGCTGTATTGTGATGACAGGGTTCATGGAGCATTGAGATGAAAAGTGGCATGGAACACTGTGATTACAAGGGTCTTGGAGCTTGTGATGACATGAGCATGGAGCATTGTGATAAGAAGGCCATGGAACTTTCTGATGACATGCGTCATGGAGCTTTGTGATGACATGGGCATGGAGCATTGGGATTTCAGGGGTCTTGAGCATTGTGATGACAATTTTCATGGAACCATGTGATGACTAGGCCGTGGAACATTGTGATGGCGGTGGTCATGGTGCATGGTTATGAAAGGGGTAATGGAGCATTGTGATGAGAAGGGAATGGAATATAGTTCTGAAATATTTCATGGATTATTGGGATGAGAGTGGGCATGGAGCATTGTGATGACAAGGGTATGGAACACTATGATACATGAGTCATGCAGGACTGTAATGACAAGGGCATGGAACATTGTGATGAGAAGGGCATCGAGCATTGTGATGACAGGGGCATAGAGCAATGCTATGAGAGGGTTCATGGAGCATTGTGATGACAATGACATGGAGCATTGTGATGCCAACGGTCATGGAGCTTTGTGATGACAAGTCATGGAGCATTTTGATGACAAGGGCATGGTGCATTGTGATGAGAAGGGCAGGGAGCATTTTGATGACCGGGTCATGCAGCAATTTGAGGAAATTGTAATGGAACATTTTGATGGCAGTGTTTATAGACCATTGTGATGTCAGGGGACTTGGAGCTTTGGGATGAAAGGGTCATGGAGCGTATTGATGACAGGGGTTATGGAACATTGTGATGTCAAGAGTCATGGAACTTTGTGATGGTAAGAGGATGTAGCATTGTGATGACAGGGTCATGGAACATTGTGATTAGAGGGGTGAGGGAGTATTGAGATGACTAGTGATGGAACACTGTGATATCTCTGGTGAGAGAGCATTTTGATGAGAAGTGCATGGAGCATTGTGATTTCAATGTTTATGGAGCATTGCAATGAAAATGTTGTGGACCTTTGTGATGAAATGTGCATGGCATATTGTGATGACAATGGTCATGGAGCATTGTTCTGACAAAGACATGGAGCATTGTGATGACAAGTGTCAAAGAGAATTGTGATGAAAATTTCACGGAGCATTGTGGTTACAAAGGTCACAGAGCCTTGTGATGATTCGGGCATGGACCATTGTGATGACAAACGTTATGAAGCATTGAAATGACTGGAGTCACGGAGCATTGTGATGACGAGAGTCATGGAGCACTGTGATGACATGTGTCATGGAGCATTGTGCTGACAAGCTCATGGAGCATTGTGATGAGAAGGGTCATGGAGCATTTTGCTGAGAAAGGCATAGAGCATTGTGATGACAAGGGTCAAAGAGCATTGTGATGAAAAGTTCATGGAGCACTGTGGTTAAAATGGTCACAGAGAATGTTGATGACGAGGGCATGGACCATTGTGATGACAAATGCGATGAAGCATTGTGATGACTGGAGTCACGGAGCATTGTGATGACCAGAGTCATGGAGCACTGTGATGACATGTGTCATGGAGCATTGTGCTGACAAGCTCATGGAGCATTGTGATGACAAGGGTCATGGAGCATTTTGCTGAGAAAGGCATAAAGCATTGTGATGACAAGGGTCAAAGAGCATTGTGATGAAAAGTTCATGGAGCACTGTGGTTAAAATGGTCACAGAGACTGTTGATGACGAGTTCATGGACCATTGTGATGACAAATGCGATGACGCATTGTGATGACTGGAGTCACGGAGCATTGTGATGACAGGGGTCATGGAGCATTGTGATAACAAGGGCATGGAGCATTGTGATGACAAGGGCATGGAACACTGGTCTAATATGTTTCATGGATTATTGCGATGACATTTGGAATGGTGGATTGTGATGACAAGGGCATGGAGAATTGTGATGCCAATTGTCATGTAGGATTCTGCTGTCAAAGATAATTGAGCATTGTGATGAAAATGGCTTGGAGCATTGTGATGACAAGGGTCAGGGAGCATTTTGCTGACAAGTGCATGGAGATTTGTGATGACAAGGGTCATGGAACATTCTGATGACAAGCTTGTGGAGTATTTTGATGACAAAGGCATGGAGCATTGTGATGAAAAAGGCATGGATCACTGTGATGAAAAAGGCATGGAGCCTTTTCATGACAGGGTTCAAGGAGCATACAGACAACAAGTGTCAGGGAGAATTTTGATGACAAGTGTATTGAGCATTGTGATGACAAAAGTCATGGAGCATTGTGATGAGAAGACCATGGATAATTGTGATGACGAGCGTCATGTGGCATTGTGATGACAAGTGTTATGGAATATTGTGATCACAAGGTTTTGGAGAATTGTTATGACAGAGGTCATGGAACATTTTGATTTCATTGTGATGACAATAGCATGAAGCATTATGATGATGGGCATGGTGCATTGTGATGACAGGGTTCATGGATCATTGAGATGAAAAGGGGCATAGAGCATTGTGATTACAGGCTTCTTGGATTATTGTGATGAGAAGGGTCATGGAGCCTTGTGATGACAAGGCCATGGAACAACGTGATGGCAGGGGTCATGGGGCATTGTTATGACAGGGGTAATGGAGCATTGTGATGGCAAGGGCATGGACCATTGTGATGAGAAGGCCATGGAAATTTCTGATGACATGTGTCATGGAGCTTTGTCATGACAAGGGCATGGAGCAATGTGATGAGAGTGTTCATGGAGCATTGTGATTCCAAGGGTCAAGGATCTTTGTGATGGCAAAGGTCATGGGGCATTTTGATGGCAAGTGCGTTGTGCCTTTTGATGAGAAAGGCAGGGAGCATTTTGATAACAGGGACATTGAGCAATTTGATGAAATGTGTCATGGAACATTTTGATGACAGGTGTTATGGAACATTGTGATGTCAGGGGTCATGGAGCATTTTGATGAAAAGTGTCATGGAGCATTTTGATGACAGATGTTATGGAACATTTTGATGTCAGGGGTCATCGAACATTGTGATGATAATTGCATGTAGCATTGTGATGACAGGAGTCATGGAACATTGTGATGAGAGGGATGTGGGAGTACTGTGACAAATACTGATGTAGCATTGTGATATCAGTGGTGAGAGAGCATTTTGATGAGAAGTGCATGGAGCACTTTGATGACAAAATTGTGGAGCACTGTGATGACACGCGCATGGTTCATTGTGATGACATGTGTCATGGAGCATTGTGCTGACAAGCGCATGGAGTTTTGTGATGACAAGGGTCATGGAGCATTGTGCTGAGAAAGGCATAGAGCATTTTGATGACAAGGGTCAAAGAGCATTGTGATGAAATTTCATGGAGCATTGTTGTTAAAAATGTCACAGAGACAGTTGATGACGAGGACATGGACCATTGTGATGAGAAAGTTCATGAAGCATTGTGATGACTGGAGTCACGGAGCATTGTGATGACAGGGGTCATGGAGCATTGTGATAACATGGGCATGGAGCATGCTGATGACAAAGGCATGGAACATTGGTCTAATAAGTTTCATGAATTATTGCGATGAGAGTTGGAATGGCGCATTGTGATGACAAGAGCATGGATCATTGTGATGAACAGGTCATGCAGTATTGTGAAGACAGTTGTCAGGGAGCATTGTGATGACATATGTCATGGCCCATTGTGATGACAATGGCATGGAGCATTGTGATGCCAAGTGTCATGGAGGATTCTGATGACAAAGGTAATGGAGCTTTGTGATGCCAATGGATTGGAGCATTGTGATGACAAGGGTCAGGGAGCATTGTGCTGACAAGTGCATGGAGATTTGTGATGACACGGGTCATGGAACATTCTGATGACAAGCCTGTGGAGTATATTGATGACAATGGCATGGAGCATTGTGTTGTAAATGGCATGGGGCATTGTGATGAAAAATGCATGGAGCCTTTTCATGACAGGGTTCAAGGAGCATTCTGATGACAAGTGTCAGGGAGCACTGTGATGACAAGTGTATTGAGAATTGTGATGACAAAGGTCATGGAGAATTTTGATGAAAAGGGCATGGAGTATTGTGATGACAGGCATCATGGAGCATTGTGATGACAAGTGTTATGGAATATTGTGATCACAAGGGCTTGGAACATTGTGATGACAGAGGTCATGGGTCATTTTGATTTCAAGGAGCATGGGGCATTATGATGACAAGGGCATGAAGCAATGTGATCCCAAGTTTCATGGAGGGTTATGATGACAATGGTAATGGAGTATTGTGATGACAAGCACATAGAGCATTGTAATGACAAGGTCATGAAGCATTTTGCTGACAAAGGCATGGAGCATTGTGATGACAGGTGTCATGGAGCACTGTGATGACAGGCGTCATGGAGCATTGTGAATACAGGGGTTATGGAGCATTGGGATGACAAGGGCATGGATCATTTTGATGACAAGTGTCCTGGAGCATTGTGATGACTAGGGAATGGAACATTGTGATGAAAAGAGTCCCAGATCATTGTGCTGTCAGGTGTCATGGAGTGTTGTGATGAGAGTGGTCATTGAGAATTGTGATGATATTGGTCATGGAGCATTGCGATGACAAGCGAATGGAGCATGGTGATGACAAAGTCCTGGAACATTTTGATGAGAAGACCATGGAGACTTTTGATGAGAAGTCTCATGGAGCATTCTGTTGAAAAGGGGCATGGAGCATTGTGATTACAGGGGTCTTGGAGCATTGTGATGACAAGGCCATGGATCATGGTGATGAGAAGGCCATGGAGCATTCTGATGACATGCGTCCAGGAGCTTTGTGATGACAAGGGCATGGAGCATTGTGATTAAAGGGGTCTTGGAGCATTGTGATGAAAAGGGCATGGATCATTGTGATGAAAAAGGCATGGAGCCTTTTCATGACAAGTTTCAAGGAGCATACTGAACACAAGTGTCAGGGAGCATTGTGATGACAAGTGTATTGAGCATTGTGATGACAAAAATCATAGAGCACTGTGATGAGAAGGCCATGGATAACTGTGATGACGAGCGTCATGGGGCATTGTGATGACAAGTGTTATGGAATATTGTGATCACAAGGGTTTGGAGCATTGTTATGACACAGGTCATGGAGCATTTTGATTTCATTGTGATGAAAATAGCATGAAGCATTATGATGATGGGCATGGCGCATTATGATGACAGGGTTCATGGATCACTGAGATGAAAAGGGGCATAGAGCATTGTGATTACAGGTTTCTTGGAGCATTGTGATGAGAAGGGTCATGCAGCCTTGTGATGACAAGGCCATGGAACATCGTGATGGCAGTGGTCATGGAGTATTGTTATGACAGGGGTAAAGGAGCATTGTGATGGCAAGAGCATGGAACAGTGTAATCAGAAGGCCATGGAGCATTCTGATGACATGTGTCATGGAGCTTTGTGATGACAAGGACATGGAGAAATGTGATGAGAATGTTCATGGAGCATTGTGATGACAATGACATGGAGCATTGTGATGCCAAGCGTCATGGATCTTTGTGATGACAAAGGTCATGGAGCATTTTGATGGCAAGTGCGTTGTGCATTGTGATGAGAAGGGCAGGGAGCATTGTGATGACAGGGTCATGGAGCAATTTAATGAAATGTGTCATGCAACATTTTGATGACAGTTGTTATGGAACATTGTGATGTCAGGGGTCATGGAGCATTTTGATGAAAATGGTCATTCAGCAGTTTGATGACAGATGTTATGGAACATTGTGATGTCAGGGGTCATCGAACATTGTGATGATAATTGCATGTAGCATTGTGATGAGAGGAGTCATGGAAAATTGTGATGAGAGGGATGAGGGTGTACTGTGACAAATAGTGATGTAGCATTGTGATATCAGTGGTGAGAGAGCATTTTGATGAGATTTGCATGGAGCATTGTGATGACAAGATTGTGGAGCACTGTGATGACAAGCGCATGGTTCATTGTGATGACATGTGTCATGGAGCATTGTGCTGACAAGCGCATGGAGCACTGTGATGACAAGGGACATGGAGCATTGTGCTGAGAAAGGCATAGAACATTTTGATGACAATGGTCAAAGAGCATTGTGATGAAAATTCATGGAGCATTGTTGTTAAAAAGGTCACAGAGACAGTTGATGACGAGGACATGGACCACTGTGATGAGAAATTTCATGAAGCATTGTGATGAATGGAGTCACGGAGCCTTGTGATGACAGGGGTCATGGAGCATTGTGATAACAAGGGCATGGAGCATGGTGATGACAAGGGCATGGAACATTGGTCTAATAAGTTTCATGAATTATTGCGATGAGAGTTGGAATGGCGCATTGTGATGACAAGGGCATGGATCATTGTGATGACCAGGTCATGCAGTATTGTGAAGACAGGTGTCAGGGAGCATTGTGATGACATATGTCATGGCCCATTGTGATGACAATGGCATGGAGCATTGTGATGCCAAGTGTCAAGGAGGATTTTGATGACAAAGGTAATGGAGCTTTGTGATGACAATGGCTTGGAGCATTGTGATGACAAGGGTCAGGGAGCATTGTGCTGAAAAGTGCATGGAAATTTATGATGACACGGGCCATGGAACATTCTGATGACAAGCTTGTGGAGTATATTGATGACAATGGCATGGAGCATTGTGATGTAAATTGCATGAGGCATTGTGATGAAAAAGGCATGGAGCCTTTTCGTGACAGGGTTCAAAGAGCATTCTGATGACAAGTGTCAGGGAGCATTGTGATGATAAGTGTATTGAGAATTGTGATGACAAAGGTCATGGAGCATTTTGATGAAAAGTGCATGGAATTTTGTGATGACAGGCATCATGGAGCGTTGTGATGACAAGTGTTATGGAACATTGTGATCACAAGGGCTTGGAGCATTGTGATGACAGAGGTCATGGATCATTTTGATTTCAAGGAGCATGGGGCATTGTGATGACAAAGGCATGAAGCAATGTGATCCCAAGGTTCATGGAGGGTTGTGATGACAATGGTAAATGAGTAATGGGATGACAAGCACATAGAGCATTGTAATGACAAGGTCATGAAGCATTTTGCTGACAAAGGCATGGAGCATTTTGATGACAGGTGTCATGGAGCACTGTGATGACAAGCGTCATGGAGCATTGTGAATACAGGGGTTATGGAGCATTGGGATGACAAGGGCATGGATCATTGTGATGACAAGTGTCCTGGAGCATTGTGATGACTAGGGAATGGAACATTGTGATGAAAAGAGTCCCAGATCATTGTGCTGTGAGGTGTCATGGAGTGTTGTGATGACAGTGCTCATGGAGAATTGTGATGATATTGGTCATGGAGCATTGCGATGACAAGCGAATGGAGCATGGTGATGACAATGTCCTGGAACATTTTGATGAGAAGACCATGGAGACATCTGATGAGAAGTCTCATGGAGCATTCTGTTGCAAAGGGGCATGGAGCATTGTGAATACAGGGGTCCTGGAGCATTGTGATGACAAGGGCATGGATCATGCTGATGAGAAGTCCATGGAGCTTTCTGATGACATGCGTCCATGAGCTTTGTGATGACAAGGGCATGGAGCATTGTGATTAAAGGGGTCTTGGAGCATTGTGATGAAAAGGGCATGGATCATTGTGATGAAAATGGCATGGAGCCTTGTCATGACAGGTTTCAAGGAGCATACTGAAGACAAGTGTAAGGGAGCATTGTGATGACAAGTGTATTGAGCATTGTGATGACAAAAATCATAGAGCACTGTGATGAGAAGGCCATGGATAATTGTGATGATGAGCGTCATGGGATGTTGTTATGATAAGTGTTATGGAACATTGTGATCACAAGGGTTCGGAGTATTATGATGACAGAAGTCATGGAGCATTTTGATTTCATTGTGATGACAATAGCCTGAAGCATTATGATGATGGGCATGGTGCATTGTGATGACAGGGTTCATGGAGCATTGAAATGAAAAGGGGCATGGAGCAATGTGATTACAATGGTCTTGGAGCATTGTGATGAAAAGGGCATGGAGCATTGAGATGAGAAGGCCATGGAACATTCTGATGACATGCGTCTTGGAGCTTTGTGATGACAAGGGCATGGAGCATTGTGATTTCAGGCGTCTTGAGCATGGTGATGTCAATTGTCATGGAACCATGTGATGACTAGGCCGTGGAATATTGTGATGGCAGGGGTCATGATGCATTGTTATGAAAGGGCTAATGGAGCACTGTGATGAGAAGGACATGGAATATTGGTCTGACATATTTCATGAATTATTGTGATGAGAGTGGGCATGGAGCATTGTGATGACAAGGGTACGGAACACTATAATACATGGGTCATGCAGGAATGTAATGACAGGGTATGGAGCATTGTGATGAGAAGGGCATCGAGCATTGTAATGACATGTGTCATGGAGCTTTGTGATGACAAGGGCATGGAGCAATGTTATGAGAGAGTTCATGGAGCATTGTGATGACAATGACATGGAGCATTGTGATGCCAAGGGTCATGGAGATTTGTGATGACAAGTCATGGAGCATTTTGAAGACAAGGGCATGGTGCATTGTGATGAGAAGGGCAGGGAGCATTTTGATGACCGGTTCATGCATCAATTTTATGAAATGTGTAATGGAACATTTTGATGGCACGGGGTATAGAACATTGTGATGTCAGGGGTCTTGGAGCTTTGGGATGAAGAGGGTCATGGAGCATTTTGATGACAGGGGTTATGGAACATTGTGATGTCAGGGGTCATGGAACATTGTGATGGTAAGCGGATGTAGCATTGTGATGACAGTGTTATGGAACATTGTGATTAGAGGGGTGAGGGAGTATTGTGATGACTAGTGAGGGAACACTGTGATATCTCTTGTGAGAGAGCATTTTGATGAGAAGTGCATGGACCATTGTGATTACAATGTTTATGGAGCATTGCAATGAAAATGTTTTGGACCGTTGTGATGAAATATGCATGGCACACTGTGATGACAATGGCCATGGAGCATTGTTCTGACAAAGACATGGAGCATTTTGATGACAAGGGTCACAGAGGATTGTGATGAAAAGTTCATGGAGCATTGTGGTTACAAAGGTCACAGAGCCTTGTGATGAGTCGGGCATAGAACATTGTGATGACAAACATTATGAATCATTGTGATGACTGGTGTCACGGAGCGTTGTGATGACAGGGGTCATGGAGCATTGTGAGGACAAGGGCATGGAGCATTGTGATGACAGGGGCATGGATCATTGGTCTGACAAGTTTCATAGATTATTGTGATGAGAGTGGGCATGGTGCATTGTGTTGACAAGGGCATGGAGCATTGTGATGAGAATGTCATTGAGTATTGTGAAGACAGTTGTCAGGGAGCATTGTGATGACATATGTCATGGTCCATTGTGATGACAATGGCATGGACATTGTGATGCCAAAAGTAATGGAGGATTGTGATGACAAATATAATGGAGCATTGTGATGACTAGGGCTTGGAGCATTATGATGACAAGGGCCATTGAAAATTTTCATGACAAGGTCGTGAAGCATTGTGATGACAAGGTCCTGGAGCATTGTGATGACAAAACCATGGAGCCTTTGATGAGAATTCTCATGGAGCATACTGATGAAAAGTGGCATGGAGCATTGTCATTACAGGGGTCTTGGAACATTGTGATGACAAGGGCATGGAACATTGTGAGGAGAAGACCAAGGAGCATTCTGATGGCATGCGTCATTGAGCTTGGTGATGACAAGGACATGGAGCATTGTGATTACATGGGTCTTGGAGCATTGTGATGAAAAGAGCATGGATCATTGTGACGAAAAAGGCATGGAGCCTTGTCATGACAGGGTTCAAGGAGCATACAGACAACAAGTTTCAGGGAGCATTTTGATGACAAGTGTATTGAGCATTGTGATGACAAAGCCATGGAGCATTGTGATGACAGGTGTCATGGAGCACTGTGATGACAAGCGTCATGGAGGATTCTGATGACAAAAGTAATGGAGCATTGTGATGACAATGGCTTGGAGCATTGTGATTACAAGGGTCACGGAGCATTGTGCTGGCAAGTGCATGGAGAATTGTGTTGACAATGGTCATGGAGCATTTTGATGACTGGGGTTATGGAACATTGTGATGTCAGGGGTCATGGAACATTGTGATGATAAGGGGGTGTAGCATTGTGATGACAGGGTCATGAAACCTTGTTATTACAGGGGTGAGGGAGTATTGTGATGACTAGTGATGGAACATTGTGATATCTCTGGTGAGAGAGCATTTTGATGAGAAGTGCATGGACCATTGTGATTACAACGTTTATGGAGCCTTGCAATGACAAGGTTATGGACCGTTGTGATGAAATGTGCGTGGCACATTGTGATGACAATGGTCATGGAGCATAGTTCTGACAAAGACATGGAGCATTGTGATGACAAGGGTCACAGAGAATTGTGATGAAATGTTCATAGAGCATTGTGGTTACAAAGGTCACAGAGCCTTGTGATGACGCTGGCATGGATCATTGTGATGACAAACGTTATGAAGCATTGTGATGACTGGAGTCACGGAGCATTGTGATGACAGGGCTCATGGAGCATTGTAATGACAAGAGCATGGAGCATTGTTATGACAGGAGAATGGAGCATTCGTCTAGCAAATTTCATAGATTATTGTGATGACAGTGGGCATGGTGCATTGTGATGACAAGGGCATGGAGCATTGTGATGAGAAGGTCATGGAGTATTGTGAAGAAAGTTGTCAGGGAGCATTGTGATGATATATGTCATGGTCCATTGTGATGACAATGGCATGGAACGTTGTGATGCTGAATGTAATGGAGGACTGTGATGACAAATATAATGGAGCATTGTGATGACTAGGGCTTGGAGCATTATGATGACAAGGGCCATTGAGAATTTTCATGACAAGGTCGTGAAGCATTGTGATGACAAGGTCCTGGAGCATTGTGATAACAAATCTATGGAGCCTTGTGATGACAAGTCTCATGGAGCATACTGATGAAAAGGGGCATGGAGCACTGTTATTACAGGAGTCTTGGAACATTGTGATGAAAAGGGCATGGAACATTGTGAGGAGAAGTCCAAGGAGCATTCTGATGGCATGCGTCATTGAGCTCTGTGATGACAAGGGCATGGAGCATTGTGATTACATGTGTCCTGGAGCATTGTGATGAAAAAGGCATGGATCATTGTGATGAAAATGGCATGGAACCTTGTCATGACAGGGTTCAAGGAGCATACAGACAACAAGTGTCAGGGAGCATTTTGATGACAAGTGTATTGAGCATAGTGATGACAAAGGTCATGGAGCATTGTGATGAGAAGACCATGGATAATTGTGATGACGAGCGTCATGGGGCATTGTGATGACCAGTGTTATGGAATATTGTGATCACAAGGGTTTGGAGCATTGTTATAACAGAGGTCATGGAGCATTTTGATTTCATTGTGATGACAATAGCATGAAGCATTATGATGATGGGCATGGTGCATTTTGATGACAGGGTTCATGGATCATTGAGATGAAAAGAGGCATAGAGCATTGTTATTACAGGGTTCTTGGAACCTTGTGATGACAAGGCCATGGAACATCGTGATGGCAGGGGTCATGGAGTATTGTTATGACAGGTGTAAAGGAGCATTGTGATGGCAAGAGCATGGAACATTGTGATGAGAAGGCCATGGAGCATTCTGATGACATGTGTCATGGAGCTTTGTGATGACAAGGACATGGAGAAATGTGATGAGATTGTTCATGGAGCATTGTGATGACCATGACATGGAGCATTGTGATGCCAAGGGTCATGGATCATTGTGATGAAAAACGTCATGGAGCATTTTGATGGCAAGTGCGTTGTGCATTGTGATGAGAAGGGCAGGGAGCATTGTGATGACAGGGTCATGGAGCAATTTAATGAAATGTGTCATGAAATATTTTGATGGCAGGTGTTATGGAACATTGTGATGTCAGGGGTCATGGAGCATTTTGATGAAAATAGTCATTCAGCAGTTTGATGACAGATGTTATGGAACATTGTGGTGTCAGGGGTCATCGAACATTGTGATGATAAGTGCATGTAGCATTGTGATGAGAGGAGTCATGGAAAATTGTGATGAGAGGGATGAGGGAGTACTGTGACAAATAGTGATGTAGCATTGTGATATCAGTGGTGAGAGAGCATTTTGATGAGATGTGCATGGAGTATTGTGATGACAAGATTTTGGAGCACTGTGATGACAAGCGCATGGTTCATTGTGATGACGTGTGTCATGGAGCATTGTGCTGACAAGCGCATGGAGCATTGTGATGACAAGGGTCATGGAGCATTGTGCTGAGAAAGGCATAGAGCATTTTGATGACAAGGGTCAAAGAGCATTGTGATGAAAATTCATGGAGCATTGTTGTTAAAAAGGTCACAGAGACAGTTGATGACGAGGACATGGACCATTGTGATGAGAAAGTTCATGAAGCATTGTGATGACTGGAGTCACGGAGCATTGTGATGACAGGGGCCATGGAGCATTGTGATAACAAGGGCATGGAGCATGGTGATGACAAGGGCATGGAACATTGGTCTAATAAGTTTCATGAATTATTGCGATGAGAGTTGGAATGGTGCATTGTGATGACAAGGGCATGGATCATTGTGATGACCAGGTCATGCAGTATTGTGAAGACAGGTGTCAGGGAGCATTGTGATGACATATGTCATGGCCCATTGTGATGACAATGGCATGGAGCATTGTGATGCCAAGTGTCATGGAGGATTCTGATGACAAAGGTAATGGAGCTTTGTGATGACAATGGCTTGGAGCATTGTGATGACAAGGGTCAGGGAGCATTGTGCTGACAAGTGCATGGAGATTTGTGATGACACGGGTCATGGAACATTTTGATGACAAGCCTGTGGAGTATTTTGATGACAATGGCATGGAGCATTGTGATGTAAATGGCATGAGGCATTGTGATGAAAAAGGCATGGAGCCTTTTCGTGACAGGGTTCAAGGAGCATTCTGATGACAAGTGTCAGGGAGCATTGTGATGACAAGTGTATTGAGAATTGTGATGACAAAGGTCATGGAGCATTTTGATGAAAAGGGCATGGAGTATTGTGATGACAGGCATCATGGAGCGTTGTGATGACAAGTGTTATGGAACATTGTGATCACAAGGGCTTGGAGCATTGTGATGACAGAGGTCATGGATCATTTTGATTTCAAGGAGCATGGGGCATTGTGATGACAAGGGCATGAAGCAATGTGATCCCAAGGTTCATGGAGGGTTGTGATGACAATGGTAAAGGAGTATTGGTATGACAAGCACATAGAGCATTGTAATGACTAGGTCATGAAGCATTTTGCTGACAAAGGCATGGAGCATTGTGATGACAGGTGTCATGGAGCACTGTGATGACAAGCGTCATGGAGCATTGTGAATACATGGGTTATGGAGCATTGGGATGACAAGGGCATGGATCATTGTGATGACAAGTGTCCTGGAGCACTGTGATGACTAGGGAATGGAACATTGTGATGAAAAGATTCCCAGATCATTGTGCTGTCAGGTGTCATGGAGTGTTGTGATGACAGTGGTCATGGAAAATTGTGATGATATTGGTCATGGAGCATTGTGATGACAAGCGAATGGAGCATGGTGATGAAAATGTCCTGGAACATTTTGATGAGAAGACCATGGAGACTTCTGATGAGAAGTCTCATGGAGCATTCTGTTGCAAAGGGGCATGGAGCATTGTGAATTCAGGGGTCCTGGAGCATTGTGATGACAAGGGCATGGATCATGGTGATGAGAAGTCCATGGAGCATTCTGATGACATGCGTCCAGGAGCTTTGTGATGACAAGGGCATGGAGCATTGTGATTAAAGGGGTCTTGGAGCATTGTGATGAAAAGGGCATGGATCATTGTGATGAAAATGGCATGGAGCCTTGTCATGACAGGTTTCAAGGAGCATACTGAAGACAAGTGTAAGGGAGCATTGTGATGACAAGTGTATTGAGCATTGTGATGACAAAAATCATAGAGCACTGTGATGAGAAGGCCATGGATAATTGTGATGATGAGCGTCATGGGATGTTGTTATGATAAGTGTTATGGAACATTGTGATCACAAGGGTTCGGAGTATTATGATGACAGAGGTCATGGAGCATTTTGATTTCATTGTGATGACAATAGCCTGAAGCATTATGATGATGGGCATGGTGCATTGTGATGACAGGGTTCATGGAGCATTGATATGAAAAGGGGCATGGAGCATTGTGATTACAATGGTCTTGGAGCATTGTGATGACAAGGGCATGGAACATTGAGATGAGAAGGCCATGGAACATTCTGATGACATGCGTCATGGAGCTTTGTGATGACAAGGGCATGGAGCATTGTGATTTCAGGCGTCGTGAGCATGGTGATGTCAATTGTCATGGAACCATGTGATGATTAGGCCGTGGAACATTGTGATGGCGGGGGTCATGGTGCATTGTTATGAAAGGGGTAATGGAGCATTGTGATGAGAAGGACATGGAATATTGGTCTGAAATGTTTCATGAATTATTGTGATGAGAGTGGGCATGGAGCATTGTGATGACAAGGGTACGGAACACTATAATACATGGGTCATGCAGGAATGTAATGACAGGGTATGGAGCATTGTGATGAGAAGGGCATCGAGCATTGTAATGACATGTGTCGTGGAGCTTTGTGATGACAAGGGCATGGAGCAATGTTATTAGAGACTTCATGGAGCATTGTGATGACAATGACATGGAGCATTGTGATGCCAAGGGTCATGGAGCTTTGTGATGACAAGTCATGGAGCATTTTGATGACAAGGGCATGATGCATTGTGATGAGAAGGGCAGGGAGCATTTTGATGACCGGTTCATGCATCAATTTGATGAAATGTGTAATGGAATATTTTGATGGCACGGGGTATAGAACATTGTGATGTCAGGGGTCTTGGAGCTTTGGGATGAAGAGGGTCATGGAGCATTTTGATGACAGGGGTTATGGAACATTGTGATGTCAGGGGTCATGGAACATTGTGATGGTAAGCGGATGTAGCATTGTGATGACAGTGTCATGGAACATTGTGATTACAGGGGTGAGGGAGTATTGTGATGACTAGTGATGGAACACTGTGATATCTCTTGTGAGAGAGCATTTTGATGAGAAGTGCATGGACCATTGTGATTACAATGTTTATGGAGCATTGCAATGAAAATGTTTTGGACCGTTGTGATGAAATGTGCATGGCACATTGTGATGACAATGGCCATGGAGCATTGTTCTGACAAAGACATGGAGCATTTTGATGAGAAGGGTCACAGAGAATTGTGATGAAAAGTTCATGGAGCATTGTGGTTACAAAGGTCACAGAGCCTTGTGATGAGTCGGCATGGAACATTGTGATGACAAACGTTATGAAGCATTGTGATGACTGGTGTCACGGAGCGTTGTGATTACAGGGGTCATGGAGCACTGTGAGGACAAGGGCATGGAGCATTGTGATGACAGGGGCATGGATCATTGGTCTGACAAGTTTCATAGATTATTGTGATGAGAGTGGGCATTGTGCATTGTGATGACAAGGGCATGGAGCATTGTGATGAGAATGTCATTGAGTATTGTGAAGACAGTTGTCAGGGAGCATTGTGATGACATATGTCATGGTCCATTGTGATGACAATGGCATGGACATTGTGATGCCAAAAGTAATGGAGGATTGTGATGACAAATATAATGGAGCATTGTGATGACTAGGGCTTGGAGCATTATGATGACAAGGGCCATTGAAAATTTTCATGACAAGGTCGTGAAGCATTGTGATGACAATGTCCTGGAGCATTGTGATGACAAAACCATGGAGCCTTTTGATGAGAATTCTCATGGAGCATACTGATGAAAAGGGGCATGGAGCATTGTCATTACAGGGGTCTTGGAACATTGTGATGACAAGGGCATGGAACATTGTGAGGAGAAGACCAAGGAGCATTCTGATGGCATGCGTCATTGAGCTTGGTGATGACAAGGACATGGAGCATTGTGATTACATGGGTCTTGGAGCATTGTGATGAAAAGAGCATGGATCATTGTGATGAAAAAGGCATGGAGCCTTGTCATGACAGGGTTCAAGGAGCATACAGACAGCAAGTTTCAGGGAGCATTTTGATGACAAGTGTATTGAGCATTGTGATGACAAAGCCATGGAGCATTGTGATGACATGTGTCATGGAGCATGGATCATTGTGATGAAAAAGGCATGGAGCCTTGTCATGACAGGGTTCAAGGAGCATACAGACAACAAGTTTCAGGGAGCATTTTGATGACAAGTGTATTGAGCATTGTGATGACAAAGCCATGGAGCATTGTGATGACAGGTGTCATGGAGCACTGTGATGACAAGCGTCATGGAGGATTCTGATGACAAAAGTAATGGAGCATTGTGATGACAATGGCTTGGAGCATTGTGATTACAAGGGTCACGGAGCATTGTGCTGGCAAGTGCATGGAGAATTGTGTTGACAATGGTCATGGAGCATTTTGATGACTGGGGTTATGGAACATTGTGATGTCAGGGGTCATGGAACATTGTGATGATAAGGGGATGTAGCATTGTGATGACAGGGTCATGAAACCTTGTTATTACAGGGGTGAGGGAGTATTGTGATGACTAGTGATGGAACATTGTGATATCTCTGGTGAGAGAGCATTTTGATGAGAAGTGCATGGACCATTGTGATTACAACGTTTATGGAGCCTTGCAATGACAAGGTTGTGGACCGTTGTGATGAAATGCGCGTGGCACATTGTGATGACAATGGTCATGGAGCATAGTTCTGACAAAGACATGGAGCATTGTGATGACAAGGGTCACAGAGAATTGTGATGAAATGTTCATAGAGCATTGTGGTTACAAAGGTCACAGAGCCTTGTGATGACGCTGGCATGGATCATTGTGATGACAAACGTTATGAAGCATTGTGATGACTGGAGTCACGGAGCATTGTGATGACAGGGCTCATGGAGCATTGTAATGACAAGAGCATGGAGCATTGTTATGACAGGAGAATGGAGCATTCGTCTAACAAATTTCATAGATTATTGTGATGACAGTGGGCATGGTGCATTGTGATGACAAGGGCATGGAGCATTGTGATGAGAAGGTCATGGAGTATTGTGAAGAAAGTTGTCAGGGAGCATTGTGATGATATATGTCATGGTCCATTGTGATGACAATGGCATGGAACGTTGTGATGCCGAATGTAATGGAGGACTGTGATGACAAATATAATGGAGCATTGTGATGACTAGGGCTTGGAGCATTATGATGACAAGGGCCATTGAGAATTTTCATGACAAGGTCGTGAAGCATTGTGATGACAAGGTCCTGGAGCATTGTGATAACAAATCTATGGAGCCTTGTGATGACAAGTCTCATGGAGCATACTGATGAAAAGGGGCATGGAGCACTGTTATTACAGGAGTCTTGGAACATTGTGATGAAAAGGGCATGGAACATTGTGAGGAGAAGTCCAAGGAGCATTCTGATGGCATGCGTCATTGAGCTTTGTGATGACAAGGGCATGGAGCATTGTGATTACATGTGTCCTGGAGCATTGTGATGAAAAAGGCATGGATCATTGTGATGAAAATGGCATGGAACCTTGTCATGACAGGGTTCAAGGAGCATACAGACAACAAGTGTCAGGGAGCATTTTGATGACAAGTGTATTGAGCATAGTGATGACAAAGGTCATGGAGCATTGTGATGAGAAGACCATGGATAATTGTGATGACGAGCGTCATGGGGCATTGTGATGACCAGTGTTATGGAATATTGTGATCACAAGGGTTTGGAGCATTGTTATAACAGAGGTCATGGAGCATTTTGATTTCATTGTGATGACAATAGCATGAAGCATTATGATGATGGGCATGGTGCATTTGATGACAGGGTTCATGGATCATTGAGATGAAAAGAGGCATAGAGCATTGTTATTACAGGGTTCTTGGAACCTTGTGATGACAAGGCCATGGAACATCGTGATGGCAGGGGTCATGGAGTATTGTTATGACAGGTGTAAAGGAGCATTGTGATGGCAAGAGCATGGAACATTGTGATGAGAAGGCCATGGAGCATTCTGATGACATGTGTCATGGAGCTTTGTGATGACAAGGACATGGAGAAATGTGATGAGATTGTTCATGGAGCATTGTGATGACCATGACATGGAGCATTGTGATGCCAAGGGTCATGGATCATTGTGATGAAAAACGTCATGGAGCATTTTGATGGCAAGTGCGTTGTGCATTGTGATGAGAAGGGCAGGGAGCATTGTGATGACAGGGTCATGGAGCAATTTAATGAAATGTGTCATGGAATATTTTGATGGCAGGTGTTATGGAACATTGTGATGTCAGGGGTCATGGAGCATTTTGATGAAAATAGTCATTCAGCAGTTTGATGACAGATGTTATGGAACATTGTGGTGTCAGGGGTCATCGAACATTGTGATGATAAGTGCATGTAGCATTGTGATGAGAGGAGTCATGGAAAATTGTGATGAGAGGGATGAGGGAGTACTGTGACAAATAGTGATGTAGCATTGTGATATCAGTGGTGAGAGAGCATTTTGATGAGATGTGCATGGAGTATTGTGATGACAAGATTTTGGAGCACTGTGATGACAAGCGCATGGTTCATTGTGATGACATGTGTCATGGAGCATTGTGCTGACAAGCGCATGGAGCATTGTGATGACAAGGGTCATGGAGCATTGTGCTGAGAAAGGCATAGAGCATTTTGATGACAAGGGTCAAAGAGCATTGTGATGAAAATTCATGGAGCATTGTTGTTAAAAAGGTCACAGAGACAGTTGATGATGAGGACATGGACCATTGTGATGAGAAAGTTCATGAAGCATTGTGATGACTGGAGTCACGGAGCATTGTGATGACAGGGGCCATGGAGCATTGTGATAACAAGGGCATGGAGCATGGTGATGACAAGGGCATGGAACATTGGTCTAATAAGTTTCATGAATTATTGCGATGAGAGTTGGAATGGCGCATTGTGATGACAAGGGCATGGATCATTGTGATGACCAGGTCATGCAGTATTGTGAAGACAGGTGTCAGGGAGCATTGTGATGACATATGTCATGGCCCATTGTGATGACAATGGCATGGAGCATTGTGATGCCAAGTGTCATGGAGGATTCTGATGACAAAGGTAATGGAGCTTTGTGATGACAATGGATTGGAGCATTGTGATGACAAGGGTCAGGGAGCATTGTGCTGACAAGTGCATGGAGATTTGTGATGACACGGGTCATGGAACATTTTGATGACAAGCCTGTGGAGTATTTTGATGACAATGGCATGGAGCATTGTGATGTAAATGGCATGAGGCATTGTGATGAAAAAGGCATGGAGCCTTTTCGTGACAGGGTTCAAGGAGTATTCTGATGACAAGTGTCAGGGAGCATTGTGATGACAAGTGTATTGAGAATTGTGATGACAAAGGTCATGGAGCATTTTGATGAAAAGGGCATGGAGTATTGTGATGACAGGCATCATGGAGCGTTGTGATGACAAGTGTTATGGAACATTGTGATCACAAGGGCTTGGAACATTGTGATGACAGAGGTCATGGATCATTTTGATTTCAAGGAGCATGGGGCATTGTGATGACAAGGGCATGAAGCAATGTGATCCCAAGGTTCATGGAGGGTTGTGATGACAATGGTAAAGAAGTATTGGTATGACAAGCACATAGAGCATTGTAATGACAAGGTTATGAAGCATTTTGCTGACAAAGGCATGGAGCATTGTGATGACAGGTGTCATGGAGCACTGTGATGACAAGCGTCATGGAGCATTGTGAATACATGGGTTATGGAGCATTGGGATGACAAGGGCATGGATCATTGTGATGACAAGTGTCCTGGAGCACTGTGATGACTAGGGAATGGAACATTGTGATGAAAAGAGTCCCAGATCATTGTGCTGTCAGGTGTCATGGAGTGTTGTGATGACAGTGGTCATGGAGAATTGTGATGATATTGGTCATGGAGCATTGCGATGACAAGCGAATGGAGCATGGTGATGACAAAGTCCTGGAACATTTTGATGAGAAGACCATGGAGACTTCTGATGAGAAGTCTCATGGAGCATTCTGTTGCAAAGGGGCATGGAGCATTGTGAATTCAGGAGTCCTGGAGCATTGTGATGACAAGGGCATGGATCATGGTGATGAGAAATCCATGGAGCATTCTGATGACATGCGTCCAGGAGCTTTGTGATGACAAGGGCATGGAGCATTGTGATTACAGGTGTCTTGGAGCATTGTGATGAAAAGGGCATGGATCATTGTGATGAAAATGGCATGGAGCCTTGTCATGACAGGTTTCAAGGAGCATACTGAAGACAAGTGTAAGGGAGCATTGTGATGACAAGTGTATTGAGCATTGTGATGACAAAAATCATAGAGCACTGTGATGAGAAGGCCATGGATAATTGTGATGATGAGCGTCATGGGATGTTGTTATGATAAGTGTTATGGAACATTGTGATCACAAGGGTTCGGAGTATTATGATGACAGAGGTCATGGAGCATTTTGATTTCATTGTGATGACAATAGCCTGAAGCATTATGATGATGGGCATGGTGCATTGTGATGACAGGGTTCATGGAGCATTGATATGAAAAGGGGCATGGAGCATTGTGATTACAATGGTCTTGGAGCATTGTGATGACAAGGGCATGGAGCATTGAGATGAGAAGGCCATGGAACATTCTGATGACATGCGTCATGGAGCTTTGTGATGACAAGGGCATGGAGCATTGTGATTTCAGGCGTCGTGAGCATGGTGATGTCAATTGTCATGGAACCATGTGATGACTAGGCCGTGGAACATTGTGATGCCGGGGGTCATGGTGCATTGTTATGAAAGGGGTAATGGAGCATTGTGATGAGAAGGACATGGAATATTGGTCTGAAATGTTTCATGAATTATTGTGATGAGAGTGGGCATGGAGCATTGTGATGACAAGGGTACGGAACACTATAATACATGGGTCATGCAGGAATGTAATGACAGGGTATGGAGCATTGTGATGAGAAGGGCATCGAGCATTTTAATGACATGTGTCATGGAGCTTTGTGATGACAAGGGCATGGAGCAATGTTATTAGAGAGTTCATGGAGCATTGTGATGACAATGACATGGAGCATTGTGATGCCAAGGGTCATGGAGATTTGTGATGACATGTCATGGAGCATTTTGATGACAAGGGCATGATGCATTGTGATGAGAAGGGCAGGGAGCATTTTGATGACCGGTTCATGCATCAATTTGATGAAATGTGTAATGGAATATTTTGATGGCACGGGGTATTATAGGACATTGTGATGTCAGGGGTCTTGGAGCTTTGGGATGAAGAGGGTCATGGAGCATTTTGATGACAGGGGTTATGGAACATTGTGATGTCAGGGGTCATGGAACATTGTGATGGTAAGCGGATGTAGCATTGTGATGACAGTGTCATGGAAAATTGTGATTACAGGGGTGAGGGAGTATTGTGATGACTAGTGAGGGAACACTGTGATATCTCTTGTGAGAGAGCATTTTGATGAGAAGTGCATGGACCATTGTGATTACAATGTTTATGGAGCATTGCAATGAAAATGTTTTGGACCGTTGTGATGAAATGTGCATGGCACATTGTGATGACAATGGCCATGGAGCATTGTTCTGACAAAGACATGGAGCATTTTGATGAGAAGGGTCACAGAGAATTGTGATGAAAAGTTCATGGAGCATTGTGGTTACAAAGGTCACAGAACCTTGTGATGAGTCGGGCATGGGACATTGTGATGACAAACGTTATGAAGCATTGTGATGACTGGTGTCACGGAGCGTTGTGATGACAGGGGTCATGGAGCATTGTGAGGACAAGGGCATGGAGCATTGTGATGACAGGGGCATGGATCATTGGTCTGACAAGTTTCATAGATTATTGTGATGAGAGTGGGCATTGTGCATTGTGATGACAAGGGCATGGAGCATTGTGATGAGAATGTCATTGAGTATTGTGAAGACAGTTGTCAGGGAGCATTGTGATGACATATGTCATGGTCCATTGTGATGACAATGGCATGGACATTGTGATGCCAAAAGTAATGGAGGATTGTGCTGACAAATATAATGGAGCATTGTGATGACTAGGGCTTGGAGCATTATGATGACAAGGGCCATTGAAAAATTTCATGACAAGGTCGTGAAGCATTGTGATGACAAGGTCCTGGAGCACTGTGATGACAAAACCATGGAGCCTTTTGATGAGAATTCTCATGGAGCATACTGATGAAAAGGGGCATGGAGCATTGTCATTACAGGGGTCTTGGAACATTGTGATGACAAGGGCATGGAACATTGTGAGGGGAAGACCAAGGAGCATTCTGATGGCATGCGTCATTGAGCTTGGTGATGACAAGGGCATGGAACATTGTGATTACATGGGTCTTGGAGCATTGTGATGAAAAGAGCATGGATCATTGTGATGAAAAAGGCATGGAGCCTTGTCATGACAGGGTTCAAGAGCATACAGACAACAAGTTTCAGGGAGCATTGTGAAGACAATTGTATTGAGCATTGTGATGACAAAGCCATGGAGCATTGTGATGACAGGTGTCATGGAGCACTGTGATGACAAGCATAATGGAGGATACTGATGACAAAGGTAATGGAGCATGGTGATGACAATGGCTTGGAGCCTTGTGATTACAAGGTTCACGGAGCATTGTGCTGGCAAGTGCATGGAGAATTGTGTTGACAATGGTCATGGAGCATTTTGATGACTGGGGTTATGGAACATTGTGATGTCAGGGGTCATGGAACATTGTGATGATAAGGGGATGTAGCATTGTGATGACAGGGTCATGAAACCTTGTTATTACAGGGGTGAGGGAGTATTGTGACGAATTGTGATGTAGCATTGTGATATCAGTGGTGAGAGAGCATTTTGATGGGAAGTGCATGGAGCATTATGATGACAATGTTTATGGAGCCCTGTGATGACAAGTTTGTGGAGCACTGTGATGACAAGCACGTGGTGCATTGTGATGACATGTGTCGTGGAGCATTGTGCTGACAAGCGCATGGAGCATTGTGATGCCAAAGGTCATGGAGCCTCGTGCTGAAAAAGGCATAGAGCATTGTGATGACAAGGGTCAAAGAGCATTGTGATGAAAAGTTCACAGAGCATTGTGGTTAAAATGGTCACAGAGACTGTTGATGAAGAGGGCATGGACAATTGTGATGACAAAGGACATGAAGCATTGTGATGACTGGAGTCACGGAGCATACTGATGACAGGGGTCATGGAGCACTGTGATAACAAGGGCATGGAGAATTGTGATGACAAGGGCATGGAACATTGGTCTAATAAATTTCATGGATTGTTGCAATGACAGTTGGAATGGCGCATTGTGATGACAAGGGCATGGATCATTGTGATGACCAGGTCATGCAGTATTGTGAAGACATGTGTCAGGGAGCATTGTGATGACATATGTAATGGCCCATTGTGATGACAAGGGCATGAGGCAATGTGATCCCACGGTTCATGGAGGATGGTGATGACAATGGAAATGGAGTATTGTGATGACAAGTGCATAGAGCATTGTAATGCCAACGTCATGTAGCATTTTGGTGACAAAGGCATGGAGCATTGTGAGGACATGTGTCATGGAGAACTGTGATGACAGGCGTCACAGAGCATTTTGAATACAGGCGTCAGGGAGCATTGGGATGACAAGTGCATGGATCATTGTGATGACAAGGTTCATGGAGCACTGGGCTGAAATGTTCATGGAGTGTTGTGATGACAGTGGTCATGGAGCATTGTGATGATATTGGCCATGGAGCACTGTGATGTGTAGGTCGTGGAGCATTGGGCTGAATATGTTCACAGATTATTGTGATGATACGGGTCACTGAGCATTGTGATGACAAGGGAATGGGGCATGGTGATGACAATGTCCTGGAGCATTGCGATGAGAAGACCATGGAGACTTGTGATGACAAGTCTCATGGAGCATTCTGATGAAAAGGGGCATGGAGCACTGTGATGACTAGGGCATGGAGCTTTGTGATGAGAAGGCCATGGAGCATTCTGATGACTTGTGTCATGGAGTTTTGTGATGACAAGGGCATAGAGCATTGTGATTACAGGGATCCTGGAGCATTGTGATGAAAACGGCACGGATCATTGTTATGAAAAAGGCATGGAGCCTTGTCATGACAGGGTTCAAGGAGCATACTGACGACTAGTGTCAGGGAGCATTGTGATGACTAGTTTATTGAGCATTGTGATGACAAAGCTCATGGAGCATTGTGATAAGAAGACCATGGTTAATTGTTATGATGAGCGTCATGGGGTGTTGTGATGCTAAGTGTTATGGAACATTGTGGTCACAAGGGTTTGGAGCATTATGATGACAGAGGTCATGGAGAATATTGATTTCATTGTGATGAAAATAGCCTGTAGCATTATGATGATGGGCATGGTGCATTGTGATGACAGGGTTCATGGAGCATTGAGATGAAAAGGGGCATGGAGCATTTTGTTTACAGGGTTCTTGGAGCATTGTGATGACAAGGGCATGGAGCATTGTGATGATAAGGCCATGGAACATTCTGATGACATTCGTCATGGAGCTTTGTGATGACAAGGGCATGGAGCATTGTGATTACAAGGGTCTTCAGCATTGTGATAACAAGTGTCATGGAACCTTGTGATGACTAGGCCGTGGAACATTGTGATGGCAGGGGTCATGTTGCATTGTTATGACAGAGGTAATGGAGCATTGTGATGAGAAGGGCATGGAACATTGGTCTAAAATATTTCATGGATTACTGTAATGAGAGTGGGCATAGAGCATTGTGATGACCAGGGTATGGAACACTATGATGCATGAGTCATGCAGGATTGTAATGACAAAGGCATGGAGCATTGTGATGACAAATGTCATGAAGCATTGTGATGACTGGAGTCACGGAGCATTGTGATGACAAGGGCATGGCGCATTATGATGAGAAGGTCATGGAGTATTGTGAAGACAGGTTTCAGGGAGCATTGTGATGACCTATGTCATGGTCCATTGCGATGACAATGGCATGGAGCATTGTGATGCCAAATGTAATGGAGGATTGTTATGACAAACATAAAGGAGGATTGTGATGACTAGGGCTTGGAGAATTATGATGACAAGGGCCATTGAGAATTTTCATGACAAGGTCGTGAAGCATTGTGATGATAAGGTCCTGGAGCACTGTGATGAGAAATCCATGGAGTCTTGTGATGAGAAATCTCATGGAGCATACTGATGAAAATGGTCATGGACCATTGTGATTATAGGGGTCTTGGAACATTGTGATGAAAATGGCATGGAACCTTGTTATGACAGGGTTCAAGGAGAGTACAGACAACAAGAGTCAGGGAGCATTTTGATGACAAGAGTATTGAGCATTGTGATGACAAAGGTCATGGAGCATTGTGATGAGAAGACCATAGATATCTGTGATGACGAGCGTCATGGGGCATTGTGATGACAAGTGTTATGGAATATTGTGATCACAAGGGTTTGGAGCATTGTTATGACAGAGGTCATGGAGCATTTTGATTTCATTGTGATGACAATAGCATGAAGCATTATGATGATGGGCATGGTGCATTGTGATGACAGGGTTTATGGATCACTGAGATGAAAAGGGGCATGGAGCATTGTGATTACAGGGGTCTTGGAGCATTGTGATGAGAAGGGTCATGGAGCCTTGTGATGACATTGCCATGGAACATCGTGATGGCAGGGATTATGGAGCATTGTTATGACAGGGGTAATGTAGCATTGTGATGGCAAGGGCAAGGAGCATTGTGATGAGAAAGCCATGGAGCTTTCTGATGACATGTGTCATGGAGCATTGTGATGACAAGTGTCACGGAGCATTGTGATGAAAAGTTCATTGAGAACTGTGGTTATAAAGGTCACAGAGACTTGTGAAGACGCTGGCATGGACCATTGTGATGACAAACGTTATGAAGCATTGTGATGACAGGTGTCACGGAGCACTGTGAGGACAGTGGTCATGGAGCATTGTGATGACTAGGGAATGGAGCATAGTGATGACAAGGGTCCCGGATCATTGTGTTGTCAGGTGTCATGGAGTGTTGTGATGACAGTTGTCATGGTGCATTGTGATGATATTGGTCATGGAGCATTGTGATGAGAAGGTCATGGAGCATTGTGCTGATAATATTCATGGAGTATTGTGATGACAAGGGTCATGTAGCATGGTGATGACAAAGTCCTGTAGCATTGTGATGAAAAGACCATGAAGGCTTGTGATGACAAGTTTCATGGAGCATTCTGATGAAAAGGGGCATGGAGCATTGTGATTACAGTGGTCTTGGATCATTGTGATGACAAGGGCATGGAGCATTGTCATGAGACGGCCATGTAGCATTCTGATGACATGCGTCATGGAGCTTTGTGATGACAAGGGCATGGAGCATTGTGATTACAGGTGTCTTGGAGCATTGTGATGAAAAGGGCTTGGATCATTGTGATGAAAAAGGCATGGAGCCTTATCATGACAGGGTTCAAGGAGCATACTGAAGACAAGTGTCAGGGGGCATTGTGATGACAAGTGTATTGAGCATTTTGATGACAAAGATCATGGAGCATTGTGATGAGAAGTCCATGGATAATTGTGATGGTGAGCGTCATGGGGTGTTGTGATGATAAGTGTTATGGAACATTGTGATCACAAGAGTTTGGAGCATTATGATGACAGAGGTCATGGAGAATATTGATTTCATTGTGATGACAATAGCCTGAAGCATAATGATAATGGGCACGGTGCATTGTGATGACAGGGTTCATGGAGCATTGATATGAAAAGGTTCATGGAGCACTGTGATTACAGGGGTTTTGGAGCATTGTGATGACAAGGGCATGGAGCACTGTGATGAGAATGCCATGGAACATTCTGATGACATGCGTCATGGAGCTTTGTGATGACAATGGCATGGAGCATTGTGATTACAGGAGTCTTGGAGCATTGAGATGACAGAGGTAATGGAGCATTGTGAAGAGAAGGACATTGAGCACTGGTCTGATATGTTTCATGGATTACTGTGATGAGAGTGGGCATGGAGCATTGTGATGACAAGGGTCAAATAGCATTGTGATGAAATGTTCATGGAGCATTGTGGTTAAAAAGGTCACAGAGACTGTTGCTGATGAGGGCAAGGACCATAGTGATGACAAAGGTCATGGAGCATTGTGATGACTGGAGTCAAGGAGCATTATGATGAAAACGGCATGGATCATTGGTCTAATATGTTTCATGGACTATTGTGATGACAGTTGGAATGTCACATTGTGATGACAAGGGCATGGAACATTGTGAGGACCAGGTCATGCAGTATTGTGAAGATAGGTGTCAGGGAGCATTGTGATGACATATGCAATGGCCCATTGGGATGACAATGGCATGGAGCATTGTGATGATAACGGCATGGGTCATTGTGATGAAAACGTCATGGAGCCTTTTCGTGACAGGTTTCAAGGAGCATTCTGAAGACAAGTGTCAGGGAGCATTGTGATGACAAGTGTATTGAGAATTGTGATGACAAAGGTTATGGAGCATTGTGATGAAAAGGGCATGGAGTATTGTGATGACAGACATCATGGAGCGTTGTGATGACAAGTGTTATGGAACATTGTGATCACAAGGGTTTGGAGCATTGCGATGACAGAGGTCATGGATCATTTTGATTTCAAGGAGCATGGAGCATTGTGATGACAAGGGCATGAAGCAATGTGATCCCAAGGTTCATGGAGAATTGTGATGACAATGGTAATGGAGTATATTGATGACAAGCGCATAGAGCATTGTAATGACAAGGTCATGTAGCATTTTGCTGACAAAGGCATGGAGCATTGTGATGACAGGTGTCATGGAGCACTGTGATGACAAGCGTCACGGAGCATTGTGAATGCAGGGGTCATGGAGCACTGGGATGAAAAGGGCATGGATCATTGTGATGACAAGCGTCATGGAGCACTGGGCTGAAAATGTTCATAGAGTGTTGTGATGACAGGGGTCATGGAGCATTGTGATAACAAGGGAATGGAGCAATGTGATGACAAGAGTCCCGGATCCTTGTGTTGTCAGGTGCCATGGAGTGTTGTGATGACAGTGGTCATGGAGCATTGTGATGACATTGGCCAAGGAGCATTGTGATGAGTAGGTCGTTGAGCATAGGGCTAAAAATGTTCATGGATTATTGTGATAACAGGGGTCATGGAGCATTGTGATGACAAGGGAATGGAGCATGGTGATGACAAGGTCCTTGAGCATTGTGATGAGAAGACTATGGAGACTTGTGATGACAAGTCTCATGGAACATTCTGATGCAAAGGGGCATGGAGCATTGTGATTACAGGGATCTTGGAGCATTGTGATGAAAATGGCATTGATTATTGTGTTGAAAAAGGCATGGAGCCTTGTCATTACAGGGTTCAAGGAGCATACTGATGACAAGTGTCAGGGAGCATTGTGATGTCAATTGTATTGAGCATTGTGATGATATTGGCCATGGAGCATTGTGATGAGTAGGTCGTGGAGCATTGGGCGGAAAATGTTCATGGATTATTGTGATGACAGGGGTCATGGAGCATTGTGATGACAAGGGAATGGAGCATGGTGATGACAAGTTCCTGGAGCATTGTGATGAGAAGATCATGGAGAATTGTGATGACAAGTCTCATGGAGTATTCTGATTGAACGGGGCATGGAGCATTGTGATTACAGGGGTCTTGGAGCATTGTGATGACAAAGGCATGGAGCATTGTGATGAGAAGGCCATGAAGCATTCTGATGACATGCATCATGGAGCTTTTTGATGACAAGGGCATGGATCATTGTGATTAAAGGGATCTTGGAGCATTGTGATGAAAAGTGCATGGATTATTGTAATGAAAAAGGCATGGAGCCTTGTCATGACAGGGTTCAAGGAGCATACTGACGACAAGTGTCAGGGAGCATTGTGATGACAAGTGTATTGAGCATTGTGATGACAAAGATCATGGAGCATTGTGATGAGAAGACCATGGATAATTGTGATGATGAGCGTCATGGGGTGTTGTGATGATAAGTGTTATGGAACATTGTGATCACAAGGGTTTGGAGCATTATGATGACAGAGGTCATGGAGAATATTGATTTCATTGTGATGACAATAGCCTGAAGCATTATGATGATGGGCATGGTGTATTGTGATGACAGGGTTCATGGAGCATTGAGATGAAAAGGGGCATGGAGCATTGTGATTACAAGGGTCTTGGAGCATTGTGATGACATGGGCATGGAGCACTTTGATGAGAAGGCCATGGAACATTCTGATGACATTCGTCATGGAGCTTTGTGATGACAAGGGCATGGAGCATTGTGATTTCAGGGGTCTTGAGCATTGTGATGACAAGTGTCATCGAACCTTGTGATGAGTAGGCCATGGAACATTGTTATGGCAAGGGTCATGGTGCATTGTTATGACAGGGGTTATGGAGCATTTTGATGAGAAGGGTATGGAACATTGGTCTGAAATGTTTCAAGGATTATTGTGATGAGAGTGGGCATGGAGCACTGTGATGACAAGGGTACGGGACACTGTGATACATGGGTCATGCAGGATTGTAATGACAAGGGCATGGAGCATTGTGATAAGAAATGCATCGAGCATTATGATGACAAGTGTCATGGAGCTTTGTGATGACAAGGGCATGGAGCAATGTGATCAGAGGGTTCATGGAGCATTGTGATGACAATGACATGGAGCACTGTGATGCCATGGGTCATGGAGCTTTGTGAAGACAAGTCATGGAGCATTTTGATGACAAGGGCATTGTGCATTGTGATGAGAATGGCAGGGAGCATTTTGATGAACGGGTCATGCAACAATTTGATAAAAAGTGTAATGGAACATTTTGATGGCAGGGGTTATAGAACATTTTGATGTCAGGGGTCTTGGAGCTTTGGGATGAAAATGGTCATGGAGCATTTTGATGACAGTGGTTATGGAACATTATGTTGTCAGGGGTCATGGAACATTGTGATGATAAAGTGATATAGCATTGTGATGACAGTGTCATGGAACTTTGTGATACCAGGGGTGTGGGAGTATTGTGATGACTAGTGATGGACCATTGTGATATCTCTGGTGAGAGAGCATTTTGATGAGAAGTGCATGGACCATTTTCATTACAAAGTTTATGTAGCATTGCAATGACAAAGTTGTGGACCGTTGTGATGAAATGCGCGTGGAACATTGTGATGACAATGGTCACGGAGCACTGTTCTGACAAAGACATGGAGCATTGTGATGACAAGGATCACAGAGAATTGTGATGAAAAGTTCATGGAGCACTGTGGTTACAAAGGTCACAGAGCCTTGTGATGAAGCGAGCATGGTCCACTGTGATGACAAACTTTATGAAACATTGTGATAACTGGAGTCACGGAGCATTGAGATGACATGGTTCCTGGAGCATTGTGATGACAAGGGCATGGAGCATTGTGATGATAGGGGCATGGAGCATTAGTCTGACAGTTTTCATGGATTAATGTGATGACAGTGGGCATGGTGCATTGTGATGACAAGGGCATGGAGCATTGTGATGAGAAGGTCATGGATTATTGTGAAGACAGGTGTCAGGGAGCATTGTGATGACATATGTCATGGTCCATTGCGATGAGAATGGCATGGAGCATTGTGATGGCAAATGTAATGGAGAATTGTGATGACAAATATAATGGAGCTATGTGATGATTAGGGCTTGGAGCATTATGATGACAAGGGCCATTGAAAATTTTTAAGACAATATCGACAAGCATTGTGATGACAATGTCCTGAAGCATTGTGATGACAAAACCATGGAGCCTTGTGATGACAAGTCTCATGGAGCATACTGATGAAAAGGGGCATGGAACCTTTTGATGGCAGGTGTTATGGAACATTGTGATGTCAGGGGTCATCGAACATTGTGATGATAAGTACATGTAGCATTGTGATGACAGGAGTCATGGAACATTGTGATGACAGGGGTGAGGGAGTATTGTGACAAATAGTGATGTAGCATTGTGATATCAGTGGTGAGAGAGCATTTTGATGAGAAGTGCATGGAGCATTGTGATGACAAATTTTAAGGAGCATTGTGATGAGAAGATTGTGGAGCACTCTGATTACAAGCGCATGGTGCATTGTGATGACATGTGTCATGGACATTTGTGCTGACAAGCGCAAGGAGCATTGTGATGACAAGGGTCAAAGAGCATTGTGATGACAAGGGAATGGAGCATTGTGGTTAAAAAGGTCACAGAAACTGTTGATGACGAGGGCATGGACCATTGTGATGACAAAGGTCATGAAGCATTGTGATGACTGGTTTCACGGATCATTGTGATGACAGGGTTCATGCAGAATTCTGATAACAAGAGCATGGAACATTGTGATGACAAGGGCATGGAACATTGGTCTAATATTTTTCATGGATTATTCTGATGACAGTTGGAATGGCGCATTGTGATGACAAGGACATGGAGCATTGTGATGACCAGGTCATGCAGTATTGTGAAGAGAGGTGTCAGGGAGCATTGTGATGACATATGTAGTGGCCCATTGTGATGACAATGACATGGAGCATTGTGATGCCAAGTGTCATGTAGGATTCTGATGAGAAAGGTAATGGAGCATTGTGATGACAATGGCTTGGAGCATTGTGATGACAAGGGTCAGGGAGCATTTTGCTGACAAGTGCATGGAGAATTGTGATGACAAGGGTCATGGAGCATACTGATGACAAGATTGTGGAGTATTTTGATGACAATGGCATAGAGCATTGTGATGAAAACGGCATGGGGCCTTGTGATGAAAAAGGCATGGAGCCTTTTTTGACATGTTTCAAGGAGCATTCTGATGACAAGTGTCAGGAAGCATTGTAATAACAAGTGTATTGAGAATTGTGATGACAAATGTCATGGAGCATTGTGATGAAAAGGGCATGGAGTATCGTGATGACAGGCATCATGGAGCGTTGTGATGAAAAGTGTTATGGAACATTGTGATCACAAGGGTTTGGTGCATTGAGATGACAGAGGTCATGGATCATTTTGATTTCAAGGAGCATGGAGCATTGTGATGACAAGGGCATGAATCAATGTGATCCCAATTTTCATGGAGGATTGTGATGACAATGGTAATGGAGTATTGTGATGACAAACACATAGAGCATTTTAATGACAAGGTCTTGTAGCATTTTGTTGACAAAGGCATGGAGCATTGTGATGACATATGTCATAGAGCACTGTGATGACATATGTCATGGAGCACTGTGATGATAAGCGTCACGGAGCATTGCGAATACATGTGTCATGGAGCATTGGGATGACAAGGGCATGGATCATTGTGATGACAAGGGTCATGGAGCATTGTGATGAGTAGAGAATGGAGCATTGTCATGACAAGAGTCCCGGATCATTGTGTTGTCAGGTGTCATGGAGTGTTGTGATGACCGTGGTCATGGAGCATTTTGATGATATTTGTCATGGAGCATTGTGATGAGAATATCATGTAGCATTGGGCTGAAAATATTCATGGATTATTGTGATGACAGGGGTCATGGAGCATTGTGATGACAAGGGAATGGAGCATGGTGATGACAAGGTCCTGGAGCATTGTGATGATAAGACCATGGAGACTTGTGATGACAAGTCTCATGGAGCATTCTGATGAAAAGGGGCATGGAGCATTGTGATTACAGGGGTCTTGGAGCATTGTGATGACAAGTGCATGGAGCATTGTAAGGAGAAGGCCATGGAGCATTCTGATGACATGTGTTCTGGAGCTTTGTGATGACAAGCGCATGGAGCATTGTGATTACAGGGGTCTTGAAGCATTGTGATGAAAAGGGCATGGATCATTGTGATGAAATGGCATGGAGCCTTGTCATGACAGGGTTCAAGGAGCATACTGACGACAAGTGTCAGGGAGCATTTTGATGACAACTGTATTGAGAATTGTGATGACAAAGGTCAGGGAGCATTGTGATGAGAAGACCATGGATAATTGTTATGATGAGCATCACAGGGTGTTGTGATGACAAGTGCTATGGAACATTGTGATCACAAGGGTTTGGGGCATTATGATGACAGTGGTCATGGATAATTTTGATTTCATTGTGATGACAATAGCCTGAAGCCTTATGATGATGGGCAAGGTGCACTGTGATGACAGGATTCATGGATCATTGAGATGAAAAGGGGCATAGAGCATTGTGATTACAGGGTTCTTGGAGCATTGTGATGAGAAGGGTCATGGAGCTTTGTGATGACAAGGCCATGGAACATCGTGATGGCAGGGTTCATGGAGCATTGTTATGAGTGGTGTAATGGAGCATTGTTATGGCAAGGGCATGGAGCATTGTGATGAGAAGGCCATGGAGCATTCTAATGACATGTGTCATGGAGCTTTGTGAAGACAAGGGCATGGAGCAATGTGATGAGAGCGTTCATGGAGAATTGTGATGACAATGACATGGAGCATTGTGATGCCAAGGGTCATGGATCTTTGTGATGACAAAGGTCATGGAACATTTTGATGGCAAGGGCATTGTGCATTGTGATGAGAAGGGCAGGGAGCTTTCTGATGACCGGGTCATGGAGCTATTTGATGAAAAGTGTCATGGAACATTTTGATGACAGGGGTTATGGAACATTGTGATGTCAGTGGTCATCGAACATTGTGATGATAATTGCATGTAGCATTGTGATGACAGGAGTCATGGAATATTGTGATGACAGGGGTGAGGTATTATTGTGACGAATAGTGATATATCATTGTGATATCAGTGGTGAGAGAGCGTTTTGATGAGAAGTGCATGGAGCATTGTGATGACAAGTTTTATGGAGCATTGTGATGACAAGATTGTGGAGCACTCTGATGACAGGTGCATGGAGCATTGTGATGACATGTGTCATGGAGCATTGTGCTGACAAGCTCATGGAGCATTGTGATGACAATTGTTATGGAACATTGTGCTGAGAAAGGCATAGAGCACATTGATGACAAGGGTCAAAGAGCATTGTGATGAAAAGTTCATGGAGCTTTGTGGTTAAAAAGGTCACAGAGACTGTTGATGATGAGGGCATGGATCATTGTGATGACAAACGTTATGAAATATTTTGATGACTGGAGTCATGGAACATTGTGATGACAGGGGTCATGGATCATTTTGATAACATGGGCATGGAGCATTGTGATGTCAAGGGCATGGAGCATTGGTCTAATAAGTTTCATGGATTATTGTGATGACAGTTCGAATGGCGTATTGTGATGACAAGGGCATGGAGCATTTTGATGACCAAGTCAAGCAGTATTGTGCAGACATATGTCAGGGAGCATTGTGATGACATATGTAATGGCCCATTGTGATGACAAGGGAATGGAGCACTGTGATGACAATGTCCTGGAACACTATTATGTGAAGACCATGGAACATTGTGATGACAATTCTCACGGAGCATTCTGATGAAAAGGCGTAGGGAACATTGTGATTACAGGGGTATTGGAGCATTGTGATGACAAGGGCATGGAAAATTATGATAAGAAGACCATGGAGCATTCTGATGACATGCGTCATGGAGCTTTGTGATGACAAGTGCAAGGAGCATTGTGATCACAGGGGTCTTGGAGCATTGTGATGAAAAGGGCACGGATCATTGTGATGAAATAGGCAAAGAGCCTTGTCATGAAAGAGTTCAAGGTGCATACTGAGGGCAATAGTCAGAGAGCATTGTGATGACAAGTGTATTGAACATTGTGATGACAAAATCATGGTGCATTGTGATGAGAAGTCCATGGATAATTGTGCTGACCAGCGTCATGGGGCATTGTGATTACAACTGTTATGGAACATTGTGATCACAAGGGTTTGCAGCATTGTGAGGACAGAGGTCATGGAGCATTTTGATTTCATTGTGATGACAATAGCATGAAGCATTATGATGATGGGCATGGTGCATTGTAATGACAGCGTTCATGGAGCATTGTGATGAAAAGTGGCATGGAGCATTGGTCTGACAAGTTTCATGCATTATTGTGATAAGAGTGGCCATGGCACATTGTGATGACAAGGGCATGGAGCACTGTGATGACAAGGTCATGGATTATTGTGAAGAAAGATGTCAGGGAGCATTGTGATGAAATATGACATGTTCCAGTTTGATGACAATATCATGGAGCATTGTGATGCCAAGTGTCACGGAGGATTGTTGTGACAAATTAAAGGAACATTGTGATGACAAGGGCATGGAGCATTGTGATATCAAGGGCCATTGATCATTTTAATATCCAGGTCGTGAAACATTGTGATGAACAGCACATGGAGCTTCCTATGACAGGGGTCATGGAACATTGCGATGACAAGTGCATGGAGTATTGTGATGACAAGAGCATATAACATTTTGATGTGAAGTGCCATGGAGCATTGTAATGACAAGGTCGTGGAGAATTCTGAGGACAAGGGACATTGAGCTTTGAGATGACAAGGCATGGAGCATGGTGATGGCAAAACTTTGGACCATTGTGATGAGAAGACCTTGCGTAATTGTGGTGTCAAGCATCATGGAGCACTGTAATGACAAGGGGCATGAAGCATTGTGATGACAGGTGTCAGGGAGCATTGTGATGACAGGTGTCATGGAGCAATCTGATGACAAGGGCATGGAACATTGTGATGACAAGTGCATTGAGCATTGTGATGACAAGTGCATGGAGCATTGCAATTTCAAGTGCATGGAGAATTGTGATGACAAGAGCATGTAATATTTTGATGAGAAGTGTCATGTAGCATTGTGATGACAAGGACGTGGAGAATTGTGATGACAAGGGACATGGAGCATTGTGATAACCAGGGCATGGAGCATTGTGATGACAGGGGCCATGGAGCATTATTATGACAAGGCCATGGTGCATTCTGACATAAGATATCACTTATGAAGGGAATGTAAACATGGCTACATATGAACTGAATTAGGGAAGAGAACAGAGTCTCAGATTTAGAAAACATTCTAATGCTTGCTTAAGGGGAAAGACAGGTGGGGAGACGTACAAAACAAAAGTTTGATATTAGCACAGGTACCGTTCCATAATCCAAATACAGAAGAGACAAGCCCTACTCCTTCCTCAGTAAACGGAACTCAACATCCTTATTCCCCGCAGAGAAATATATCTGACTAGTAAGAATTTTAAAACATATGTATTGATATGTCTCCGTAAGGGATCCAAGTGTGTCTAGAACGACATAAACATGGCAGTGAGAATCAGCTCAAACCCACTATAAAAATGAATTTCAAAACAAAACATAAAAATAGTAAAATTGTTACACAATACCTTCAGGGGTTCTGATGAAACCTGGAATGACCCTATCTACAATGACAGCTGGATGTGGCATAAGACTGGTCACTTGGGACTGAGAGGATTGGTGAGATTGGGTGAAAAAATGCAGACCCTTTAAAGCAATTATTCCTGCCACGCTTTCCATGGTTCCCAACTCTCCAAGTAGAAGGGATTATCAATACAGTTATAACATGTATGGGAACCTAGAGAATGGAAACCATCTGATGGTGAAAGGTTTCTAAAACTCTACTACTTTTTTTTCTCTCCTTCTGCTCCAGTTTGACATTCCAACTGCTTTACTATCAATCTCCCAAATTGGAGAGTCAGCCCCTATAACCTCCTGGTTCGCACAGTTGGAAAATTGTGCAGAGGATATAAGGGAAAAGAGAGAACCAATGAGAGAGTAGCTGTAGGCATTTGGACGGACACATTTCACTCTAATTACCCGTCATGAAGAGGAATTAACCAAAGACTCAGCCTGCCACCCCCCAGAACCAGTATAGGTCCAGAAGCAAAACTGTGGATTTGCGGTCAGCTCACAAAAACGCGAGTTATAAAATGGAGCTCAGGGCCACAGAAATTCACTAACCTGCAGAGTTATAAAGGACTACTCTCTTCCAAAAATCTGTTGAGGGAAAGCCACGAGGCGGAAGTGAAAATGAGGCAGAATGGCATGAAACAGATTTCAAGAGGTACATTGGAATCGCCTTTCAACACAGGAAAAGCATCAGAACTTCGAAAATAATGGAAATGGCCATAAAGGGCATATGGGTTTTCACGTGAATATATTCAGGAGAAAACGCATATGCCCTTTTCAGCAAAGCAAGCAAGCGGGCAATGCAAATCTGCACTAAAAAGAAGTGTCACTTCCCACCAGCCAAAAGGGACATCCGCAAAATGTGTAAAAAACAGACAGGCAAGACAGGCCCTGGGGAACAGGGAGCCTTGTTATGCTGATGGGCGGGATGTAAATTGCCAACTGCCTCTCTGGAGGAGTGCATTGTGTTCCCTAAAACAAGTAAACAACAGAGCTACAGAGCCAAGGGCACTTCCAGTCTAGGGGATATACCTTAGGAAAACTGAAAATCAATAAGACAGAGCCACCCCAAAATTTAGGGCTGCACTGCTTACAAGAAGCACATTTGGGTGCACCATAAATATCCCTGAAAGATAAAAATGGTACAAAAAATTGTGGTACTTACGTCTGATGAAATATCCCTCAGCCATGAAATCAATGTCATAAGGCCAGTAGCAGCAAAATGAGTGGATTCAGGTACGATGATTCTAAGTGAAATAAGTCACACAGAAAAGGAAACCTATCATAAAATATCACTTATAGATATCCTGTAAACATGGCTACACATGAACTGAGTTAGGAAAGGGAAGAGAGTCTCACATTTAGAAAACTCTCTTATGCCTGCATAAGAGGGAAGGAGAGGTGGGGTGATGCATAAAACCAGAGTTTGATATAAGCACAGGTACCGTTCCAAAAACCAACTACGGAATAGACAAGACCTACACCTTGCTCACTGAAAGGGACTCAAAACCCCATATTTCCCGCAGAGGAATATATCTGACTAGTAAGAATCTTAAAACCTATGTATTGATATGTCTCCATAAGGGTACTAAGTGTGTCTAGAACGACATAAACATGGCAGTGAGAATAAGCTCAAACGCACTATAAAAATGAATTTCAAAACAAAACATAAAAACAGTAAAATTCTTACACAATACCTTCAGGGGTTCTGATGAAACCTGGAATGACCCTATCTACAATGACAGCTGGATGTGGCATAACGCTGGTCTCTTGGGACTGAGAGGATTGGTGAGATTGGGTGAAAAATGCAGACCCTTTAAAGCAATAATGCCTGCCACGCATTCCATGGTTCCCAACTCTCCAAGTAGAAGGGAATATTACTACAGTTATAACATGTATGGGAACCTAGAGAATGGAAAACATCTGATGGTGAAAGGTTTCTAAAACTCTACTACTTTTTTCTCTCCTTGTGCTCCAGTTTGACATTCCAACTGCTTTACTATCAATCTCCCAACTTGGAGAGTCAGGCCCTATAACCTCCTGGTTCGAACAGCTGGCAAATTGTGCAGAGGATATAAGGGAACAGAGAGAACCAATGAGAGAGTAGCTGTAGGCATTTGGACGGCCACATTTCACTCTAATTTCCCATCACGAAGAGGAATTAACAAAAGACTCAGCCTGTCCCCCCCAGAACCATTATAGGTCCAGAAGCAAAACTGTGGATTTGCGGTCAGCTCACAAAAACGCGAGTTGAAAAATGGAACTCAGGGCCACAGCAATTCACTAACCTGCAGAGTTATAAAGGACTACTCTCTTCCAAAAATCTGTTGAGGGAAAGCCACGAGGCGGAAGTGAAAATGAGGCAGAGTGGCATGAAACAGATTTCAAGAGGTACATTGGAATCGCCTTTAAACACAGGAAAATCATCACAACTTCGAAAATAATGGAAATGGTCATAAAGGGCATGTGGGTTTTCACGTGAATATATTCAGGAGAAAACGCATATGCCCTTTTCGGCCAAGCAAGCAAGCGGGCAATGCAAATCTGCATTACAAAGAACTATCACTTTCCACCAGCCAAAAGGGATATCCGCAAAATGTGTAAAAACCAGACAGGCAAGACAGGCACTGGAGAACAGGGAGCCTTGTTATGCTGATGGGCGGGATGTAAATTGCCAAATGCCTCTCTGGAGGAGTGCATTGTGTTCCCTAAAACAAGTAAACAACAGAGCTACAGAGCCAAGGGCACTTCCAGTCTAGGGAATATAGCTTGGGAAAACTGAAAATTAATAAGACAGATCCACACCAAAATTCAGGGCTGCAATGATTACAAAAACCTCAACTTGGGTACACCTTAAATATCCCAGGAAAGACAAAAATGGTTCAAGAAATTGTGGTACTTACGTATGACGGAATATCCCTCAGCCATAAAATCAATGTCATAAGGCCAGTAGCAGCAAAATGAGTGGATTCAGGTACGATAATTCTAAGTGAAATAAGTCACACAGAAAAAGAAAATAATCATAAGATATCAATTATGAAGATCCTGTAAACATGGCTACACATGAACTGAGTTAGGAAAGAGAAGGGAGTCTCACATTTAGAAAACACTCTTATGCCTTCTTAAGGGGGAAGGAGGGGTGGGGTGATTCATAAAACCAGAGTTTGATATTAGTACAGGTACAGTTCCAAAAACCAAATACGGAATAGACAAGACCTACACCTTCCTCAGTGAAAGGGACTCAACACCCCATATTCACCACAGAGTAATATATCTTACTAGTAAGAATCTTAAAAACTCTGTATTGATATGTCTCCGTAAGGGAATCAAGTGTGTCTAGACTGGCATAAAAATGGCAGTGAGAATCAGCTCAACCCACAATAAAAAAGAATTTCAAAAACAAAACAAAAAAAAACAGGGAAATTCCTTAAAATTCCTTCAGGGTCTCTGATGAAACCTGGAATGACCCTATCTACAATTACAGCTGGATGTGGCATAAGGCTGGACACTTTGGACTGAGAGGATTGTTGAGATTGGGTGAGCAAATGCAGACCCTTTAAAGCAATAATGAGTGGCTCCCATTCCATGGATCCCAACTCTCCAGGTTGAAGGGAATATTACAACAGCTATAACATGTACGGGAAACCTAGAGAATGGACACACTGTGAATACGAAAGGTTTCTAAAACTCAACTAATAGTCCCTCTCCTGGTGCTCCGGTTTGACTTTCCAACTGCTTTACTATCAATCTCCCAACTTAGAGAGACAACCCCTTTAACCTCCTGCATCTCACAGGTTGCCAATTTGGCAGAGGATGAAAGGGAAGAGGGAGAACCAATGAGAGAGTAGCTGTTAGGCATTTGGACCGGCAAATGTCACTCTAATTTTCCGGCCAGAAGAAGAATTAATCAAAGTCTCAGCCACCCACCAGACACCAGTATAAGTCCTGAACCAAAATTTGGACTTGCATTCAGCTCACAAAAATCGAGGTGAATAATGGAGCTCAGTGGCACAGCAATTCACCAAATGGCAGAGTAGAAAAGGACAACTCTCGTCCATAACTCTGTTGAGGGAAAGTTAAGAGGCAGACGTGAAAGTGAGGCAGAATAGCAGGAAACATATTTCAAGAGGTATGCTGGAATCGCCTTTAAAGCACAGGAAAAGGGGATCAACTTCGAAAATGATGCACTTGGCCAAAAAGGGTGTATGAGTTTTCTCCTGAATATATTCAGGAGAAAACACATACACCCTTTTTGGCCAAACAAGCAAGCGGTCAATGCAAATCTGCACTACAAAGAAGTATAACTTCCCACAAGTCAAAAGGGATATCCAAAAAATGGGTAAAAACCAGAAAGGCCAGACAGGCCCTGGCGAACTGGGAGCCTTGTTATGCTGATGGGTGGGAGGCAAATTGCCAATGGCCTCTCTGGAGCAGTGCATTGTCTTCCCTAAAACAAGTAAACAACAGAGCTACAGAGCCCAGGGCACTTCTAGTCTACATAATATACCTTGGGAAAACTGAAAATCAATAAGACACAGCCACACCAATATTTAGGGGTGCACTGCTTACAAGACCCTCATCTTGGATTCACCTTAAATATCCCAGGAAAGATAAAAATGGTACAAAAATTTGTGGTACTTACGTCCGATGAAATATCCCTCAGCCATGAAATCAATGCCATAAGACATGTAGCAGCAAAATGAGTGGATTCAGGTACGATGATTCTAAGTGAAATAAGTCACACAGATAAAGAAAGTTATCATAAGATATCACTTATAGAGATCCTGTAAACATGGCTACACATGGACTGAGTTAGGAAAGAGAACAGAGTCTCACATTTAGAAAACACTCTTATGCCTGCTTAAGGGGGAAGGAGAGGTGGGGTGATGCATAAAACCCAGAGTTTTATATAAGCACAGGTACCGTTCAAAAAATCAAATACGAAATAGACAAGACCTACACCTTCCTCAGTGAAAGGGACTTAAAACCCCATATTTCCCTCAGAGGAATATATCTGACTAGTAAGAATCTTATAACCTATTTACTGATATGTCTCCATGAGGGAATCAACTGTGTCTACACTGGCATAAACATGGCAGTGAGAATCAGCTCAAACCCATTATAAAAAGGAATTTCAGACACACACACACAAAAAAAAAACAGGAAATTCTTTACAATTTCTTCATGGTCTCTGACGAAACTTGGAATGACCCTATCTACAATGACAGCTGGATTTGGCATAAGGCTGGACACTTGGGACTGAGAGGATTGGTGAGATTGGGTGAGCAAATGCAGACCCTTTAAAGCAATAATGCATGGCCCCCCTTCCATGGGGCCCAACTCTCCAGGTTGAAGGCAATATTACTACAGCTATAACATGTATGGGAATCCTAGAGAATGAACACAATCTGAACATGAAAGCTCTCTAAAACTCAACAAATAGTCCCTCTGCTGGTGCTCTGGTGTGACTTTCCAACTGCTTTACTATCAATCTCCCAGGTTGCAGAGACTGCACCTTTAACCTCCTGGTTCGAACAGGTTGCCAATTAGGCAGAGGATGAAAGGAAAGAGGGAGAACCAATGAAAGAGTAGCTGTTAGGCATTTGGACATGCACATGTCACTCTTATTTCCCGGAGGAAGAAGAATTAACTAAAGTCTCAGCCACCCACCCGGAACCAGTATAGGTCCTGAACCAAAATATTGGACTTGCATTCATCTCACAAAAAACGAGTTAAATAATTGAGCTCAGGGGCAAAGCAATTCACAAACAGGCAGAGTAATAAAGGAAAACTATCGTCCAAAAATATGTTGAGGGAAGGCAACGAGGCGGACTTGAATGCGAGGCAGAATAGCAGGAAACAGATTTCAAGAGATACGTTGGAATCGCCTTTAAAGCACAGGAAGAGGGGCACAACTTCGACAATGATGCACTTGGCCAATAAGTGTGTATGCGTTTTCCCTGAATATATTCAGGAGAAAACGAATACACCCTTTTTGGCCAAGCAAGCAAGAGGGCAATGCAAATCTACACTACAAAGAAGTATCACTTCCCACCTGTCAAAAGGGACATCCACAAAATGGGTAAAATCCAGAAAGGCAAGACAGGCCCTGGAGAACAGGGAGCATTGTTATGCTGATGCACGGGATGTAAATTGCTAACTGTCTCTCTGGAGGTGTGCACTGTGTTCCCTAAACCAAGTAAACAGCAGAGCTACAGAGCCAAGGGCACTTCCAGTCTAGGGAATATATCTTGGGAAAACTGAAAATCAATAAGACAGAGCCATTCCAAAATTTAGCGCTGCACTGCTTATAAGAACCTCAACTTGGGTACACCTTAAATATCCAAGGAAAGATAAAAACGTTTCAACAAATTATGTTATTTACATACAATGGAATAAACCTCAGCCATGAAATCAATGTCATAAGACCAGTAGCAGCAAAATGAGTGGATTCAGGTACGATGATTCTAAGTGAAATAAGTCACACAGAAATAGAAACTTATCATAAGATATCACTTATGAAGATCCTGTAAACATGGCTAAACATGAACTGAGTTAGGAAAGAGAACAGAGCCTCACATTTAGAAAACACTCTTATGCCTGCTTAAGGGGAAAGGAGAGGTGGGGTGATGCATAAAACCAGAGTTTGATATAAGCACAGGTACCGTTCCAAAAACCAACTATGGAATAGAAAATACCTACACCTTCCTCAGTGAAAGGGACTCAAAACACCATATTTCCCACAGAGCAATATATCTGACTAGTCAGAATCTTAAAACCTATGTATTGATATGTCTCCATAAGGGAATCAAGTGTGTCTAGACTGGCATAAACATGGCAGCGAGAATCAGCTCAAACCCACTATAAAAAGGAATTTGAAAAACAAAAAAAAAAAGGTAAATGTTTTACAATTCCTTCAGGGTCTCTGACGAAACCTGCAATGACCCTATCTGCAATGACAGCTGGATGTGGCATAAGGATGGACACATGGGACTGAGAGGATTGGAAAGATTGGTGAGCAAATGCAGACCCTTTAAAGCAATAATGCATGGCACACATTCCATGGGTCCCAACTCTCCAGGTTGAAGGGAATATTACTATAGCTATAACATGTACGGGAAACCTAGAGAATGGACAAACTGTGAATACAAAAGGACTCTAAAACTCAACGAATAGAACCTCTCGTGGTGCTATGCATTGACTTTCCAAATGCTTTACTATCAATCTCCCAGCTTGGAGAGACAGCACCTTTAACCTCCTGGTTCCCACAGGTTGCCAATTTGGCAGAGGATGAAAGGGAAGAGAGACAACCAATGAAAGAGTAGCTGTTAGGCATTTGGACGTCCATATGTCACTCTTATTTCCCGGGAGGAAGACGAATTAACTAAAGTCTCAGCCACACACTGGGAACCAGTATAGGTCCTGAACCAAAATTTTGGACTTGCGTTCAGCTCACAAAAAACAAGTTAAATAATTGAGCTCAGGGGCAAAGCAATTCACAAACAGGCAGAGTAATAAAGGAAAACTATCGTGCAAAAATCTGTTGAGGGAAGGCAACGAGGCAGACTTGAAAGTGAGGCAGAATAGCAGGAAACAGATTTCAAGAGGTACGTGGGAATCGCCTGTAAAGCACAGGAAGAGGGGCACAACTTCTACAATGATGCACTTGGCCAAAAAGGGTGTATGCGTTTTCTCCTGAATATATTCAGGAGAAAACACATACACCCTTTTTGGCCAAGAAAGCAAGAGGGCAATGCAAATCTGCACTACAAAGAAATATCACTTCCCACCGGTCAAAAGGGACATCCACAAAATGGGTAAAATCCAGAAAGGCAAGAGAGGCCCTGGAGAACAGGGAGCCTTGTTGTGCTGATGGGCGGGATGTAAATTGCCAACTGCCTCTCTGGAGGAGTGCATTGTGTTCCCTAAAACAAGTAAACAACAGAGCTACAGAGCCAAGGGCACTTCCATTCTAGGGAATATATCTTGGGAAAACTGAAAATCAATAAGACAGAGCCATTCCAAAATTTAGGGCTGCACTGCTTACAAGAACCTCAACTTGGGTACACTTTAAATATCCCAGGAAAGATAAAAACGGTTCAAAAAATTATGTTACTTACATACAATGGAATATACCTCAGCCATGAAATCAATGTCATAGGACAAGTAGCAGCAAAATGAACGGATTTAGGTACGATGATTCTAAGTGAAATAAGTCACACAGAAAAAGAAGCTTATCATAAGATATCACTTATGAAGATCCTGTAAACATGGCTACATATGAACTGAGTTAGGAAAGAGAAGAGTGTCTCACATTTAGAAAACTCTCTTATGCCTGCTTAAGGGGGAAGGAGAGGTGGGGTGATGCATAAAACCAGAGTTTGATATAAGCACAGGTACCGTTCCAAAAACCAACTACGGAATAGACAAGACCTACACCTTGCTCACTGAAAGGGACTCAAAACCCCATATTTCCCGCAGAGGAATATATCTGACTAGTAAGAATCTTAAAACCTATGTATTGATATGTCTCCGTAAGGGAACTAATTGTGTCTAGAACGACATAAACATGGCAGTGAGAATAAGCTCAAACCCACTATAAAAATGAATTTCAAAACAAAACATAAAAACCGTAAAATTCTAACACAATACCTTCAGGGGTTCTGATGAAACCTGGAATGACCCTATCTATAATGACAGCTGGATGTGGCATAACGCTGGTCACTTGGGACTGAGAGGATTGGTGAGATTGGGTGAAAAAATGCAGACCCTTTAAAGCAATAATGCCTGCCACCCATTCCATGGTTCCAACTCTCCAAGTAGAAGGGAATATCACTACAGTTATAACGTGTATGGGAACCTAGAGAATGGAAACCATCTGATGGTGAAAGGTTCCTAAAACTCTACTACTTTTTTCTCTCCTTGTGCTCCAGTTTGACATTCCAACTGCTTTACTATCAATCTCCCAACTTGGAGAGTCAGGCCCTATAACTTCCTGGTTCGAACAGCTGGCAAATTGTGCAGAGGATATAAGGGAACAGAGAGAACCAATGAGAGAGTAGCTGTAGGCATTTGGACGGCCACATTTCACTCTAATTTCCCGTCACGAAGAGGAATTAACCAAAGACTCAGCCTGCCCCCCCCCACAACCAGTATAGGTCCAGAAGCAAAACTGTGGATTTGCGGTCAGCTCACAAAAACGCGAGTTGAAAAATGGAACTCAGGGCCACAGCAATTCACTAACCTGCAGAGTTATAAAGGACTACTCTCTTCCAAAAATCTGTTGAGGGAAAGCCACGAGGCGGAAGTGAAAATGAGGCAGAGTGGCATGAAACAGATTTCAAGAGGTACATTGGAATCGCCTTTAAACACAGGAAAATCATCACAACTTCGAAAATAATGGAAATGGTCATAAAGGGCATGTGGGTTTTCACGTGAATATATTCAGGAGAAAACGCATATGCCCTTTTCGGCCAAGCAAGCAGGCGGGCAATGCAAATCTGCATTACAAAGAACTATCACTTTCCACCAGCCAAAAGGGATATCCGCAAAATGTGTAAAAACCAGACAGGCAAGACAGGCACTGGAGAACAGGGAGCCTTGTTATGCTGATGGGCAGGATGTAAATTGCCAAATGCCTCTCTGGAGGAGTGCATTGTGTTCCCTAAAACAAGTAAACAACAGAGCTACAGAGCCAAGGGCACTTCCAGTCTAGGGAATATAGCTTGGGAAAACTGAAAATTAATAAGACAGATCCACACCAAAATTCAGGGCTGCAATGATTACAAAAACCTCAACTTGGGTACACCTTAAATATCCCAGGAAAGACAAAAATGCTTCAAGAAATTGTGGTACTTACGTATGACGGAATATCCCTCAGCTATGAAATCAATGTCATAAGGCCAGTAGCAGCAAAATGAGTGGATTCAGGTACGATAATTCTAAGTGAAATAAGTCACACAGAAAAATAAAATTATCATTAGATATCAATTATGAAGATCCTGTAAACATGGCTACACATGAACTGAGTTAGGAAAGAGAAGGGAGTCTCACATTTAGAAAACACTCTTATGCCTTCTTAAGGGGGAAGGAGGGGTGGGGTGATGGATAAAACCAGAGTTTGATATTAGTACAGGTACAGTTCAAAAAACCAAATACGGAATAGACAAGACCTACACCTTCCTCAGTAAAATGGACTCAACACCCCATATTCACCGCAGAGTAATATATCTTACTAGTAAGAATCTTAAAACCTATGTATTGATATGTCTACATAAGGGAATCAAGTGTGTCTAGACTGGCATAAAAATGGCAGGGAGAATCAGCTCAACCCACTATAAAAAGGAATTTCAAAAACAAAACAAAAAAAACAGGGAAATTCCTTAAAATTCCTTCAGGGTCTCTGATGAAACCTGGAATGACCCTATCTACAATGACAGCTGGATGTGGCATAAGGCTGGACACTTTGGACTGAGAGGATTGTTGAGATTGGGTGAGCAAATGCAGACCCTTTAAAGCAATAATGAGTGGCACCCATTCCATGGGTCCCAACTCTCCAGGTTGAAGGGAATATTACAACAGCTATAACATGTACGGGATACCTAGAGAATGGACACACTGTGAATACGAAAGGTTTCTAAAACTCAAATAATAGTCCCTCTCCTGGTGCTCCGGTTTGACTTTCCAACTGCTATATTATCAATCTCCCAACTTAGAGAGACAGCCCCTTTAACCTCCTGGTTCTCACAGGTTGCCAATTTGGCAGAGGATGAAAGGGAAGAGGGAGAACCAATGAGAGAGTAGCTGTTAGTCATTTGGACCGGCAAATGTCACTCTAATTTTCCGCCCGGAAGAAGAATTAACCAAAGTCTCAGCCACCCACCGGACACCAGTATAAGTCCTGGACCAAAATTTGGGCTTGCACTCAGCTCACAAAAAACGAGGTGAATAATGGAGCTCAGTGGCACAGCAATTCACCAAATGGCAGAGTAGTAAAGGACAACTCTCGTCCAAAACTCTGTTGAGGGAAGGTTAAGAGGCAGACGTGAAAGCGAGGCAGAATAGCAGGAAACAGGTTTCAAGAGGTATGCTGGAATCGCCTTTAAAGCACAGGAAGAGGGGCTCAACTTCGACAATGATGCACTTGGCCAAAAAGTGTGTATGAGTTTTCTCCTGAATATATTCAGGAGAAAACACATACACCCTTTTTGGCCAAGCAAGCAAGCAGGCAATGCAAATCTGCACTACAAAGAAGTATAACTTCCCAGAAGTCAAAAGGGATATCCACAAAATGGGTAAAAACCAGAAAGGCAAGACAGGCCCTGGCGAACTGGGAGCCTTGTTATGCTGATGGGTGGGAGGCAAATTGCCAAAGGCCTCTCTGGAGCAGTGAATTGTGTTCCCTAAAACAAGTAAGCAACAGAGCTACAGAGCCCAGGGCACATCCAATCTACATAAGAAACCTTGGGAAAACTGAAAATCAATAAGACACAGCCACCCCGATATTTAGGGGTGCACTGCTTACAAGACCCTCATCTTGGATTCACCTTAAATATCCCAGGAAAGATAAAAATGGTACAAAAATTTGTGGTACTTACGTCCGATGAAATATCCCTCAGCCATGAAATCAATGCCATAAGACATGTAGCAGCAAAATGAGTGGATTCAGGTACGATGATTCTAAGTGAAATAAGTCACACAGAAAAAGAAAGTTTTCATAAGATATCACTTATAGAGATTCTGTAAACATGGCTACACATGAACTGAGTTAGGAAAGAGAAGAGAGTCTCACATTTAGAAAACACACTTATGCCTGCTTAAGGGGGAAGGAGAGGTGGGGTGATGCATAAAACCCAGAGTTTTATATAAGCACAGGTACCGTTCAAAAAATCAAATACGGAATAGACAAGACCTACACCTTCCTCAGTGAAAGGGACTCAAAACCCCATATTTCCCTCAGAGGAATATATCTGACTAGTAAGAATCTTATAACCTATTTATTGATATGTCTCCATGAGGGAATCAACTGTGTGTAGACTGGCATAAACATGGCAGTGAGAATCAGCTCAAACCCATTATAAAAAGGAATTTCAGACACACAAAAAAAACAGGAAATTCTTTACAATTTCTTCATGGTCTCTGACGAAACCTGGAATGACCCTATCTACAACGACAGCTGGATTTGGCATAAGGCTGGACCCTTGGGACTGAGAGGTTTGGTGAGATTGGGTGAGCAAATGCAGACCCTTTAAAGCAATAATGCATGGCCCCCCTTCCATGGGTCCCAACTCGCCAGGGTGAAGGGAATATTACTACATCTATAACATGTATGGGAAACTTAGAGAATGGACACAATGTGAACATGAAAGCTCTCTAAAACTCAACAAATAGTCCCTCTGCTGGTGCTCTGTTTTGACTTTCCAACTGCTTTACTATCAATTTCCCAGGTTGCAGAGACTGCACCTTTAACATCCTGGTTCGCACAGGTTGCCAATTAGGCAGAGGATGAAAGGGAAGAGGGAGAACCAATGAAAGAGTAGCTTTTAGGCATTTGGACGTGCACATGGCACTCTTATTTCCTGGAGGAAGAAGAATTAACTAAAGTCTCAGCCACCCACCGGGAACCAGTATAGGTCCTGAACCAAAATATTGGACTTGCATTCAGCTCATAAAAAACGAGTTAAATAATTGAGCTCAGAGGCAAAGCAATTCACAAACAGGCAGAGTAATAAAGGACAACTATCGTCCAAAAATCTGTTGAGGGAAGGCAACGAGGCAGACTGGAAAGCGAGGCAGAATAGCAGGAAACAGATTTCAAGAGGTACGTTGGAATCACCTTTAAAGCACAGGAAGTGAGGCACAACATTGGCAATGATGCACTTGGCCAAAAAGGGTGTATGCGTTTTCTCCTGAATATATTCAGGATAAAACGCATACGCCCTTTTTGGCCAAGCAAGCAAGTGGGCAATGCAAATCTGCACTACAAAGAAGTATCACTTCTCACCAGTCAAAAGGCACTTCCACAAAATGGATAAACACCAGAAAGTCAAGACAGGCCCTGGAAAACAGGGAGCCTTGTTATTCTGAAGGGCGGGATGTAAATTTCTAACTGCCTCTCTGGAGGTGTGCATTGTGTTCCCTAAAACAAGTAAACAACAGAGCTACAGAGCAAAGGCCACTTCCAGTCAAGGGAATATACCTTGGGAAACCTGAAAATCAATAAGACAGAGCCACACCAAAATTTAGGGCTGCACTGCTTACAAGAACCTCCACTTGGGTACACTTTAAATATCCCAGGAAAGATAAAATTGGTTCAAAAAACTGTGGTACTTATGTACGATGGAATATCCCTCAGCCATGAAATCAATGTCATAAGACCAGTAGCAGCAAAATGAGTGGATTCAGGTACGATGATTCTAAGTGAATTAAGTCACACAGAAAAAGAAACTTATCATAAGATATCTCTTATGAAGATCCTGTAAACATGGCTACACAAAAAATGAGTTAGGAAAGAGAAGAGAGTCTCACATTTAGAAAACACTCTTATGCCTGCTTAAGGGGGAATGAGAGGTGGGGTGATGCATAAAACCAGAGTTTGATATAAGCACAGGTACCATTCCAAAAACCAACTATGTAATAGACAAGACCTACACCTTCTTCAGTAAAAGGGACTCAAAACCCCATATTTCACGCAGAGGAATATTTCTGACTAGCAAGAATCTTAAAACCTATGTATTGATATGTCTCCATAAGGGAATCAACTGTGTCTAGACTGGCATAAACATGGCAGCGAGAAACAGCTCAAACCCAGTATAAAAATGAATTTGAAAAACCAAAAAAAAAGGTAAATTCTTTACAAATTCTTCTGGGTCTCTGATGAAACCTATAATGACCCTATCTGCAACGACAGCTGGATGTGGCATAAGGCAGGACACATGGGACTGCGAAGATTGGTAAGATTGGGTCAGCAAATGCAGACTCTTTAAAGCAATAATACATGGCACCCAATCCAATGGTCCCAACTGTCCAGGGTGAAGGGAATATTACTACAGCTATAACATGTACGGGAAACCTACAGAATGGACACACTGTGAATACAAAAGGTCTCTAAAACTCAACGAATAGAACCCCCCGTGGTGCTACACTTTGACTTTCGAACTGCTTTACTATCAATCTCCCAACTTATAGAGACAGCCCCTTTAGCCTCCTGGTTCGCACAGGTTGCCAATTTGGCAGAGGATGAAACGGAACAGTGAGAACCAATGAAAGAGTTGCTGTTATGCCTTTGGACGGGCACATGTCACTCTTATTTCCCGGGAGGAAGAAGAATTAACTAAAGTCTCAGCCACCCACCGGGAACCAGTATAGGTCCTGAACCAAAATATTGGACTTGCGTTCAGCTCACAAAAAACAAGTTAAATAATTGAGCTCAGGGGCAAAGCAATTCACAAACAGGCAGAGTAATAAAGAACAACTCTCGTCCAAAAATCTGTTGAGGGAAGGCAACGAGGCAGACTTGAAAGCGAGGCAGAATAGCAGGAAACAGATTTCAAGAGGTACGTTGGAATCACCTTTAAAGCACAGGAAGAGTGGCACAACTTCGACAATGATGCATTTGGCCAAAAAGGGTGTAGGCGTTTTCTCCTGAATATATTCTGGAGAAAACGCATACAACCTTTTTGGCCAAGCAAGCAAGAGGGCAATGCAAATCTGCACTACAAAGAATTATCACTTCCGAACTCTCAAAAGGGACATCCACAAAATGGGTAAAATCCAGAAAGGCAAGACAGGCCCTGGAGAACAGGGAGCATTGTTATGCTGATGCGCGGGATGTAAATTGCCAACTGTCTCTCTGGAGGTGTGCATTGTGTTCCCTAAACCAAGTAAACAGCAGAGCTACAGAGCCAAGGGCACATCCAGTCTATGGAATATATCTTGGGAAAACTGAAAATCAATAAGACAGAGCCATTCCAAAATTTAGGGCTGCACTGCTTACAAGAACCTCAACTTGGGTACACCTTAAATATCCAAGGAAAGATAAAAACGTTTCAAAAAATTATGTTATTTACATACAAAGGAATATCCCTCAGCCATGAAATCAATGTCATAAGACCAGTAGCAGCAAAATGAGTGGATTCAGGTACGATGATTCTAAGTGAAATAAGTCACACAGAAAAAGAAACTTATCATAAGATATCACTTATGAAGATCCTGTAAACATGGCTACACATGAACTGAGTTAGGAAAGAGAAGAGAGTTTGACATTTAGAAAACACTCTTATGCCTGCTTAAGGGGGAAGGAGAGGTGGGGTGATGCATAAAACCAGAGTTTGATATAAGCACAGGTACCTTTCCAAAAACCAACTATGGAATAGACAAGACCTACACCTTCCTCAGTGAAAGAGACTCAAAACCCCATATTTCCCACAGAGGATTATATCTGACTAGTAAGAATTTTAAAACCTATGTATTGATATGTCTCCGTAAGGGAATCAAGTGTGCCTAGACTTGCATAAACATGGCAGTGAGATTCAGCTCAAACCCACTATAAAAATGAATTTGAAAAACAAATCAAAAGGGATATTCTTTACAATTCCTTCAGTGTCTCTGATGAAACCTTGAATGACCCTATCTACAATGAGAGCTGGATGTGGCATAAAGCTGGACACATGGGACTGAGAGGATTGGTGAGATTGTGTGAGCAAATGCAGACCCTTTAAAGAAATAATGCATAGCACCCATTCCATGGGTCCCATGTGTCCAGGTTGAAGGGACTATTACTACCGCTATAACATGTACGAGAAACCTAGAGAATGGACACACTGTGAATATGAAAGGTTTCTAAAACTCAACTAATAATCCCTCTCCTTGTGCTCCGGTTTGACTTTCCAACTGCTTTACTATCGATCTGCCAACTTGGAGAGACAGCCCCTTTAACCTCCTGGTTCGCACAGTTACCGATTTGGCAAAAATAAAAGGGAAGAGGGAGAACAAATGAGAGAGTAGATGTTAGGCATTTGGAAGTGTACATGTCACACTAATTGCCCCGCAGGAAGAATAATTAACCAAAGTCTCAGCCACGCGCCAGGAACCAGTATAGGTCCTGAACCAAAATTTTGGACTTGCGGTCTGCTCACAAAAAACGAATTTAAAAATGGAGCTCAGGGGCACAGGAATTCAGAAACTGGCAGAGTAATAAAGGACAACTATCGCCTAAAAATCTGTTGAGGGAAGGAATCGAGGCGGACTTGAAAGGGAAGCAGTATAGCAGGAAACAGATTTCAAGAGGTATGTTGGAATCACCTTTAAAGCACAGGAAGAGGGGCACAACTTCGACAATGATGCACTTGGCCAAAATGAGCGTATGTGTTTTCTCCGGAATATATTCAGGAGAAATCGCATACGCCCTTTTTGGCCAAGCAAGCAAGCGGGCAATGCAAATCTGCACTACAAAGTAGTATCACTTCCCACTGTTCAAAAGGGACATCTGCAAAATGTGTAAAAACCAGAAAGGCAAGACAGGCCCTGGAGAACAGGGAGCCTTGTTATGCAGATCGGCGGGATGTAAATTGCCAACTGCCTCTCTGGAGGAGTGCATTGTGTTCCCTAAAACCAGTATACAACAGAGCTACAGAGTCAAGGGCACTTCCAGTCTAGGAAATGTACCTTGGGAAAACTGAAAATCAATAAGACAGAGCCACCCCAAAATTTAGGGCTTCACTGCTTACAAGAACCTCAACTTGTGTATACCTTAAATATCCCAGGATAGACAAAAATGGTTCAAGAAATTTTGGTACTTACGTACGATGGAATATCCCTCAGCCATGAAATAAATTTCATAAGGCCAGTAGCAGCAAAATGAGTGGATTCAGGTACGATGATTCTAAGTGAAATAAGTCACATAGAAAAAGAAACTTATCATAAGATATCACTTATGAAGGTCCTATAAACATGGCCTCATATGAACTGAGTTAGGAAAGATACCAGAGTAACGAATCTTATCATAAGATATCACTCATAGCGGGAATGTACACATGGCTACAAATGAAATGATTTACAAACACAACGGAATCACACATTTAGAAAACAATCTTCTGCCTGCTTAAGGGGAAAGGCGAGTTGGGGTGATGCATAAAATCACAGTTTTAAATTAGCACTGATACCGTTACATAAACCAAGTGTGTAATAGACAACACCTACTCCCGCCACAATGAAGTGGACTCAACACCCCCTATTCATTGCAGAGGAATATGTCTGACTCTCAGTATTTTAAAACATATGTATTCTCATGTCTCCATAAAGGAATCATGTGTGTGTATAACGGCATGAACAGAGCACTGAAATTCAGTTAAACCCACTTATAAAAATAAATTTCAAAAGCAAAATGCAAAAACAGCGAAACAGTGAGAAAGTCTTAAAATTACGTTCAGGGCCTGTGATGCAACCTGGATTGACCACCTTTACACCCACAGCTGGATGAGACATAAGAGTGGACACTTGGGGCTGACAAGATTGCTGAGGTTGTGTGAGCAAAAGAACACCACTTAGAGCAATACTGTGTGCTACCCATTCTAGTGGTCCCAACTCTCCAGGTTTAAGGGAATCTTCCTACAGTTAAAACATGCATGGGAAACCCAGTGGATGGTACACTGTGTAATTGGGAAAGTTTTCTAAAATGTACTTCATTTTTCCTTTTGTCCTGCTCGGCTTCGCCATTCCATCTGCATTACTCAAAATCTCCCCACTTGGAGTGTCAGCGCCTTTACCCTCCTGTTATGCACAGTTTGAAAATTGTGCAGAGGATGAACAGGAAGAGGTAGAATAAATGAGAGATTAGCTGTAGGTGTTTGGATGGGCACATGTCACTCTAGTTTCCCACCAGGAAGAAGAATTAACCAAAGGCTCAGCCTGAAGCCCCGGAACCAGACTAGGGCCTAAAGCCATCCTGCGGTATTGCAGCCAGCTCACAAATAGGCGAGTTGAAAAATGGAAATCAGGGGCACAGCAATTCACAAACTTGCAGAGTTATAAAGGACAACTATCATCCAGAAATATATTGAGGAAAGGCAGTGAAGAGGATTTGAATGCAAGGCAGAATTGAAGGTAACAGATTTCAAGAGGTAGATTGAAGTCGTCTTTAAAGCACATGAAAAGCGACAGAATTTCGACAATGTTGCCCTTGGCTGAAAAGGGAGTATGTGTATTTTCTTGAATATATTCGGGAAAAAATGCATACGCCCTTTTTGGCTAAGCAAGCCATCAGGCATTGCAAATCCACACTACAGAGAAGCGTCCCTTACCTCCAGTCAAAAGGGCCATCCACAAATAGTGTAAAAACCGCAAATGCAGGACAGGCCATGGAGAAAAGGGAGCCTGGTTACGCCGATGGACAGGATGTAAATTGCCAACAGCCTCTCTGGAGAACTGTATGTTGTTTTCTAAAACAGAGCTACAGAGCATAGCACACTTCCACTCATGGGCGTGTATTTTGGGAAAACTAAAAATCCATAACACACAGCCAGCCCAAACTTTAGGGCTGCTCTGTTTACAAGAACCTCGACTTCAGTACACTTTAAATATCCCAGGAAAGGAAAAAAAATGGATATAGATGTTGTGGTACTTATATACAATGGAATGTCACTCAGACATAAAATCAATGTCATAAGGCCAATAGCAGCTTAATGAGTGGCTTTAGGTACGATGATACTAAGTGAAATGAGCCACAAAGTAAAAGAAACTTATTGTAATATATCACTTATAGAGGGAATGTAAACATAGCTACACATGAACTGAATTTCAAAAGAGAACAGAGTTACACATTTAAAAAACACACTTATGCCTCCTTAAGGGGAAAGGTGACGTGGGGTGATGTGTAAAAGCAGAGTTTGAAATGAGCACAGATCCCATTCCATATACCAAATATGTAATAGACAAGACCTACTCCTTTCTCAATGAACTGGACACAAAACACCCTATTCACTGAAGAGGAATATATCTGATTGGTAATAACCTTGAAACCTATGTATTTATATGTCTCCATAATGGAATCAAGTGTATGTAGATTGGCATAAACACAGATCAGTGGAACAGGACAGAAAGCCCAGAGATAAACCTACATACCTATGGCTATCTCATCTATGACAAAGGAGCTAAGGATATACAATGGAGAAAAGACAATCTCTTCAGTAATTGGTGCTGGGAAAACTGGACCCCTACACATAAAAGAATGAAATTAGAACACTCCATAACACCATACACAAAAATAAACTCTAAATTGATTAGAGATCTAAATATAAGACCAGACACTATAAAACACTTAGAGGAAACCATAGGCAGAACACTCTATGACATAAATCACAGCAAGATCCTTTTGGACCCACCTCTTAGAGAAATGGAAATAAAAACAGAAATCAACAAATGGGACCTAATGAAACTTAAAAGCTTTTACACAGTACAGGAAAACATAAAAAGATGCAAAAAGGACCCTTAGAATGGGAGAAAATATTTTCAAATGAAGCAATTGACAAAGGATTAATCTCCTAACTTTACAAGCACCACATGTAGCTCAATATCACAAAAACAAACAACCCAATCCAAAAATGGGCAGAAGACCTAAATAGACATTTCTCCAAAGAAGATATACAGATTACCAAGAAACACATGAAAGGATGCTGAACATCACTAATCATTAGAGAAATGCAAATCAAAACTACCCTGAGGTATCACATCACAGCAGTCAGAGTGGTAATCATCAAAAAAATCTACAAAACAATAAACGCTGGAGAGGCCTTTATTGGAGAAAAGGGCACACACTTACAATGTGGGTGGGAATGTAAATTGATATGGGCACTAGGGAGAACAGTACGGAGGTTCCTTTAAATAACTAACAATAGAAGTACCATAGGAAACAACAATCCAACTACTGGACATTTGCCTTGTGAAAACTATAATTCAAAAAGAGTTATGTACAAAAATGTTCATTGCAGCTCTATTTGCAATAGCCAGGACATGGAAGCAACCTAAGTGTCCATCGACAGATGAATGGATAAAGAAGATCTGGCACATATATAGAATGGAATATTACTCAGCCAAAAAAAGAAGCAAACTGAGCTATTTGTACTGAGGTGGATGGACTTAGAATCTGTCCTACACAGTTAAGTAAGTCAGAAAGGGAAAAACAAATACTGTATGTTAACAGAGATATACGGAATCTAATGAAGAAAAAAAAAAGATTTTGAAGAACCTAGTGGCAGGACAGGATTAAGGACACAGACATAGAGAAAGGACTTGAGGACACCGGAAGGGGGATGGGTAAGCTGGGACGAAGTGAGAGAGTGGCATGGACATAACTACATTACCAAATGTAACACCGATAGCTACTGGGAAGCAGCCACATAGAACAGGGAGATCAGCTTGGTGCTATGTGAGCACATAAAGGGGTGGGATATGGAGTGTGGGAGGGAGATGCAAGAGGGAGGGGATCTGGTGATATTTGTATATGTATAGCTGATTCACTTTGTTATACAGCAGAAACGAACACTCCATTTTAAAGCAATTATACTCCAATAAACGTGTAAAAGGAAAAAAAAAAAAAAGAAAGCCCTGGGATAAACCTACACACCTATTGTCAACTAATCTATGACAAAGGAAGCAAGACTATACAATGGAGATAACACAGTCTCTTCAATCATTGGTGCTGGGAAATATGGACAGCTACATGTAAAAGAATGAAATTAGAACACTCCCCAACACCATACATAAAAATATATTCAAAATGGATTAGAGACCTTAATGTAAGACCAGACAGTATAAAACTCTGAGAGGAAAACTTACGAAGGATACTCTGACGTAAATCACAGCAAGATCTTTTTTGATCCACCTCCTATAGTAATAAAATAAAAAAGAAAACTAAACAGATGGGACCTAATGAAGCGTAAAATCTTTTGCAAAGCAAAGGAAACTACAAACAAGACGAAAAGACAACCCTCAGAATGGCAGAAAATATTTGCAAACGAATCAATGGACAAATGATTAATCTCCAATATATATAAACAGCTCATGCAGCTCAATATTAATAAAACAAACAACCCAATACAAAAATGGAAGAAGATCTAAATAGATATTTCTTCCAAGAAGACATAGAGATGGCCAGTACACACATGAAAATCTGCTCAACATCACTAATTATTAGAGAAATGGAAATCGAAACTACAATGAGGTATCACGTCAAATCATCAGAAAATCTACAAACAACAAATGCTGGAGAGGGTGTGGAGAAAAGGAACCTTATTCCACTATTGTTGGGAATGTAAATCGATACAGTCTCTATGGAGAACAGTATGGAGGTTCCTTAAAAAAATTAAAAATAGAATTACCATATAATCCAGCAATCCCACTACTGGGCATATACCCAGAGAAAACCATAAATCAAAAAGACACATTCACCACAATGTTCATTGCAGCACTATTTACAATAGCCAGGTAATGAAAGCAACCTAAGTGCCCACAGACAGACGAATGGATAAAGATATGGTACATATATATAATGGAATATTACTCAGCCATACATAGGAATGAAATTGGGTCATTTGTAGAGACCTTGATGGATCTAGAGACAGTCATACAGAGTGAAGTAAGTCAGAAAGAGAAAAACAAATATTGTATATTACTGCATATATGTGGAACCTAGAAAAATGGTACAGATGAACCGGTTTGCAGGGCAGAGATAGAGACACAGATGTAGAGAACAAACATATGGACACTAAGGGGGGAACACCATGTGAGGGTGGTGGTGGGATGAATTGGGAGACTAGGATTCACATGTGCACACTTATATGTATAAAATAGATATCCAATAAGAACCTGCTGTATAAAAGAAATAAATTTAAAAAAATTAAAATTAAATAAATAACATTTAATAAAATAAAACAGAAAAAAAGTTTTTCCCTTCACATAGACGTCTTTATATTAATGCATTATTTCCATGTTTATATCTCCAAATTAAAAAAAAAGAGGAATAAATAAAATCTACCTTGAACCAAAAAGAAAAAAAGAAAAAAAAAACAGAACTCACCAGTTATACAGAGGAAAATCGTATCAGGGCACTTGCTCCAGTGGTAAAAAATTCTTAAGTTGGTCAGAGGTGGGAAATTGTCTCCCATGCACTCAGCAGCACTCCCCGCGACAAGGAGAATCCTCATTGCAAAGCTGGGGGACTGTGTCGAGGCGTCTGTGAGTAAATGTGAGCTGAGCCCCAGTCCTGCTGCAGCTGAACTCTTCCCACCCTTTCCAGGTAAAACACCTGAATATGTACAAGCACTTGCAAGCCTAGAGGAAGGGCTGTGGAGCCAAACTAGAGAGAGCACGCAGGCCGACTTGGTGCCTGCAGGCCAGCCAGGATGGTCCTGGCCCCAGATGCTCTTCTGGAATCTTTCCATTTCCCTGCCTGAGATACCCCTCCTGCCACGGCCCCCACTGCTTTTTTACTTCCTCACCTCTGCCTGGGGAGAAATTCCAGTGGCAGGTATGGGTGACACATCTTCTTCTTTAGCAGGTGGCAGCCTGGCAACTCCTGCAGAAAGTCCAGCAGAGCCCCCCTCACACTGGGCCACCCACAAAGCCACTGCCTCTCCCTCCCTACCACCACCCCAGCCCCGACACTGATGACGGGGCAGAGAATATGGCGTCCGGCACAGCAACAGGGGCTCTTGATGACTGGAGAGGTGTTTATATTGACCTCAACCCAGGCACACATCGGGAGGGCCAGCAGGCAGTGTCAGGCTGCCCAAATCAGCCAATCCTCACCTCTCAGGGGCTCACAGTTGCAGAAAATTAACCGTGCTAAACGGGCCAGGCCCAAGGAACAGGTGTGGGCCTTGAGAGTCAGGATAGACAAGGGGCTGCAGCTGCGGCTTGTTTTCTTATCATTTTATCTGGTCCATGAGTGGAAAACAAATTCAAGAAGACCCTATCCTAATGAGAGGAACCCAGGATTCAGGGAGAGGAGTTATGGTGGGTGGAGACAGAGGCCTGGTGCCCTGGCTGCAGTGGAAGTGTCTGGAAGACCAGGCAGAGAGAGGCCACACAGAGTGATAGCCAGGGTCACAGACCTGTCAGAGCTGCTGTTTGTTAGTTCAAGTCCTGCTCTGAGGTGTTCTGTGTCAGCTGTGAGCGACAGGTGAGCTGGGGGTTCTCTGCAAGGTGGGCTATGTGCACAGTTCCTGTGTGTCCAGCCCTGCTGGGGTACCTGCCCTGGGGAGCTCCGTATCCTGGGAAGGGCCTGACTATGAGAGCCCCATGGGCTGCTGGGTAGCTGCACAGGTGATCTCCATACCCTGGGAGGGACTTGAACACGAGAGCCCCGTGGGCTGTGGGGTGCGGGATGCAGCCCAGGTGAGCTCCATATCCTGGGATTGGCCTGACCACAAGAGCCCCATGGGCTGCTGGAGACCTAGTAAAGGATATCAGGACAGTCAGTGAAGCCACCAAGAATATACATCCAGTAGCTCCTATTTCCTACACCCTGCTGCTCATTCTACCATCCACCAGGCCATGGCATTCTGTATTACACTTCAATGATGCCTTCTTCTGTATTCCATTCATCTCAGAGTCACAAGAATTTTTGGTTTTTGAGTGGCAGGACACAACATGCTACACAAGCAATAATGCTGGGCCGTCCTGCCCCAATGGTTCAAAAATCCCCACACCATCATTGGGGAAATGTCCTCTAAAGACCTAAACGTTCTACCTCTGTAAAAGGGAACCCTCCTTCAATATGCAGATGACATTCTGATCGCCAGGCCTACTAAAGACGCCTCTGAACTACCTAGCCAAGAAAGGACAGAAGGTGTCCAAGAAGAAGGCTCAAATATCACAGGCTCAGGTGACATGACTGGGCTTCATTCTCACAGATATTCAGAGAAACGCATCCCAGGATAGGGTAGAAGCCAGTTTCAGCCTTACCTCTTCTAAAACTAGAAGACAGCTTAGGGGTTCCTGGGGAGGCCAAGGTTTTCTGCATCTGGATCCCTAACTACAGTCTAATAGCTTGGACTCTACATGAAACACTGACACGAAAAGATGATGATCCTTTTGTATAGAATCCAGAAGCAGCCTTTCAAGAATAGAAAGATCAGTCAATTCAGACCCTTGCCCAGGAACTCGCTAATTTAGCTAAACCCTTTGACCTTTACATACCCGGTCAAAGGTTAATTGCCCTTGGAGCCTTAGTGCAAAAACTGGGACCACTTGAAATGGAGCAACACAAGAATGCCCTTCAGGTATGATAAACTATGGTCACCAAGGGCTTTGCCCACTGACTCATCAGGCCAGGATACTGGGGTATCTAAAAAGCTGAAAATCAGCAGCCCACAAGGCCAGCTCCCTCCTAAGGGAAAAGGACCCCACATGGTGATCCTAACCACCCATCATGCCCTGAAGTTGCAGGGGTCGCTCTGTGGACACACTGACCTCGAGTGAGGAGGCCCTCCAACTCCAACCTCCAGAGAGACAAACGGGAGCAACGGGCCACCAAGATGACTCGTGTGACCATCACTTGACCTGGAGTTTCTCTCAGAAATCAAGCAGACTGTGCCCCGAAAGAGCAGACTACTGCTTGCAGGACTTACTGCACCCAGAGGGGAGCTAATAAGCTTGGCGGGGGAAACGTATATCACGCTTTCACCATAGAAAACCGTACAGACACCGCGGTGATGGTGGCCAATATGACCTGCTGGACTGCTGGCTACTTCGAAAGGCCCTTGACTCAGTGGACGTCATGGTCCTGGATCACCACTGACCCTGGACTGTCTGGGAGTTGCGTGGGCAGGGTTCGGACACATGGTGCTGTTTGTACATTAATTCAGGGACCTAATTAAAGAAAGCACAGACTACAGGTCAGAGCATCTAGGCTGGCAAAAACCGTCAGCCTAAGGTCGCTGAACAAATGTGGGGTGGGGTGAAACCTGCCACCTCAGCATCTCTGCACATCTCTTTCCTGGACACTTAAAGGTCATCAGAATCTATAACACTTCCAATGCTGGTGCTCAGGCGTACGAGAAGTGAGGCAGGAGGCCTTGGGACAATCAACCTCACCTGGAGGCTGGTGGGGAGACGTTTTGCCCCTCCCCCCATGTATCAGGGCTCCCACCACAGCATGAAGCAGTTACAAAAGAGGGGTCTGCACCCTCAACAACCCAAGAATGAGTAACGGAACAAAAAGCAGAGGAGGGGTTCGTCTCTGGCAACGTTCATTAAAAATTCCTGGGAGATAAAAAGAGAATCTGGGCAATAAAATAAAGTCTAAGCTGTTTTTCCTTTGTGCTTTGTCTAATTTCACGTGCTCCTAGGGTTCCACATGCAGAGGTCCCACACCCGGCACTTCAGACCCGATTTCGTAGTGCAGAATGGCTGGGTCAACACCTCAGCTAGCGGGGTCCCATGGAGACTCCACGGCATAGAGCCTGAGCTTCAGCCAACCCAGCCCTCGAGAGCTCCATCCCCTCCCTCCCACTGACGCTGCTGGGATCCCTACACAGCATCCCAGCCCACAGCCCGTGGAGGAGTGCACACTCTCACCTCTCCATTCTGTTTTCAAAATAATGTTTCCTTTGCTTCTGAACCAAACTCAGTCTTGAACTGTTGGCTCCAATGACACTGGGCATGGGGACTTCTGTTGGGGTCCACTCTGGAGGATCAGTAACAGAAATTGAGAACATTGTAACTTCAATGAACAGATGTGTGAGCCAAACTGTAGTTAACACAGAGCAGTGTATAATGCTCGGGCAAAATAAGATGTTTCTAAGACTTACCTTTGATATTTCCATCACTTTACTATAAGCAAGTTCAGTGAAGACGTCTGTCTTATTTGTCAGGTCAACATTAAAGAAATGAAGTGATTTATTTCCATGGATGTACATCGAGTACTCTTGGCTGAGGCTTCAATCTTGTTTTGAACGCTTTTCCATTGAAAATGATACCTCTCTTTCAGCTCCCCCATTTCTGAGAAGTATAAAATCTTATAATTTATTATTACCAAAGGAGAAAGGTAGGAGAAGGGATAAATTAACAGTGTGGGATTAACACATACACACTGCTATGTATAAAATAGATCATCAACAAGGAACTACTGTATAGCACAGGGAACTACACTAAATATTTTGCAATAACCTATAAGGGGAAATAATCTGAAAAAGAATAGATATTTTTATTGACATCGTCTATCAAAGACAGATAAAATGTAACCTAAGCAAGGCCGATGGTGAACGCTTCTGACCCTGAAGATTTCAATCATCTAAAGTTTAGGTTCTGCCTATTTCCCAAGGTGCTTAATGGACATACGTGTAGCCGTAGCTTAAAAATTCCCCAGTTTGGGGTACGGGGAGGCACTGATTTGGAAAAATCCCTGGTGTTCTCCTTCCATGCACGGGACCCTTCCTACAGCTAAAACATGCCTGTCACACCTAGAGGATGGTACACCATTTGATCAGAAAGAGTTTGGAAAAGGAACCTCATCTCCTCATCGTCTGGTGCTCGGGTTCACCCCTCCAGCATCTTTCCTAACAATCTCCTCACTTGGGGATATCAGCACCGTCAACATCCTGTTCCACACAGTTTGGAATTTGTCCAGAGGATGAAGTGGAAGGATGAGAAAAATATAGAGACAAGTCTTAGGTGTTCGGACAGGCACATGCCACTCTAATTTCCAATCTGGAAGACAAATTCATCAAAGGCTAGAATTGCTCACGGAAACAGAATAGGGCTAGAGGAAATCCCGCTGTTTTGTGTCCAGTTTCCAAAAACACAAGTTGAATAATGGAACTCAGGGGCACTAAAATTCATGAAACTGCAGAGTTGAAAATATCTATCATCGAAAAATGTCTTGAGGTAAGTCACAGAAAAGGACTTGTAAGCAAGGGAGAGTGGCAGGAAACAGATTTGAAGAGGTAGAAAGGACTCCCCATTATTGCACAAGAAAAGGGGCTGAACATCACCAATGATGCAGTTGGCCCAAAAGGGCGTATGCAATTTTTTCTGAATATATTCAAGAAAAGGCCATACACACTTTTTATCCAACCAAACAGGTGGGCAATGGAAATCAATACTACAAAATGTATCACTTCACATCAGTCAGAAGGGCCATCCACATAAAGTTTAAACACCAGAAATTCAGGACAGGGTGAGGAGAAAAGGGAGCCCTGTGAGGCTGATAGTGGAATTGTAATTTGCCAACGGCCACTATGGCGAAGTGTATTGTGTTTGCTAAAACATCTAAAAGATGAGCTACAGAGCATAGGGCACTTGCACTCATGGACGTATCTGCATTGTGATGAAAAGTTCATGGAGCACTGTGGTGACAAATTTCACAGAGCCTTGTGATGATGAGGGCATTGACTATTGTGATGACACAGGTCATGAAACCTTGTGATGACGGGACACACGGAGCATTGTGATGACTGGGGTCATGTAGCATTGTGATGACAGGGGCATGGAGCATTGGTCTGACAATTTTCATGGATAATTGTGTTGACAGTGGGCATGGCACATTGTGATGACAAGGGCATGGAGCATTGTGATGACAAGGTCATGGAGTATGGTGAAGACAGGTGTCAGGGAGCATTGTGATGGCATATTCCATGTACCATTGTGATGACAATGGCTTGGAGCATTGTGATGCCAAGTGTTATGGAGGATTGTGATGACAAAGGTAATGGAGCATTGTGATGACAAGGGCTTGGAGCATTGTGATGACAAGGGTCATGGAGCATTGTGATGACAAGGGCATGGAGCATTGTGATGACAATGGCCATTGAGAATTTTGATGAAAAGGTCGTGAAGCATTGTGATGACAAAGGCATGGGGCTTGCTATGACAGGGGTCATGGGGCATTGCGATGACAAGGGCATGGAGAATTGTGATGACAAGAGCATGTTAAACTGTGATGAGAAGTGTCATGGAGCATTGTGATGACAAGGACGTGAAGAATTGTGATGACAAGGGACATGGAGCATTGTGATGACCAGGGCATGGAGCATTGTTATGGCAAGACTGTGGAGCACTGTGATGAGATGACCATGGATAATTATAATGACGAGCATCATGGAGCACTGTAATGACAAGGGACATGGAGCATTGTGATGATACGTCTCATTTAGCATTGTGATGTCAGGGGTCATGGATCATTGTGATGACAAGGGTCATGGAGTATTGTGATGACAAGCTTGTGGAGTATTGTGATGACAAAGCATTTAACACTGTGATGGGAAATGTCATGGAACATAGTGATGCCAAGAACGTGGAGAATTGTGATGACAGGGAACATGGAGCATTGTGAGGACCAGGGCATGGAGCATTGTGATGGCAAGACCGTGGAGCATTGTGATGAGAAGACCATGGATAATTGTGATGATGAGCGCCATGGAGCGCTATAATGACAAAAGGTATGGAGAATTGTGATGACAGTGGCCATGGAGCATTGTGATGAAAAGAGTCATGGAGCATTTTGATGACAAGGGTATGGAGCATTGTGATGAGAAGACCATGGATAATTGTGAATGACGAGCGTCATGGAGCACTGTAATTACAAGGAGTATGGAGCATTGTGATGACAGTGCTCATGGGGCATTGAGATGACAAGTGTCATGGAGCATTCTGATGACAAGCTTGTGGAGTATTGTGATGACAATGGCATGGAGCATTGTGATGAAAAGGGCATGGAGCATTGTGATGAAAAATGGATGGAGCCTTTTCATGACAGTGTTCAAGAAGCATACTGACGACAATTGTCAGGGAGCATTGTGATGACAAGTGTATTGAGAATTGTGATGAAAAATATCATGGAGCATTCTGATGACAAGGGCATGGAGTATTGTGATGACAGGCATCATGGAGCTTTGTGATGACAAGGGTTATGGAACATTGTGATCACATGGGTTTGGAGCATTGTGAAGACAGAGGTCGTGGATCATTGTGATTTCAAGGAGCATGGAGCATTGTGAGGACAGGAGTCATGGAACATTTTGATGAAAGGGGTCATGGAGCATTTTGTTGACAGGGGTTATGGAACATTGTGATGTCAGTGGTCATCGAACATTGTGATGATAAGTGCATGTAGCATTGTGATGACAGGAGTCATGGAACATTGTGATGACAGGGCTGAGGGAGTATTGTGATGAATAGTGATGAAACATTTTGATATCAGTTGTGAGAGAGCATTTTGATGAGAAGTGCATGGAGCATTGTGATGACAAGGTTTATGGAGCATTGTGATGACAAGATTGTGGAGCACTGTGATGACAAGCGCATGGCAAATTGTGATGACATGTGTCATGGAGCATCGTGCTGACAAGCGCATGGAGCATTGTAATGACAACGGTCATAGAGCATTGTGCTGAGAAAGGCATAGAGTATTGTGATGACAAGGGTCAAAGAGCATAGTGATGAAAAGTTCATGGAGCATTGTGGTTAAAAAGGTCATAGAGACTGTTGATGATGAGGGCATGGACCATTTTGATGACAAAGGTCATGAAGCATTGTGATGACTGGAGTCACGGAGCACTGTGATGACAGGGGTCATGGAGCTTTGTGATATCAAGGGCATGGAGCATTGCGATGACAAGGGCATGGATCATTGGTCTAATAAGTTTCATGGATTATTGCAATGACAGTTGGAATGGTGCATTGTGATGACAAGGGCATGGAGCATTGTGAAGACCAGGTCATACACTATTGTGAAGACAGGTGTCAGGGAGCATTGTGATGACATATGTAATGGCCCATTGTGATGACAATGGCATGGAGCATTGTGATGCAAGTGTCATGGAGTATTCTGATGACAAAGGTAATGGAACAGTGTGATGACAATGGCTTGGAGCATTGTGATGACAAGGGTCAGGGAGCATTGTGCTGACAAGTGCATGGAGAATTGTGATGCCAAGGTCATGGAGCATTTTGATGACAAGCTTGTGGAGTATTCTGATGACAATGGCATGGAGCATTGTGATGAAAACTACATGGGGCATTGTGAGGAAAAAGGCATGGAGCCTTTTCGTGACAGGGTTCATGGAGCATTCTGACGACAAGTGTCAGGGAGCACTGTGATGACAAGTGTATTGAGAATTGTGATGACAAAGGTCATGGGGCATTGTGATGAATAGTGCATGGAGTATTGTGATGACAGGCATCATGGAGCGTTGTGATGACAAGTTTTATGGAACATGGTGATCAAAAGTGTTTGGAGCATTGTGATGACACAGGTCATGGATCATTTTGATTTCAAGAAGCATGGAGCATTGTGATGACAAGGGCATGAAACAATGTGATACAAAGGTTCATGGAGGATTTTGATGACAATGGTAATGGAGTATAGTGATGACAAGCGCATGGAATATTGTAATGACAAGTTCATGTAGCATTTTGCTGACAAAGGCATGGAGCATTGTGATGACAGGTGTCATGGAGCACTGTGATGCCATGCGTCACAGAGCATTGTGAATACATGGGTCATGGAGCATTGGGATGAAAAGGGCATGGATCATTGTGATGACAAGCGTCATGGAAGATTGGGCTGAAAATGTTCATGGAGTATTGTGATGACAGGGGTCATGGAGCACTGTGATGACAAGAGTTCCGGATCATTGTGTTGTCAGGGGTAATTGAGTGTTGTGATGACAGTGGTCATGGAGCATTGTGTTGATATTGGTCCTGGAGCATTGTGATGAGAAGACCATGGAGACATGTGATGACAAGTCTCATGGAGTATTCTGATGAAAAGGGGCATGGAGCATTGTGATTACCGTGGTCTTGGAGCATTGTTATGACAAGGGCATGGGGCATTGTGAAGAGAAGGACATGGAGCATTCTGATGAATGCGTCATGGAGCACTGTGATGACAAGTGCATGGAGCATTGTGATTACAGGTGTCTTGGAGCACTGTGATGAAAAAGGCATGGATCATTGTGATGTAAAAGGCATGGAGCCTTGTCATGACAGTGTTCAAGGAGCATAATGACGACAAGTGTCAGGGAGCATTGTGATGACAAGTGTATTGCGCATTGTGATGACAAAGATCATGGAGCATTGTGATGAGAAGGCAATGGATAATTGTGCTGATGAGCGTCATGGGGTGTTGTGATGATAAGTGTTATGGAACATTGTGATCACAAGGTTTTGGAGCATTATGATGACAGAGGTCATGGAGAATATTGATTTCATTGTGATGACAATAGCCTGAAGCTTTATGATGATGGGCATGGTGCATTGTGATGACAGGGTTCATGGGCACTGAGATGAAAATGGCCATGGAGCATTGTGTTTACGGGCGTCTTGGAGCATTGTGATGACAAGGGCATGGAGCATTGTGATGACAGGGGCAGGGAGCATTGGTCTGACAAGTTTCATAGATTATTGTCATGTCAATGTGCATGGTGCATTGTGATGAGAAGGACATGGAGCATTGTGATGAGAAGGTCATGGAATATTGTGAAGACAGGTGTCAGGGATCATTGTGATGACATATGTCATGGTCCATTGCGATGACAATGGCATGGAACATTGTGATGCCAAATGTAATGGAGAATTGTGATGACAAATATAATGGAGCATTGTGATGATTAGGGCGTGGAGCATTATGATGACAAGGGCCATTGAAAATTTTCATGACAGTGTCGAGAAGCATTGTGATGACAAGGTCCTGGATCATTGTGATGACAAAACTATGGATCCTTGTGATGACAATTTCATGGAGCATACTGATGAAAAGGGGCATGGAGCATTGTGAGGAAAAGTGCAAGGCGCATTCTGCTAGCATGCATCATTGAGGTTTGTGATGAAAAGGGCATGGAGAATTGTGATCACATGGGTCTTGGAGCATTGTAATGAAAAGAGCATGGGTCATTGTGATGAAAATGGCATGGAGCCTTATCATGACAGGGCTCAAGGAGCATACAGACCACAAGTGTCAGGGAGCATTTTGATGACAAGTGTATAGAGCATTGTGATGACAAAAGTCATGGAGCATTGTGATGAGTAGACAATTGATAATTTTGATGTCGAGCGTCATGGGACATTGTGATGACAAGTGTTATGGAATATTGTGATCACAAGGGTTTGGAGCATTGTTATGACAGAAGTCATGGAGCATTTTGATTTCATTTTGATGACAATAGCATGAAGCATTATAATGATAGGCATGGTCCATTGTGATGACAGGGTTCATGGATCATTGAGATGAAAAGTGGCATACAGCATTGTGAACACAGGGTTCTGGGAGCATTGTGATGAGAAGGGTCATGGAGCTTTGTGATGACGAGGCCAAGGAACATCGTGATGGCAGGGGTCATGGAACATAGTTATGACAGTGGTAATGGAACTTTGTGATGGCAAGGGTATGGAGCATTGTGATGAGAAGGCCATGGAGCATTCTGATGATATATGTCATGGAGCTTTGTGAAGACAAGGGCATGGAGCAATGTGATGAGAGCTTCCATGGAGCATTGTGATGACAATGACATGGAGCATTGTGATGCCAAGGGTCAAGAATCTTTTTGATGTCAAATGTCATGGAGCATTTTGATGGCAAGGGCGTTGGGCATTGTGATGAGAAGGGCAGGGAGCATTGTGATGACAGGGTTATGGAGCAATTTGATGAAAAGTGTCATGGAACATTTTGATGACAGGTGTTATGGAACATTGTGATGTCAGGGGTCATCGAACATTGTGATGATAAGTGCATGTAGCATTGTGATGACAGGAGTCATGGAACAATGTGTTGACAGGGGAGAGGGGGTATTGTGAGAAATAGTGATGTAGCATTGTGATATCAGTGGTGAGAGAGCATTTTGATGAGAAGTGCATGGAGCATTTTGATGACAAATTTTATGGAGCATTGTGATAACAAGATTGTGGAGCACTGTGATGACAAGCGCATGGTGCATTGTGATGATATGTGTCATGGAGCATTGTGCTGAGAAGTGCATGGACCATTGTGCTGACAAGGGTCAAAGATCATTGTGATGAAATGTTCATGGAGCATTGTGGTTAAAAAGGTCACAGAGACTGTTGATGGCGAGGGCATGGACCATTGTGATGACAAAGGTCATGAAGCATTGTGATGACTGGAGTCACAGTGCATTGTGATGACAGGTGTCATGGAGCATTGTGATAACAAGGCCATGGAACATTGTGATGACAAGGGCATGGAAATTTGTCAAATAAGTTTCATGGATTATTGCGATGACATTTGGAATGGATAATTGTGAAGAACAGGTCATGCAGTATTGTGAAGATAGGTGTCAGGGAGCATTGTACTGACATATGTAATGGCCCAGTGTGATGACAATAGCATGGAGCATCTAATGCGAAGTGTCATGGAGGAATCTGATGACAAATGTAATGGAGCATTGAGATGACAATGGCTTGGAGCATTGAGATGACAAGGGTCAGGGAGCATTGTGCTGACAAGTGCATGGGGAAATGTGATGACAAGGGTCATGGAGCATTCTGATGACAAGCTTGTGGAGTATTTTGATGACAATGGCACGGAGCATTGTGATGAAAATGGCATGGGGCATTGTGATGAAAAAGGCATGGAGCCTTTTCGTGACAGGGTTCAAGGAGCATTTTGATGACAAGTGTCAGGGAGCATTGTGATGACAAGTGTATTGAAAATTGTGATGACAAAGGTCTTGGAGCATTGTGATGAAAAGGGCATGGAGTATTGTGATGACAGGCATCATGGAGCGTTGTGATGACAAGTGTTATGGAACATTGTGATCACAAGTGTTTGGAGCATTGTGATGACAGAGGTCATGGATCATTTTGATTTCAAGGAGCATGGAGCATTGTGATGACAAGGGCATGAAGCAATGTGATCCCAAGTTTCATGGAGGATTGTGATGACAATGGTAATGGAGTATTGTGATGACAAGCGCATAGAGCATTGTAATGGAGAGGTCATGTAGCATTTTGCTGACAAAGCATGGAGCATTGTGATGACATGTGTCATGGAGCACTGTGATGACAAGCGTCATGGAGTATTGTGATTACACGGGTCAGGGAGCATTGGGATGACAAGGGCATGGATCATTGTGATGACAAGGGTCATGGAGCACTGTGCTGAAAATGTTCATGGAGTGTTGTGATGACAGGGGTCATGGAGCATTGTGAAGATATTGGCCATGGAGCATTGTGATGAGTAGGTCGTGGAGCATTGGGCTGAAAATGTTCATGGACTATTGTGATGACAGTTGTCATGGAGCATTGTGATGTCAAGGGAATGGAACATGGTGATGACAAGATCCTGGAGCATTGTGAGGAGAAGACCATGGAGACTTGTGATGACAAGTCTCATGGAGCATTCTGATGAAAAGGGGCATGGAGCATTGTGATTACAGTGGTCTTGGAGCATTGTGATGACAAGGGCATGGAGCATTATGATGAGAAGATCATGAAACATTCTGATGACATGCGTCATGGAGCTTTTGGATGACAATGGCATGGATCATTGTGATTACAGGGATCTTGGAGCATTGTGATGAAAAGGGCATGGATTATTGTGATGACAAAGGCATGGAGCCTTGTCATGACAGGGTTCAAGGAGCATACTGATGACAAGTGTCAGGGAGCATTGTGATGACAAGTGTATTGAGCATTGTGATGACAAAGATCATGGAGCATTGTGATGAGAAGACCATGGATAATTGTGATGATGAGCGTCATGGGGTGTTGTGATGATAAGTGTTATGGAACATTGTGATCACAAGGGTTTGGAGCATTGTTATGACAGAGGTCATGGAGAATATTGATTTCATTGTGATGACAACAGCCTGAAGCATTATGATGATGGGCATGGTGCATTGTGATGGCAGGTTTCATGGAGCATTGAGATGAAAAAGGGGCATGCAGCACTGTGATGAAAAGGGCATGGAGCATTGTGATGAGAAGGCCATGGAACCTTCTGATGACATGCGTCATGGAGCTTTGTGATGACAAGGGCGTGGAGCATTGTGATTACAGGGTCCTTCAGCATTGTGATGACAAGTGTCATGGAACCTTGTGATGACTAGGCCGTGGAACATTTTGATGGCAGGGGTAATGGTGCATTGTTATGACAGAGGTAATGGAGCATTGTGATGAGAAGGGCATGGAACATTGGTCTGAAATATTTCATGGATTATAGTGATGAGAGTGGGCATGGAACATTGTGATGACAAGGGTATGGAACACTATGATACATGGGTCATGCAGGATTGTAATGACAAGGGCATGGAGCATTGTGATGAAAAGGGCATCGAGCATTGTGATGACAAGTGTCATGGAGCTTTGTGATGAAAAGGGCTTTGAGCAATATGATGAGAGTGTTCATAGAGCATTGTGATGACAATGATATGGAGCACTGTGATGCCAAGGGTCATGGAGCTTTGTGATGACAAGTCATGGAGCATTTTGATGACAAGGGCATGGTGCATTGTGATGAGAAGTGCAGGGAACATTTTGATGACTGGGCCATGCAGCAATTTGATGAAAATTGTAATGGAATATTTTGATGGCAGGTGTTATACAACATTGTGATGTCAGGGGTCTTGGAGCTTTGGGATGAAAAGGATCATGAAGCATTTTGATGACAGGGGTTATGGAACATTGTGATGTCAGGGGTCATGGAACATTGTGATGATAAGGGGATGTAGCAGTGTGATGACAGGGTCATGGAACATTGTGATTATAGGGGTGAGGGAGTATTGTGATGACTAGTGATGGAACACTGTGATATCTCTGGTGAGAGAGCATTTTGGTGAGAAGTGCATGGATCATTGTGATTACAAGGTTTATGGAGCATTGCAATGACAAGGTTGAGAACGTTGTGATGAAATGCGTGTGGCACATTGTGAAGACAATGGTCATGGAGCATTGTTCTGACAAAGACATGGAGCATTGTGATGACAAGGGTCACTGTGAATTGTGATGAATAGTTCATGGAGCATTGTGTTTACAAAGTCACAGAACCTTGTGATGACACGGGCATGGATCACTGTGATGACAAACGTTATGAAGCATTGTGATGACTGGAGTCAGAGAGCATTGTGATGACAGGGGTCCGGGAGCATTGTGATGACCTGTCATGGAGCATTGTGCTGACAAGTGCATGGAGATTTGTGATGACAATTGTCATGGAGCATTGTGCTGAGAATGGCATAGAGCATTGTGATGACAAGGTTCAAAGATCATTGTGATGAAAAATTCATGGATCATTTTGGTTAAAATGCTCACAGAGAGTGATGATGACGAGGGCATGGACCATTGTGTTGACAAGGTCATGAAGCATTGTGATGACTGGAGTCACAGAGCAATGTGATGGCAGGGGTCATGGAGCATTGTGATAACAAGGGCATGGAGCATTGTGATGACCAGGGCAAGGAGTTCATGGATCATTTTGATTTCAAGGAGCATGGAGCATTGTGAGGACAAGGGCATGAAGCAATGTGATCCCAAGTTTCATGGAGGATTGTGATGACAATGGAAATGGAGTATTGTGATGACAAGCGCATAGAGCATTGTAATGACAAGGTCATGTAGCATTTTGCTGACAAAGGCATGGAACATTGTGATGACATGTGTCATAGAGCACTGTGATAACTAGCGTCACAGATCATTGTGAATACAGGGGTCATGGAGCATTGGGATGACAAGGGCATGGATCATTGTGATAACAAGGGTCATGGAGCACTGGGCTGAAAATGTTCATGGAGTGTTGTGATGACAGGAGTCATGGAGCATTGTGATGACTATGGAATGGAGCATTGTGATGACAAGAGTCGCGGATCATTGTGTTGTCGGGTGTCATGGTGTGTTGTGATGACAGTGGTCATGGAGCATTGTGATGATATTGGCCATGGAGCATTGTGATGAATAGGTCTTGGAGCATTGGGCTGAAAATATTCATGGATTATTGTGATGACATTGGTCATGGAGCATTGTGATGAGAAGGGAATGGAGCATGGTGATGACAAGGTCCTGGAGCATTGTGATGAGAAGAACATGGAGACTTGTGATGACAAATCTCATGGAGCATTCTGATGAAAAGGGCATGGAGCATTGTGATTACAGGGGTCTTCTAGCATTGTGATGACTAGGGCATGGAACACTGTGATACATGTGTCATGGGTCATGGAGGATTGTGATGACAAGTCATGGAGCATTGTGATGACAAGGGCATGGAGGATTGTGATGACAGGAGCATGGAGCATTTGTCTGAAAAGTTTCATAGATTATTGTGATGACAGTGGACATGGTGCACTGTGATGACAAGGGCATGGATCATTGTGAAGAGAATGTCATGGTGTATTGTGAAGACAGGTGTCAGGGAGCATTGTGATGACATATGTCATGGTCCATTGCGATGACAATGGTAGGGAGTACTGTGATGCCAAATGAAATGGAGGATTGTGATGACAAATATAATGGAGCATTGTGATGACTAGGGCTTGGAGCATTATTATGACAATGGCCATGAGAATTTTCATTACAAGGTCGTGAAGTATTGTGATGACAAGTTCCTTGAGCATTGTGATGACAAAACCATGGAGAATTGTGATGACAAGTCTCATGGAGCATACTGATGAAAAGGGTCTTGGAACATTGTGATGACAAGGGCATGGAGCATTGTGAGGAGAAGAACAAGGAGCATTCTGATGGCATGCGTCATCGAGCTTTGTGATGACAAGGGCATGGAGAATTTTGATTACATGGGTCTTGGAGCACTGTGATGAAAATGCCATGGATCATTGTGATGAAATAGGCATGGAGCCTTGTCATGACAGGGTTCAAGGAGCATACAGACAACAAGTGTCAGGGAGCATTTTGATGACAAGTGTATTGAGCATTGTGATGAAATTGGCATGGATCATTGTGATGAAATAGGCATGGAGCCTTGTCATGACAGGGTTCAAGGAGCATACAGACAACAAGTGTCAGGGGGCATTTTGTTGACAAGTGTATTGAGCATTGTGATGACAATGGTCATGGACCATTGTGATGAGAAGACCATTGATAATTGTGATGATGAGCGTCATGGGGCATTGTGATGACAAGTGTTATGGAATATTGTGGTCACAAGGGTTTGGAGCATTGTTATGACAGAGGTCATGGAGCATTTTGATTTCATTGTGATGACAATAGCATGAAGCATTATGATGATGGGCATGGTGCATTGTGATGACAGGTTTCATGGATCATTGAGATGAAAATGGGCATAGAGCATTGTGATTACAGTGTTCTTGGAGCATTGTGATGAGAAGGGTCATGGAGCTTTGTGATGACAAGCCCATGGAACATCGTGATGGCAGGTGTCATGGAGCATTGTTATGACAGTGGTAATGGAGCATTGTGAAGGCAAGGGCAAGGATTATTGTGATGTGAAGGCCATGGAGCATTCTGCTGACGTGTCATGGAGCTTTGTGAAGACAAGGGCATGGAGCAATGTGATGAGAGCATGCATGGAGCATTGTGATGACAATGACATGGAGCATTGTGATGCCAAGGGTTATGGATCTTTGTGATGACAAAGGTCATGGAGCATTTTGATGGCAAGGGCGTTGTGCATTGTGATGAGAAATGCAGGGAGCATTCTGATGACAGGTTCTTTGAGCAATTTGATGAAAATTGTCATGGAACATTTTGATGACAGGTGTTATGGAACATTGTGATGTCAGGGGTCATCGAACATTGTGATGATAAGTGCATGTAGCATTGTGATCACAGGAGTGACGGAGTATTGTGACAAATTGTGATGTAGCATTGTGATATCACTGGTGAGAGAGCATTTTGATGAGAAGTGCATGGAGCATTGTGATGACAAATTTTATGGAGCCTTTTGATGACAAGATTGTGAAGCACTGTGATGACAAGCACATGGTGCATTGTGATGACATATGTCATGGAGCATTGTGCTGCCAAGTGCATGGAGCATTGTGATGACAAGGGTCAAAGAGCATTGTGATGAAACGTTCATGGAGCGTTGTGGTTAAAAAGGTCACAGAGACTGTTGATGACCAGGTCATGGACCATTGTGATGACAAAGGTAATGAATCAGTGTGATGGTTGGAGTCACGGTGCATTGTGATGACAGGGGTCATGGAGCATTGTGATAACAAGGGCATGGAGCATTGTGATGACAAGGGCATGGAACATTGGTCTAATAAGTTTCATAGATTATTGTGATGACAGTAAGATTGGTGCATTGTGATGACAACGGCATGGAGCATTGTGATGACCAGGCCAAACATTATTGTGAAGACAGGTGTCAGCGAGCATTGTGATGACATATGTAATGGCCCATTGTGATGAGAATCGCATGGAGCATTGTGATGCCAAGTGTCATGGAGGATTCTGATGACAAAGGTAATGGAGCATTGTGATGACAATGGCTTGGAGCATTGTGATGACAAGGGTCAGGGAGCATTTTGCAGACAAGTGCGTGGAGAATTGTAATGACAAGTGTCATGGAGCATTCTGATGACAAGCTTGTGGAGTATTTTGATGACAATGGTATGGATCATTTTGATGAAAATGGCATGGGGCATTGTGATGAAAAATGCATGGAGCCTTTTCGTGACAGGTTTCAAGGAGCATTCTGATGACAAGTGTCAGGGAGCATTGTGATGACAAGTGTATTGAGAATTGTGATGACAAAGGTCATGGAGCATTGTGATGAAAAGGGCATGGAGTATTGTGATGACAGGCATCATGGAGCGTTGTGATGACAAGTGTTTTTTAACATTGTGATCACAAGGGTTTGGAGTATTGTGATGAGAGAGGTCATGGATCATTTTGATTTCAAGGAGCAGGGAGCATTGTGATGACAAGGGCATGAAGCAGTGTGATCCCAAGGTTCATGGAGGATTGTGATGACAATGGAAATGGACTATTTTGATGACAAGCGCATAGAGCATTGTAATGGAAAGGTCATGTAGCATTTTGCTGACAAAGGCATGGAGCATTGTGATGACGTGTCATGGAGCACTGTGATGACTAGCGTCACGGATCATTGTGAATACAGGGGTCATGGAGCATTGGGATGACAAGGGCATGGATCATTGTGATAACAAGGGTCATGGAGCACTGAGCTGAAAATGTTTATGGAGTGTTGTGATGACAGGGGTCATGGAGCATTGTGATGACTAGGGAATGGAGCATTGTGATGACAAGAGTCCCAGATCATATGGTTGTAAGTTGTCTTGGAGTGTTGTGATAACAGTGGGCATGGAGCATTGTGAAGATATTGGCCATGGAACATTGTGATGAGTAGGTCGTGGAGCATTGGGCTGAAAATATTCATGGACTATTGTGATGACAGGGGTCATGGAACATTGTGATGACAAGGGAATGTAGCATGGTGATGACAAGGTCCTGGAGCATTGTGAGGAGAAGACCATGGAGACTTGTGATGACAAGTCTCATGGAGCATTCTGATGAAAAGGGGCATGGAGCATTGTGATTACAGGGTCTTGGAGCATTGTGATGACAAGGGCATGGAGCATTATGATGAGAAGGCCATGAAGCATACTGATGACATGCGTCATGGAGCTTTTTGATGACAAGGACATGGATCATTGTGATTACAGGGATCTTGGAGCATTGTGATGAAAAGGGCATGGATTATTGTGATGACAAAGGCATGGAGCCTTGTCATGACAGGGTTCAAGGAGCATACTGACGACAAGTGTCAGGGTGCATTGTGATGACAAGTGTTTTGAGCATTGTGATGACAAAGATCATGGAGCATTGTGAAGAGAAGACCATGCATAATTGTGATGGTGAGCGTCATGGGATGTTGTGATGATAAGTGTTATGGAACATTGTGATCAAAAGTGTTTGGAGCATTATGATGACAGAGGTCATGGAAAATATTGATTTCATTTTGATGACAATAGCCTGAAGCATTATGATGATGGGCATGGTGCATTTTGATGGCAGGGTTCATGGAGCATTGAGATGAAAAGTGGCATGGAGCATTGTGTTTACAAAGGTCTTGGAGCATTGTGATGACAAGGTCCTGGAGCATTGTGATGACAAAACCATGGAGCCTTGTGACGAAAAGTCTCATGTAGCATACTGATGAAAAGGGGCATGGAGCATTGTGATTAGAGTTGTCTTGGATCATTGTGATGACATGGGCATGGAGCATTGTGAGGAGAAGACCAAGGAGCATTTTGATGGCATGCATCCTTGAGCTTTGTGATGACAAGGACATGGAGCATTTTGATTATATGGGTCTTGGAGCATTGTGATGAAAAGGGCATGGATCATTGTGATGAAAAAGGCATGGAGACTTGTCATGACATGGTTCAAGGAGCATACAGACAACAAGTGTCAGGGAGCATTTTGATGACAAGTGTATTGAGCATTGTGATGACAAGGGTCATGGAGCATTTTGCTGAGAAAGGCATAGAGCAGTGTGATGACATGGGTCAAAGAGCATTGGAATGAAAAGTTCATGGAGCATTGTGATGACAATGAATTGTAGCATTGTGATGCCAAGGGTCAGGGATCCTTGTGATGACAAAGGTCATGGAGCATGCTGATGGCACGGGCATTGTGCATTGTGATTAGAAGGGCAGGGAGCTTTTTGATGACAGGGTCATGGAGCAATTTGATGAAAAATGTCATGGAACATTTTGATGACAGGTTTTATGGAACACTGTGATGTCAGGTGTCATGGAGCATTTTGATGAAAAGGGTCATGGAGCATTTTGATGACAGGTGTTATGGAACATTGTGATGGCAGGGGTCATCGAACATTGTGATTATAAGTGCATGTATCGTTGTGATGACAGGAGTCATGGAACATTGTGATGATAGGGGTGAGGGTGTATTGTGACCACTAGTTATGTAGCATTGGGATATCAGTAGTGAGAGAGCATTTTGATGAGAAGTGCATGGAGCATTGTGATGAGAAGTTTTATGCAGCATGGTGATGAGAATTTTGTGGAGCATCGTGATGACAAGCGCATGGTGCATTGAGATGACATGTGTCATGAAGCATTGTGCTAACAAGCGCATGGAGCATTGTGATGACAAGGGTCATGGAGCATTGTGCTGAGAAAGGCATAGAGCATTGTGATGACAAGGGTCAAAGAGCATTGTGATGAAAAGTTCATGGATCATTGTCGTTAAATAGGTCACAGAGACTGTTGATGACGAGGACATGGACAATTGTGATGAGAAAGTTCATGAAGCATTGCGATGACTGGAGTCACGGAGCATTGTGATGACAGGGGTCATGGAGCATTGTGATAACAAGGGCATGGAGCATTGTGATGACAAGGGCATGGAGCATTGGTCTAATAAGTTTCAAGGATTCTTGCGATGACAGTTGGAATGGCACATTGTGATGACAAGGGCATGGAGCATTGTGATGACAAGGTCATGCAGTATTGTGAAGACAGGTGTCAGGGAGAATTGTGATGACATATGTAATGGCCCACTGTGATGACAATGGCATGGAGCATTTTGGTGCCAAGTGTCATGGAGGATTCTGATGACAAAGGTAATGGAGCATTGTGATGACAATGGCTTGGAGTATTGTGATGACAAGGGTCATGGAACATTGGGCTGAAAATGTTCATGGAGTATTGTGATGACAGGTGTCATGGAGCATTGTGATGACTAGGGAATGGAACACTGTGATGACAAGAGTCCGGAATCATTGTGTTGTCAGGTGTCATGGAGTGTTGTGATGACAGTGGTCATAGAGCATTGTGATGATATTGGCCAATGAGCATTGTGATGAAAAGACCTTGGGTAATTGTGATGTCGAGCATCATGGAACACTGTAATGACATGGGGCATGAAATATTGTGATGACAGGTGTCAGGGAGCATTGTGATGACAGGGGTCATGGAGCATTGTGATGACAAGGGCATGGAGCTTTGTGATGACATGTGCATGGAGCATTGTGATTACAAGTGCATGGAGCATTGCAATGTCAAATGGATGGAGAATTGTGATGACAAGAGCATGTAACATTTTGATGAGAAGTGTCATGTAGTATTGTGATGACAAGGACGTGGAGAATTGTGATGACAAGGGACATGGAGCATTGTGATAACCAGGACATGGTGCATTGTGATGACAGGGGACATGGAGCATTATTATGAGAACGGCCATGGTGCATTTTGACATAAGATATCACTTATGAAAGGAATGTAAATATGGCTACATATGAACTGATTTATGGAAGAGAACAGAGTATGAGATTTAGAAAACAATCTAACGCTTGCTTAAGGGGAAAGAGAGGTGGGGAGATGCCCAAAACATAAGATTGATATAAGCACAGGTACCGTTCCATAATCCAAAAACAGAAGAGACAAGCCCTACTCCATCCTCAGTGAATGGAACTCAACATCCCTATTCCCCGCAGAGAAATATATCTGACTAGTAAGAATTTTAATACCTATGTATTGATATGTCTCCGTAAGGGAACCAAGTGTGTCTAGAACGATATAAACATGGCAGTGAGAATCAGCTCAAACCCACTATAAAAATGAATTTCAAAACAAAACATATAAACAGTAAAATTCTTACACAATACCTTCAGGGGTTCTGATGAAACCTGGAATGACCGTATCTACAATGACAGCTGGATGTGGCATAAGGCTGTTCACTTTGGACTGAGAGGATTGGTGAGATTGGGTGAAAAAATGCAGACCCTTTAAAGAAATAATGCCTGCCACCCATTCCATGGTTCCCAACTCTCCAGGTAGAAGGGAATATCACTACAGTTATAACGTGTATGGGAACCTAGAGAATGGAAGCCATCTGATGGTGAAAGGTTTCTAAAACTCTACTTGTACTCCAGTTTGACATTCCAACTGCTTTACTATCAATCTCCCAACTTGGAAAGTCAGCCACTATAACCTCCTGGTTCGCACAGTTGGCAAATTGTGCACAGGATATAAGGGAAGAGAGAGAACCAATGAGAGAGTAGCTGTAGGCATTTGGACGGCCACATGTCTCTCTAATTTCCCGTCACAAAGAGGAATTAACCAAAGTCTCAGCCTGGCCCCCAGAACCAGTATAAGTCTAGAAGGAAAACTGTTGCTTTGCGGTCAGCTCACAAAAACGCGAGTTGAAAAATGGAGCTCAGGGCCACAGCAATTCACTAACCTGCAGAGTTATAAACACTACTCGCTGCCAAAAATCTGTTGAGGGAAAGCCACGAGGCGGAAGGGAAAATGAGGAAGAATGGCATGAAATAGATTTCAAGAGGTACATTGGAATCGCCTTTAAACACAGGAAAAGCATTACAACTTCGAAAATTATGGAAATGGCCATAAAGGGCATATGGGTTTTCACGTGAATATATTCAGGAGAAAACACATATGCCCTTTATGGACAAGCAAGCAAGCGGGCAATGGAAATCGGCACTACAAAGAAGTATCACTTCCCACCGGTCAAAAGGGACATCCGCAAAAAGTGTAAAAACCAGAAAGACAAGACAGGCCCTGGAGAACAGGGAGCCTTGTTATGCTGATGGGCGGGATGTAAATTGCCAACTGCCTCTCTGGAGGAGTGCATTGTGTTCCCTAAAACAAGTAAACAACAGAGCTACAGAGCCATGGGCACGTCCAGTCTAGGGAATATATCTTGGGAAAACTGAAAATAAATAAGACAGATCGACACCAAAATTCAGGGCTGCACTGCTTACAAAAACCTCAATTTGCGTACACCTTAAATATCCCAGGAAAGACAAAAATGGTTCAAGAAATTGTGGAACTTACGTATGATGGAATATCCCTCAGCCATGAAATCAATGTCATAAGGCCAGTAGCAGCAAAATGAGTGGATTTAGGTACGATAATTCTAAGTGAAATAAGTCACACAGAAAAAGAAACTTATCATAAAATATCACTTATGAAGATCCTGTAAACATGGCTACACATGAACTGAGTTAGGAAAGAGAAGAGAGACTCACATTTAAAAAACACGCTTATGCCTGCTTAAGGGGGAAGGAGAGGTTGGGTGATGCATAAAATCAGAGTTTGATATTAGTACAGGTACCTTTCTAAAAACCAAATACGGAATAGACAAGACCTACACCTTCCTCAGTGAAAGGGACTCAACACCCCATATTCACCACAGAGTAATATACCTTACAAGTATGAATCTTAAAACGTATGTATTGATATGTCTCCGTAAGGGAATCAAGTGTGTCTAGACTGGCATAAACATGACAGTGAGAATCAGCTCAAACCCACTATAAAAAGGAATTTCAAATACAAAACAAAAAAACAGCGAAATTTCTTACAATTCCTTCAGGGTCTCTTGATGAAACCTGAAATCACCCTATGTACAATGACAGCTGGATGTGGCATAAGGCTGGATACTTGGGACTGAGAGGATTGGTGAGATTGGGTGAGCAAATGCAGACCCTTTAAAGCAATAATGAGAGGCACCCATTCCATGGGTCCCAACTCTCCAGGTTGAAGGGAATATTACTACAGCTATAACATGTACGGGAAACCTAGAGAATGGACACACTGTGAATACGAAAGGTCTCTAAAATTCAACTAATAGTCCCTTTCCTGGTGCTCCAGTTTGACTTTCCAACAGCTTTACTATCAATCTCCCAACTTGGAGAGACAGCCCCTTTAACCTCCTGGTTCTCACAGGTTGCGAATTTGGCAGAGGATGAAAGGGAAGAGGGAGAACCAATGAGAGAGTAGCTGTTAGGCATTTGGACGGGAACATGTCCCTCTAATTTCCCGGATGGAAGAAGAATTAACCAAAATCTCAGCCACCCACCCGACACCAGTATAGGTCCTGAACCAAAGTTTGGACTTGCATTCAACTCACAAAAAACGAGTTGAAAAATGGAGCTCAGGGGAACAGCAATTCACAAACTGGCAGAGAAATATAGGACAACAATCGTCCAAATATCTGTTTAATGGAAGGCAACGAGGCGGACTTGAAAGCGAGGCAGAATAGCAGGAAACAGATTTCAAGAGGTATGTTGGAATCGCCTTTAAAGCACAGGAAGAGGGGCACAACTTTGACAATGATGCACTTGGCCAAAAAGGGCGTATTCCTTTTCTCCTGTATATAATCAGGAAAAAACGAATACGCCCTTTTTGGCCATCCAGCAAGCGGGCAATGCAAATCTGCACTACAAAGAATTATCACCTCCAACCAGTCAAAAGGGATATCTGCAAAATGTGTAAAAAGCAGAAAGGCAAGACAGCCCCTGGAGAACTGGGAGCCTTGTTATGCTAATGGGCGGGACGTAAATTGACAACTGCCTCTCTGGAGGAGTGCATTGTGTTCCCCAAAACAAGTAAACAACAGAGCTACAGAACCAAGGGCACTACCAGCCTAGTGAATATACCTTGGGAAAACTGAAAATCAATAAGACAGAGCCACCCCCAAATTTAGGGCTGCACTGCTTACAAGAACCTCAACTTGTGTACATCTTAAATATCCCAGGAAAGATAAAAATGGTTCAAGAAATTGGGTTACATATGTACGATGGAATATCCCTCAGCCATGAAATCAATGTCATAAGACCAGTAGCAGCAAAATGAGTGGATTCTTGTACGATGATTCTAAGTGAAATAAGTCACACAGAAAAAGAAACGTATCAGAAGATATCACTTATGAAGTTCCTGTAAACATGGCTACACAGGAACTGAATTAGGAAAGAGAACAGAGTCTCACATTTAGAAAACACTCTTATGCCTGCTTAAGGGGGAAGGAGAGGTGGGGTGATGCATAAACCCAGAGTTTGATATAAGCACAATTACCGTTCCAAAAACCTAGTATGGAATAGACAAGACCTACCTATACCTTCCTCAGTGAAAGGGACTAAAAACCCCATATTTCTTGCAGAGGAATATATCTGACTAGTAAGAATCTTAAAACCTATGTATTGATATGTCTCCCTAAGGGAATCAAGTGTGTCTAGACTGGCATACACATGGCTTCGAGAATCAGCTCAAACCCACTATAAAAAGGAATTTCAAAAACAAAACAAAAAAACAGCGAAATTCTTTACAATTCCTCAGGGTCTCTGATGAAACATGGAATGACCCTATCTAGAACGACAGCTGGAGGTGGAGCATTGTGATGACAAGGGTATGGAGCATTGTGATGAGAAGTCCATGGAACATTCTAATGACATGTGTCATGGAGCTTTGTGATGAAAAGGGCATGGAGCATTGTGATTACAGGGGTCTTGTAACATTGTGATGACAAGTGTCATGAAGCATTGTGAATGACAAGGCTGTGGAACATTGTGATGGCAGGGGTCATGGAACATTGTTATGAAAGGTGTAATGGAGCATTGTGATGAGAAGGACAGGAAACATTGGTGTGAAATGTTTCATGGATTATTGTGATGAGAGTGGGCATGGAGCATTGTGATGACAAGAGCACGGAACACTGTGATACAATGATCATAGAGGATTTTAATGACAAGGGCATGGAGCATTGGGATGAGAAGGGCATCGAGCATTGTGAAGACAAGTGTCATGGAGCTTTGTGATGACAAGGGCAAGAGCAATATGATGAGAGGTTTCATGGAGCATTGTGATGACAATGACATGGAGCATTGTGATGTCAAGGGTCATGGAGCTTTGTGATGACAAAAGTCACGGAGCATTTTGATGACAAGGGCGTGGTGCATTGTGATGAGAAGGGCAGGGATAATTTTGATGAGAGGGTCATGCAGCAATTTGATGAAAAGTGTAATTGAACTTTTTGATGACAGGTGTTATAGAACATTGTGATGCCAGGGATCATGGAGCTTTGGGATGAAAACGGTCATGGAGCATTTTGATGACAGGGGTTATGGAACATTGTGATGATAAGGGGATGTAGCATTGTGATGACAGGAGTCATGGAACATTGTGATTACCGGGGTGAGGGAGTATTTTGATGACTAGGGATGGAATATTGTGATATCTCTGGTGAGAGATCATTTGGATGAAAAGTGCATGGAGCACTGTGATTTCAAGTTTTTTGGAGCATAGCAATGACAAGGTTGTGGACAGTTGTGATGAAAAGCATGTGGCACAGTGTGATGACAAGGGTCATTGAGTACTGTACTGACAAAGGCATGGAGCATTGTGATGACAAGGGTCACGGAGCATTGTCATGAAATGTTCATGGAGCATTGTGGTTACAAAGGACACAGAACCTTGTGATGACGCGGGCATGGACCATTGTGATGACAAACATTATGAAGCATTGTGATGACTGGAGTCACGGAGCATTGTGATGACATGGGTCATGGAGCATTGTGATGACAAGGGCATGGAGTATTGTGATGACAGGGTCATGGAGCATTGGTCTGACAAGTTTCATAGATTATTGTGATGACAGTGGACATGGTGCATTGTGATGGCAAGGGCATGGAGCATTGTGAAGAGAAGGCCATGCAGCATTCTGATGACATGTTTCATGGATCTTTGTGATGAAAATTGCATGGAGCAATGTGATGAGAGCGTTCATGGAGCATTGTGATGAGAATGACATGGAACATTGTGATGCCAAGGGTCATGGATCTTTGTGATGACAAAGGTCATGGAGCATTTTGATGACAAGGGCGTTGTGCATTGTGATGAGAAGGGCAGGGAGCATAGCGATGACAGGGTCATGGAGCAATTTGATGAAAAGGGTCATGGAACATTTTGATGACAGGGGTTATGGAACATTGTGATGTCAGGGGTCATGGAACATTTTGATGAAAAGGGTCACGGAGCAATTTGATGACGGGGTTATGGAACATTGTGATGTCAGGGGTCATCGTACATTGTGATGATAAGTGCATGTATCATTGTGATGACAGGAGTCATGGAATATTGTGATGACAGGGGTGAGGGAGTATTGTGACGAATAGTGATGTAACATTGTGATATCATTGGTGAGAGAGCATTTTGATGAGAATTGCATGGAGCATTGTGATGACAAGGTTTATGGAGCATTGTGATGACAAGATTGTGGAGCACTGTGATGACAAGCGCATGGTGCATTGTGATGACATGTGTCATGGAGCATCGTGCTGACAAGCGCATGGAGCATTGTGATGACAAGGGTCATGGAGCATTGTCCTGAGAAAGGCATAGAGCATTGTGATACCATGGGTCAAAGAGCATTGTGATGAAATGTTCATGGAGCATTGTGGTTAAAAAGGTCACAGAGACTGTTGATGACGAGGGCATGGACCATTGTGATGACAAATATCATGAAGCATTGTGATGACTGGAGTCACGGAGCATTGTGATGACAGGGGTCATGGAGCATTGTGATAAAAAGGGCATGGAGCATTGTGATGACAAGGGCATGAAGCATTGGTCTAATAAATTTCATGGATTATGGCGATGACAGTTGGAATGACGCATTGTGATGACAAGGGCATGGAGCATTGTGATGACCAGGTCATGCAGTATTGTGAAGCCAGGTGTCAGGGAGCATTGTGATGACATATGTAATGGCCCATTGTGATGACAATGGCATGGAGCATTGTGATGTCAAGTGTCATGGAGGATTCTGATGACAAAGGTAATGGAGCATTGTGATGGCAATGGCTTGGAGCATTGTGATGACAAGGGTCAGGGAGCACTGTGCTGACAAGTGCATGGAGAATTGTGATGACAAGGGTCATGGAGCATTCTGATGACAAGCTTGTGGAGTATTTTGATGACAATGGCATGGGGCATTGTGATGAAAACGGCATGGGGCATTGTGATGAACAAGGCATGGAGCCTTTTCGTGACAGGGTTCATGGAGCATTCTGACGACAAGTGTCAGGGAGCATTGTGATGTCAAGTGTATTGAGAATTGTGATGACAAAGGTCATGGAGCCTTGTGATGAAAAGGGCATGGAGTATTGTGATGACAGGCATCATGGAGCATTGTGATGACAAGTGTTATGGAACATTGTGATCACAAGGGTTTGGAGCATTGTGATGACAGAGGTCATGGATCATTTTGATTTCTAGGAGCATGGATCATTGTGATGACAAAGGCATGAAACAATGTGATCCCAAGGTTCATGGAGGATTGTGATGACAATCGTAATGGAGTATTTTGAAGACAAGCGCATAGAGCATTGTAATGACAAGGTCATGTAGCATTTTGCTGACAAAGCCTTGGAGCATTGTGATGACAGGTGTCATGGAGCACTGTGATGACAAGCGTCACGGAGCATTGTGAATACAGGGGTCATGGAGCATTAGGATGACAAGGGCATGGATCATTTTGATGACAAGTGTCATGGAGCAGTGGGTTGAAAATGTTCATGGAGTATTGTAATGACAGGGGTCATGGAGCATTGTGATGACAGAGGTCATGGAGAATTTTGATTTCATTGTGCTGACAATAGCCGGAAGCATTATGATGAAGGGTATGATGCATTGTGATGACAGAGTTCATGGAGCATTGAGATGAAAAGGGGCATGGAGCATTGTGATTACAGGGGTCTTGGAGCACTGTAATGAAAAGGGCATGGAGCATTTTGATGAGAAGGCCATGGAACATTCTGATGACATGTGTCATGGAGCTTTGTGATGACAAGCGCATGGAGCATTGTGATGACAACGGCCATTGAGAATTTTGATGAAAAGGTCGTGAAGCATTGTGATGACAAATGAATGGAGCTTGTTATGACAGGGGTTATGGTGCATTGCGATGACAAGTGCATGGAGAACTGTGATGACAAGAGCATGTAACATTGTGATGAGAACTGTCATGGATCATTGTGATGACAAGGATGTGGAGAATTGTGATGACAAGGGACCTGGAGCATTGTGATGACCAGGGCATGGAGCATTGTTATGGCAAGACCGTGGAGCACTGTGATGAGAAGTCCATGCATAATTCTGGTGACGAGCAACATGGAGCACTGTAATGACAAGGGGCATGGAGCATTGTGATGATACGTCTCATGGAGCATTGTGATGACAGGTGTCATGGGTCATTGTGATGACAAGGGTCATGGAGTATTCTGATGACAAGCTTGTGGAGTATTGTGATGACAAAGCATTTAACAATGTGATGGGAATTGTATTGGAACATAGTGATGCCCAGAACGTGGAGAATTGTGATGACAGGGAACATAGAGCATTGTGATGACCAGGGCATGGAGCATTGTGATGGCAAGACCGTGGAGCACTGTGATGAGAAGACCATGGATAATTGTGATGACGAGCGTCATGGAGCGCTATAATGACAAGCGGCATGGAGCATTGTGAAGAGAAGGCCATGGAGCATTCTGATGAATGCGTCATGGAGCACTGTGATGACAAGTGCATGGAGCATTGTGATTACAGGTGTCTTGGCACATTGTGGTGAAAAGGGCATGGAACATTGTGATGAAAAAGGCATGGAGCCTTGTCATGACAGTGTTCAAGGAGCATACTGATGACAAGGGTCAGGGAGCATTGTGATGACAAGTGTATTGAGCATTGTGATGACAAAGTTTATGGAGCATAGTGATGAGAAGACCATGGATAATTGTGATTATGAGCATCATGGGTTGTTGTGATGAGAAGTGTTATGGAACACTGTGATCCCAACAGTTTGGAGCATTGTGATGAAAGAGGTCATGGAGCATTTTGATTTCATTATGATGAAAATACCCTGAAGAATTATGATAATGGGCATGGTGCACTGTGATGATAGGATTCATGGAGCTTTGAGATGAAAAGGGGCATGGAGCATTGTGAAAAAAAGTGTCTTGGAGCATTGTGATGACAAGGGCATGGAGCATTGTGAGGAGAAGTCCATGGAACATTCTAATGACATGCGTCATGGAGCTTTGTGATGACAAGGGCATGGAGCATTGTGATTACAGGGGTCTTGGAACATTGTGATGACAAGTGTCATGGAGCCTTGTGAATGACAAGGCCATGGAACATTGTGATGTCAGCGGTCATGGAACATTGTTATGAGAGTTGTAATGGAGCATTGTGATGAGAAGGACAGGAAGCATTGGTTTGAAATGTTTCATGGATTATTGTGATGAGAGTGGGCATGGAGCATTGTGATGACAAGAGCACGGAACACTGTGATACAATGATCATAGAGGATTGTAATGACAAGGGCATGGAGCATAGTGATGAGAATGGCATCGAGCACTGTGATGACAAGTGTCATGGAGCTTTGTGATGACAAGGGCTTGGAGCAATGTGATGAGAGGGTTCATGGAGCATTGTGATGACAATGACATGGAGCATTGTGATGTCAAGGGTCATGGAGCTTTGTGATGACAAAAGTCACGGAGCATTTTGATGTCAAGGGCGTGGTGCATTGTGATGAGAAGGGCAGGGAGCATTTTGATGACAGTGTCATGCAGCAATTTGATGAAAATTGTAATGGAACATTTTGATGACAGGGGTTATAATACATTGTGATGATAAGGGGATGTAGCATTGTGATGACAGGGGTCATGGAAGATTATGATGATAAGGGGATGTAGCATTGTGATGACAGGGGTCATGGAACATTGGGATTACAGGGGTCTAGGAGCATTGTGATGAGAATGGTCATGGAGCCTTGTGATGACAAGGACATGGATCATCGTGGTGGCAGGGGTCATGGAGCATTGTTATGACAGGGGTAATGGAACATTGTGATGGCAATGGCATGGAGGATTGTGATGAGAAAGCCATGGAGCATTCTGATGACGTGTCATGGAGCTTTGTGATGACAATGGCTTTGAGCAATGTGAAGAATGCGTTCATGGAGCATTGTGATGACAATGACATGGAGCATTGTGATGCCAAGGGTCATGGATCTTTGTGATGACAAAGGTCATGGAGGATTTTGATGGCAAGGGCGCTGTGCATTGTGAGGACAAGGGCAGGGAGCATTGTGATTACAGGGTCATGAAGCAATTTGATGAAAATGGTCATGGAATATTTTGATGACAGTGGTTATGGAACATTGTGATGCCAGGGGTCATGGAGCATTTTGATGAAAATATTTTGGGAGCATTTTGATGACAGGGGTTATGGAACATTGTGATGTCAGGGGCCATCAAACATTGTGATGATATGTGCATGTAGCATTGTGATGACAGGAGTCATGGAACATTGTGATGACAGGGGTGAGTGAGTATTGTGATGAATAGTGATGTAACATTGTGATATCAGTGGTGAGAGAGCATTTTGATGAGAAGTGCATGGAGCATTGTGATGACAAGTTTTATGGAGCATTGTGAGGACAAGATTGTGGAGCACTGTGATGACAAGCGCATGGTGCATTTTGATGACATGTGTCATGGAGCATCGTGCTGACAAGCGCATGGAGCATTGTGATGAGAAGGGTCATGGAGCATTGTGCTGAGAAAGGCATATAGGATTGTGATGACAAGGGTCAAAGAGCATTGTGATGAAAAGTTCATGGAGCATTGTGGTTAAAATGGTCACAGAGACTGTTGATGACGAGGGCATTGACCATTGAGATGATAAAGGTCATGAATCATTGTGATGAATGAAGTCACGGAGCATTGTGATGACAGGGGTCATGGAACAATGTGATAAAAAGGGATTGGAGCATTGTGATGACAAGGGCATGGAGCATTGGAATAATAAGTTTCATGGATTATTGCGATGAGAGTTGGAATGGCGCATTGTGATGAAAAGGGCATGGAGCATTGTGATGACCAGGACATACAGTATTGTGAAGACAGGTGTCAGGGAGCATTGTGATGACATATGTAATGGCCCATTGTGATGACAATGGCATGGAGGATTGTGATGCCAAGTGTCATAGAGGATTCTGATGACAAAGGTAATGGAGCATTGTGATGAGAAGACCATGGATAATTGTGATGATGAGCGTCATGGTGTGTTGTGATGATAAGTGTTAAGGAACATTGTGATCACAAGGGTTTGAAGCATTATGATGACAGAGGTCATGGAGAATTTTGATTTCATTGTGATGACAATAGCCTGAAGCATCATGATGATGGGCATGGTTCATTGTGATGACAGGGTTCATGAAGCATTGAGATGAAAAGGCTCATGGAACACTGTGATTACAGGGGTCTTGGAGCATTGTAATGACAAGTGCATGGAGCATTGTGAGGAGAAGGCCGTGGAACATTCTGATGACATGCCTCACGGAGCTTTGTGATGACAAGGGCATGGAGCCTTGTGATTACATGTGTCTTGGTTCATTGTGATGAAAAGGGTCATGGAGCCTTGTGATGACAAGGCCGTGGAACATTGTGATGGCACGGGTCATGGAGCATTGTTATGACAGAGGTAATGGAGCATTGTGATGAGAAGGGCATTGAGCATTGGTGTGAAATATTTCATGGATTATTGTGATTAGAGTGGGCATGGAGCATTGTGATGACAAGGGCATGGAACACTGTGATATATGGGTCATGGAGGATTGTAATGACAAGGGCATGAAGCATTGTGATGAGAAGGGCATCGAGCATTGTGATGACAAGTGTCATGGAGCTTTGTGATGACAAGGGCTTGGAGCAATGTGATGAGAGTGTTCATGTAGAATTGTGATGACAATGACATGGAGCATTGTGATGCCAAGGGTCATGGAGCTTTGTGATGACAAATGTCATGGAGCATTTTGATGACAAGTGTGTGGTGCATTGTGATGAGAAGGGCAGGGAGCATTTTGATGACAGGGTCATGCAGAAATTTGATGAAAAGTCTAATGGAGCATTTTGATGACAGGGGATATATAACATTGTGATGCCAGGTGTCATAGAGCATTGGGATAAAAAGGGTCATGGAGCATATTGATGACAGGGGTTATGGAATATTGTGATGATAAGGGGATGTAGCATTGTGATGACAGGGGTCATGGAGGATTCTGATGAGAAAGCTAATGGAGCATTATGATGACAAAGGCTTGGAGCATTGTGATGACAAGGGTCAGGGAGCATTGTGCTGACAGGTGCATGGAGAATTGTGATGAAAAGGGTCATGGAGTATTCTGATGAAAAGCTTGTGGAGTATTTTGATAACAATGGCATGGAGCATTGTGATGAAAAATGCATGAGACATTGTGATGACAAGTGTATTGAGAACTGTGATGACAAAGGTCATGGAGCATTGTGATGAAAAGGGCATGGAGTATTGTGATGACAGGCATCATGGAGTGTTGTGATGACAAGTGTTATGGAACATTGTGATCACAAGGGTTTGGAGCACTGTGATGACAGAGTTCATGGATCATTTTGATTTCAAGGAGCATGGAGCATTTTGATGACAAGGGCATGAAGCAATATGATCCCAATGTTCATGGAGGACTGTGATGACAATGGTAATGGAGTATTGTATTGACAAGCGAATAGAGCATTGCAATGACAAGGTCAGGTAGCATTTTGCTGAAAAAGGCATGGAGCATTGTTATGACAGGTGTCATGGAGCACTGTGATGACAAGCGTCACGGAGCATTGTGAATACAGGGGTCATGGAGCATTGTGATGACAAGGGAATGGAACATTGTGATGACAAATGTCATGGAGAATTGGGCTGAAAATGTTCATGGAGTATTGTGATGACAGGGGTGATGGAGCATTTTGATGAGAAGGTCATAGGGCATTGGGCTGAAAATATTCATGGAGTATTGTGATGACAAGGATCATGGAGCATTTTGATGACAAGTTCCTGGAGCACTTTGATGAGAGGACAATGGAGACTTGTGATGACAAGTCTCATGGAGCATTCTGATGAAAAGGGACATGGAGCATTGTGATTACAGGTGTCTAGGAGCATTGTGATGACAAGGGCATGGAGCATTGTGAGGAGAAGGCCATGGAGAAATCTGATGACATGCGTCATTGAGCTTTGTGATCACAAGGTCATGGAGCATTGTGATTTCAGGGGTCTTGGAGCATTATGATTAAAAGGGCATGGATCATTGTGATGAAAAAGGCATGGAGACGTGTCATGACAGGGTTAATGGAGCATACTGAAGACAAGTGTCAGGGAGCATTGTGATGACAAGTGTATTGAGCACTGTGATGACAAAGGTCATGGAGCATTGTGATGAGAAGACCATGGATAATTGTGATGATGAGCGTCATGGGGTGTTGTGATGATAAGTGTTATGGAACATTGTGATCACAAGGGATTGGAGCATTATGAGGACAGAGGTCATGGAGAATATTGATTTCATTGTGATGACAATAGCCTGAAGCATTATGATGAGGGGCATGGTCCATTGTGATGGCAGGGTTCATGGAGCTGTGAGATGAAAACACGCATGGAGCATTTTGATTACAAGGGTCTTGGAGCATTGTGATGACAAGGACATGGAACATAGTGATGAAAGGGCCATGGGACATTCTGATGACATGCGTCATGGAGCTTTTTGCTGACAAGGGCATGGAGCATTTTGATTAGAGGTGTCGTGGAGCATTGTGATGACAAGTGTCTTCGAGCCTTCTGATGACAAGGCCGTGGAACATTGTGATGGCATGTGTCATGGAGCATTGTTATGACAAAGGTAAAGGAGCATTGTGATGAGAAGGGCATGGAGCATTGGTCTGAAATGTTTCATGGATTATTGTGATGAGAGTGGGCATAGAGCATTGGGATGATAAGGGCATGGAATACTGTGATACATGGGTCATGGAGGATTGTAATGACGAGGGCATGGGGCATTGTGATGAGAAAGGCATCGAGCATTGTGATGACAAGTGTCATGGAGCTTTGTGATGACAAGGGCATGGAGCAATGTGATGCCAACGGTCATGGCGCTTTGTGATGACAAATGTATTGGAGCATTTTGTTGACAAGTGCATGGTGAATTGTGATGAGAAGGGCAGTGAGTATTTTGATGACAGTGTCATGCAGCAATATGATGAAAAGTGTATTGGAACATTTTGATGACAGGGGTTATAGAATATTGTGGTGTCAGGGGTCATGGAACATTGTGATGATAAAGGGATGTAGCATTGTGATGACACGGGTCATGGGATATTGTGATTACAGGGGTGAGGGAGTATTGTGATGACTAGTGATGGAACACTGTGATATCTTTGGTGACAGAGCATTTTGATGAGAAGATTATGGAGCATTGTGATTACAAGGTTTATGGAGCTTTGCAATGATAAGTTTCTGGACCGTTGTGATGAAAAGCGAATGGCACATTGTGATGACAAGGGTCATGGAACATTTTTCAGACAAAGGAATGGAGCATTTTGATGACAATGGTCACAGAGCATTGTGATTAAAATGGCATGGGGCATTGTGATGAAAAAGGCATGGAGCCTTTTCGTGACAGGGTTCAAGGAGCATTCTGATGACAATGGTCATGGAGCATTGTGATGAAAAGGGCATGGAGTATTGTGATGACAGGCATCATGGAGCATTGTGATGACAAGTGTTATGGGACACTGTGATCACAAGGGTTTGGAGCATTGTGATGAGAGAAGTCATGGATCATTTTGATTTCAAGGAACATGGAGCATTGTGATGACAAGAGCATGAAGCAATGTGATCCCAAGGTTCATGGAGGATTGTGATGACAATGGAAATGGAGTATTGTGATGACAAGCGCATAGAGCATTGTAATGAAAAGGTAATGTAGCATTTTGCTGACAAAGGCATGGAGTATTCTGATGACAGGTGTCATGGAGTGCTGTGATGACAAGAGTCATGGAGCATTGTGAATACAGGGGTCATGGAGCATTGGGATGACAAGGGCATGGTTCATTGTGATGACAAGTGTCATGGAGCATTGGGCTAAAAATGTTCATGGAGTATTGTGATGACAGGGGTCATGGAGCATTGTGATGACAGAGGTCATGAAGAATTTTGATTTCATTGTGCTGAAAATAGCCGGAAGCATTATGATGATGGGCATGATGCATTGTGCTGACAGGGTTCATGGAGCATTGAGATGAAAAGGGGCATGGAGCATTGTGATTCCAGAGGTCTTGGAGCAGTGTTATGACAAGGGCATGGAACATTTTGATGAGAAGGCCATGGAATTTTCTGATGGCATGTGTCATGGAGCTTTGTGATGACAAGGGCATGGAGAATTGTGATTACAGGGTTCTTGGAGCATTGTGATGACAAGTGTCATGGAGCCTTGTGCTGACAAGGCCGAGGAATATTGTGATGGCAGGGGTCATGTACCATTGTTATGACAGGGGAATGGAGCATTGTGATGAGAAGGGCATGGAGCATTGTAATTACAAAGTTTATGGAGCAATACCATGACTAATTTGTGGACCGTTGTGATGAAAAGTGCGTAGAACATAGTGATGACAAGGGTCATGGAGCATTTTTCTGACAAAGGCATGGAGCATTTTGATGACAAGTGTCACGGAGCATTGTGATGAAAAGTTCATGGAGCATTGTGGTTATAAAGGTCACAGAGCCTTGTGATGACGCGGGCATGGACCTTTGTGATGACAAATGTTATGAAGCATTTTGATGACTGGAGTCACGGAGCACTGTGATGACTGCGGTCATGGAGCATTGTGATGACAAGGGCATGGAGCATTGTGGTGACAGGGGCATGGAGCATTGTTCTGACAAGATTCATAGATTATTGTGATGACAGTGGACATGGTGCATTATGATGACAAGGGCATGGCTCATTGTGATGAGAAGGTCATGGAGTATTGTGAAGACTGGTGTCAGGGAGCATTGTGATGACATATGTCATGGTCCATTGCAATGACAATGGCAGGGAGCATTGTGATGCCAAAAGTAATGGAGGATTGTGATGACAAATATAATGGAGCATTGTGATGACTAGGGCTTGGAGCATTATGAGAACAAGGGCCATTGAGAATTTTCAGAACAAGGTCGTGAAGCATTGTGATGACAGTGTCCTGGAGCATTGTGATGAGAAATCTATAGAGACTTGTAATAACAAATCTCATGGAGCATACTGATGAAAAAGTTCATGGACCATTGTGATTACAGGGGTCTTGGAACATTGTGATCACATGGGCATGGAGCATTGTGAGGAGAAGGCCAAGGAGCATTCTGAAGACCTGTTTCATTGAGCTTTGTGATGACAAGGGCATGGAGCATTGTGTTTAAAGGGGTCTTGGAGCATTGTGATGAAAAGGGCATGGATCATTGTGATGAAAAAGGCATGGAGTCTTGTCATGACAGGGTTCAAGGAGCATACAGACAACAAGTGTCAGGGAGCATTTTGATGACAAGTGTATTGAGCATTGTGATGACAAAGGTCATGGAGCATTGTGATGAGAAGACCATGGATAATTGTGATGATGAGCGACATGGGGCACTGTGATGACAAGTGTTATGGAACATTGTGATCACAAGGGTTTGGAGCATTGTTATGACAGAGGTCATGGAGCATTTTGATTTCATTGTGATGACAATAGCATGAAGCATTATGATGATGGGCATGGTGCATTGTGATGACAGGGTTCATGGATCATTGAGATGGAAAGGGGCATGGAGCATTGTGATTACAGGGGTCTTGGAGCATTGTGATGAGAAGGGTCATGGAGCCTTGTGATGACAAGGCCATGGAACATCGTGATGGCAGGGTTCATGGAGAATTTTTATGACTGTGGTAATGGAGCATTGTGACAGCAAGGGCATGGATCATTGTGATGAGAAGGCCATGGAGCATTCTGAGGACATGTGTCATGGAGCTTTGTGATGACAAGGGCATGGAGCAATGTGATGAGAGTGATCATGGAGCATTGTGATGACAATGACATGGAGCATTGTGATGCCAAGGGTCATGGATCTTTGTGATGACAAATGTCATGGAGCATTTTGATGACAAGGGCGTTGTGCATTGTGATGAGGAGGGCAGGGAGCATTGTGATGACAGGGTCATGGAGCAATTTGATGAAAAGGGTCATGGAATATTTTGATGACAGGGGTTATGGAACATTGTGATGTCAGGGTTCATGGAGCATTATGATGAAAAGGGTCATGGAGAATTTTGATGACAGGGGTTATGGAGCATTGTGATGTCAGGGGTCATCGAACATTGTGATGATAAGTGCATGTAGCATTGTGATGACAGGTGTCATGGAACATTGTGATAACAGGGGTGAGGGAGTATTGTGACGAATAGTGATGTAACATTGTGATATCTGTGGTGAGAGAGCATTTTGATGAGAAGTGCATGGAGCATTGTGATGACAAGGTTTATGGAGCATTGTGATGACAAGATTGTGGAGCACTGTGATGACAAGCGCATGGTGCATTGTGATGACATGTGTCATGGAGCATCGTGCTGACATGCGCATGGAGCATTGTGATGACAAGGGTCATGGAGCATTGTCCTGAGAAAGGCATAGAGCATTGTGATGACAAGGATCAAAGAGCATTGTGATGAAAAGTTCATGGAGCATTGTGATGACAAGGGTCATGGAGCATTGTGATGACAAGGGCATGGAGCATTGGTCTAATACGTTTCATGGATTATTGTGATGACTGTTGGAATGGTGCATTGTGGTGACAAGTGCATGGAGCATTGTGATGACCAGGTCATGCAGTATTGTGAAGACAGGTGTCAGGGAGCATTGTGATGACATATGTAATGGCCCATTGTGATGACAATGGCATGGAGCATTGTGATGCCAAGTGTCATGGAGGATTCTGATGACAAAGTAATGGAGCATTGTGATGACAATGGCTTGGAGAATTGTGATGACAAGTGTCAGGGGGCATTTAGCTGACAAGTGCATGGAGAATTGTAATGACAAGGGTCATGGAACATTCTGATGACAAGCTCGTGGAGTATTTTGATGACAATGGCATGGAGCATTGTGATGAAAACGGCATGGGGCATTGTGATTAAAAAGGCATGGAGCCTTTTCGTGACAGGGTTCAAGGAGAATTCTGACGACAAGTGTCAGGGAGCATTATGATGACAAGTGTATTGAGAACTGTGATGACAGTGGTCATGGAGCATTGTGATGAAAAGGCCATGGAGTATTGTGATGACAGGCATCATGGAGTGTTGTGATGACAAGTGTTATGGAACAATGTGATCACAAGGGTTTGGAGCATTGTGATGACAGAGGTCATGGATCATTTTGATTTCAAGGAGCATGGAGCATTGTGATGACAAGGGCATGAAGCAATGTGATCCCAAGGTTCATGGAGGTTTGTGATGACAATGGTATTGGAGTACTGTGATGAGAAGCGCATAGAGCGTTGTAATGACAAGGTCATGTAGCATTTTCTGACAAAGGCATGGAGCATTGTGATGACAGGTGTCATGGAGCACTGTGATGACAAGGGTCACGGAGCATTGTGAATACAGGGGTCATGGAGCATTGGGATGACAAGGGCATGGTACAATGTGATGCAAAGTTCATGGAGCATTGGGCTGAAAATGTTCATGGAGTATTGTGATGACAGGGGTCATGGAGCATTTTGATGACATGAGTTCCGGATCATTGTGTTGTCAGGTGTCATGGAGTGTTGTGATGACAGTGGTCATGGAGCATTGTGATGATATTGGCCATGGAGCATTGTGATGAGAAGGTCGTGGAGCATTGTGATTACAGGTGTCTTGATGCATTTTCATGAATAGGGCATGTATCATTGTGATGAAAAAGGCATTGAGCCTTGTCATGACATTGTTCAAGAAGCATACTCACGACAAGTGTCAGGGAGCATTGTGATGACAAGTGTATTGAGTATTTGATGACAAATGTCATGGAGCATTGTGATGAGAAGACGATGGATAATTGTGATGATGAGCGTCATGGGGTGTTGTGATGATAAGTCTTATGGAATACTGAGATCACATGGGTTTGGAGCATTATGATGAAAGAGGTCATGGAGAATTTAGATTTCATTGTGATGACAATAGCCTGAAACATTATGATGATGGGCATGGTGCATTGTGATGACAGGGTTCATGGAGCATTGAGATGAAAAGGGGCATGGAGTATTGTGATTACCGGAGTCTTGGAGCATTGTGATGACAATGGCTTGGAGCATTGTGATGAGAAGGCCATGGAACATTCTGATGACATGCGTCATGGAGCACTGTGATGACAAGGGCATGGAGCATTGTGATTACAGGGGTCTTGGAGCATTGTGATGACAAGGGTCATGGAGACTTGTAATGACATGCCATTGAACAATGTGATGGCAGGTGTCGTGGAGCATTGGTATGACAGAGGTAATGGAGCATTGTGATGAGAAGGGCATTGAGTTTTGGTCTAAAATGTTTCATGAATTATTGTGATGAGAGTGGGCATGGAGCATTGGGTTGACCAGGGCACGGAACACTGTGATACATGGGTCATTGTTATGGAGCTTTGTGATGACAAGTCATGGAGCATTGTGATGTCAAGGGCATGGAGCATTGTGATGACAAGGGCATGGAGCATTGGTCTGACAATTTTCATAGATTATTGTGATGACATTGGACATAGTCCATTGTGATGACAAGGGCATGTATCATTTTGAAGAGAAGGTCATGGAGTATTGTGAAGACAGGTGTCAGGGAGCATTGTGATGACATATGTCATGGTCCATTGCGATGACAATGGCAGGGAGTACTGTGATGCCAAATATAATGGAGGATTATGATGACAAATATAAAGGAGCATTGTGATGACTAGGGATTGGAGCATTATGATGACAAGGGCCATTGAGAATTTTCATGACAAGGTCGTGAAGCATTTTGATGACAAGGTCCTGGAACATTGTGTTGAGAAAATCATGGAGCCATGTGATGACAAGTCTCATGGAGCATACTGATGAAAAGGGGCATGGAGCATTGTGATTACAGGGGTCTTGGCACATTGTGATGACAATGGCATGGAGCATTGTGATCAGAAGGCCAAGGAGCATTCTGATGACATGTGTCATTGAGCTTTGTGATGACAAGGGCATGGAGCATTGTGATTACAGGGGTCTTGGAGCATTGTGATGAAAAGGGCATGGAGCCTTGTCATTACAGGGTTCAAGGAGCATACATACAACAAGTGTCAGGGAGCATTTTGATGACAAGTGTATTGAGGATTTTGATGACAAAAGTCATGGAGCACTGTGATGAGAAACCATGGATAATTGTGATGACGAGCGTCATGTGGCATTGTGATGACAAGTGTTATGGAATATTGTGATCACAAGGGTTTGGAACATTGTTATGACAGAGGTCATGGAGCATTTTGATTTCATTGTGATGACAGAGGTCATGGAGCATTTTGATTTCATTGTGATGACAATAGCATGAAGCATGATGATGGGCATGGTGCATTGTGATGACTGGGTTCATGGATCATTGAGATGAAAAGGGGCATAGTGCATTGTGATTACAGGGTTCTTGGAGCATTGTGATGAGAAAGGTCATGGAGCCTTGTGATGACAAGGCCATGGAACATCGTGATGGCATGGGTCATGGAGCATTGTTATGACAGGTTTAATGGAGCATTGTGATTGTAAGGGCATGGAGAATTGTGATGAGAAGGCCATGGATCATTCTGATGACATGTGTCATGGAGCTTTGTGAAGACAAGTGCATGGAGCAATGTGATGAGAGCGTTCATTGAGCAGTGGGATGACAATGACATGGAACACTGTGATGACAAGGGTCATGGATCTTTGTGATGACAAAGGTCATGGAGCATTTTGATGGCAAGGGCGCTGTGCATTTTGATGAGAAGTGCAGGGATCATTGTGATGACAGTGTCATGGAGCAATTTGATGAAAAGTGTCATGGAACATTTTGATGACAGTTGTTATGGAACATTGTGATGTCAGGGGTCATGGAGCATTTTGATGAAAAGGGTCATGGAGCATTGTGATGACAGGTGTTATGGAACATTGTGATGTCAGGGGTCATCGAACATTTGGATGATAAGTGCATGTAGCATTGTGATGACAGGAGTCATGGAACATTGTGATGAGAGGGGTGAGGGAGTATTGTGACAAATAGTGATGTAGAATTGTGATACCAGTGGTGAGAGAGCATTTTGATGAGAAGTGCATGGAGCAATGTGATCACAAGGGCATGGAACTTTGGTCTATTAAGTTTCATGAATTATTGCGATGAGAGTTGGAATGGCGCATTGTGATGACAAGGGCATGGAGCATTGTGATGACCAGGTCATGCAGTATTGTGAAGACAGGTGTCAGGGAGCATTGTGATGACATATGTAATGGCCCATTGTGATGCCAATTGCATGGAACATTGTGATGCCAAGTGTCATGGAGGATTCTGATGACAAAGTAATGGAGCATTGTGATGACAAGTGTCAGGGAGCATTGTGCTGACAAGTGCATGGAGATTTGTGATGACAAGGGTCATCTAACATTCTGATGACAAACTTGTGGAGTATTTTGATGACAATGGCATGGAGCATTGTGATGTAAATGGCATGGCGCATTGTGATGAAAAGGCATGGAGCCTTTTCGTGACAGGGTTCAAGGAGCATTCTGACGAAAAGTGTCAGGGAGCATTGTGCTGACAAGTGTATTGAGCATTGTGATGACAGGGTCAAGGAGCAATTTGATGAAAAGAGTTATGGAACATTTTGATGACAGGTGTTATGGAACATTGTGATGTCAGGGGTCATGGAGCATTTTGATGAAAAGGGTCATGGAGCATTTTGATGAAAGGGGTTATGGAGCATAGTGATGTCAGGGGTCATCGAACATTTTGATGATAAGTGCATGTAGCATTGTGATGACAGGAGTCATGGAATATTGTGATGACTGGGGTGAGGGAGTATTGTGACGAATAGTGATGTAACATTGTGATATCAGTGGTGAGAGAGCATTTCGATGAGAAGTGTATGGAGCATTGTGATGACAAGGTTTATGGAGCATTGTGATGACAAGATTGTGGAGCACTGTTATGACAAGCGCATGGTGCATTGTGATGACATGTGTCGTGGAGCATTGTGCTGACAAGCGCATGGAGCATTGTGATGAGAAATGTCATGGAGCATTGTGCTGAGAAAGGCATAGAGCATGGTGATGACAGGGGTCAAAGAGCATTGTGATGAAAAGTTCATGGAGCATTGTGATTAAAAACGTCACAGAGACTGTTGATGATGTGGGCATGGACCATTGTGATGACAAAGGTCAAGAAGCATTGTGATGACTGGAATCACGGAGCATTGTGATGACAGGGGTCATGGAGCATTGTAATAACAAGGGAATGGACATTGTGATGACAAGGACATGGAACATTGGTCTAATAAGTTTCATGGATTATTGCGATGAGAGTTGGAATGGTGCATTGTGATGACAAGGGCATGGAGCATTGTGATGACCAGGTCATGCAGTATTGTGAAGAGAGGTGTGTGGGAGCATTGTGATGACATATATAATGGCCCATTGTGATGACAATGGCATGAAGCATTGTGATGCCAAATGTCATGGAGGATTCTGATGACAAAGGTAATGGAGCATTGTGATGACAATGGCATGGAGCATTGTGATGACAAGTGTCAGGTAGCTTTGTGTTGAGAATTGCATGGAGAATTATGATGACAAGTGTCATGGAGCATTCTGATGACAAGCTTGTGGAGTATTTTGATGACAGTGACATGGAGCATTGTGATGAAAACGGCATGGGTCATTTTGATGAAAAATTCATAGAGCCTTTCGTAACAGGGTTCAAAAAGCATTCTGACGACAAGTGTCAGGGAGCATTGTGATGACAAGTGTATTGAGAATTGTGATGGCAAAGGTCATGGAGCATTGTGATGAAAAGGGCATGCAGTATTGTGATGACAGGCATCATGGAGTGTTGTGATGACAAGTGTTATGGAACATTGTGATCAGAAGTGTTTGGATCATGGCGATGACAAAGGTCATGGATCATTTTGATTTCAAGGATCATGGAGCATTGTGATGACTATGGCATGAAGCAATGAGATCCCAAGGTTCATGGAGGATTGCAATGACAATGGTAAAGGAGTATTGTGTTGACAAGCACATAGAGCATTGTAATGACAAGGTCATGTAGCATTTTGCTGACAAATGCATGGATCATTGTAATGACAGGTGTCATGGAGCACTGTGATGACAAGCGTCACGGAGCATTGTGTATACAGGGGTCATGGAGCATTGGGATGACAAGAGCATGGATCATTGTGATGACAGGGGTCATGGAGCATTGTGATGACAGAAGTCATGGAGAATTTTGATTTCATTGTGCTGACAATAGCCGGAAGCATTATCATGATGGGCATGGTGCATGGTGATGACAGGTTTCATGGAGCATTGAGATGAAAAGGGGCATTGAGCATTGTGATTACAGGGGTCTGGAAGCATTGTGATGACAAGGGCATGGAGCATTGTGATAACAGGTGTCTGGGAGCGTTGTGATGACAAGGGCATGGAGCATTTTGATGAGAAGGCCATGGAACATTCTGATGACATGTGTCATGGAGCTTTGTGATGACAAGGGTATGGATCATTGTGATTACAGGTGTTTTGGAACATTGTGATGACAAGGGCCATGGTGCCTTGTGATGGCAAGGCGGTGGAATATTGTGATGGCAGGGATCATGGAGCATTTTTATGACAGGTGTAATGGAGCATTGTGATGAGAAGGGCATGGAACATTGTGATTACAAGTTTTATGGAGCATTGCCATGACAAATTTTTGGACCGTTGGTGTGGAAAGCGGGTGGCACGTTGTGATGATAAGGGACATGGTGCATTTTTCTGACAAATGCATGGAGCATGGTGATGACAAGGGTCACGGAGCATTGTGATGAAAATTTCATGGAGCATTGTGGTTACCAATGTAACAGAGCCCTGTGATGATGCGGGCATCGAGCACTGTGATGACAAATGTTATGAAGAATTGTGATGACTGGAGTCAAAGAGCATTGTGATGACAGGGGTCATAGAGCATTGTGATGACACGGGCATGGAGCATTGTGCTGAGAAAAGCATAGAGCATTGTGATGACAAGGGGCAAAGAGCATTGTGATGAAATGTTCATGGAGCATTGTGGTTAAAAAGGTCACAGAGACTGTTGATGATGAGGGCATGGACCATTGTGATAACAAAGGTCATGGAGCATTGTGATGACAGGATTCATGGAGCATTGTGATGACAGGCGTCATGGAGCACTGTGATAACAAGGGCATGGAGCATTGTGATGACAAGGGCATGGAGCATTGGTCTAATAAGTTTCATGGATTATTGCGATGACAGTTGGAATGGCATATTGTGTTGACAAAGGCATGGAGCATTGCGATGAACAGGTCTTGCAGTATTGTGAAGACAGGTGTCAGGGAGCATCGTGATGACATATGTAATGGCCCATAGTGATGACAATGGCATGGAGCATTGTGATGCCAAGTGTCATGGAGGATTCTGATGACAAAGGTAATGGAGCTTTGTGATGACAATGTCTTGGAGCATTGTGATGACAAGGGTCAGGGAGCATTGTGCTAACAAGTGCATGGAGAATTGTGATGACATCGGTCGTGGAGCATTCTGATGACAAGCTTGTAGAGTATTTTGATGACAATGGCATGGAGCATTGTGATGAAAACCGCAAGGGGCTTTGTGATGAAAAAGGCATGGAGCCTTTTCATCACAGGTTTCAAGGAACATTCTGACGACAAGTGTCAGGGAGCATTGTGATGACAAGTGTATTGAGAATTGTGATGACAAAGGTCATGGAGCATTGTGATGAAAAGGGCATGGATTATTGTGATGACAGTCATCATGGAGCGTTGTGATTAAAAGTGTAATGGAACATTGTGATCACAAGGGTTTGGAGCATTGTGATGACAAAGCTCATGCATCATTTTGATTTCAAGGAGCATGGAGCACTCTGATGACAAGGACATGAAGCAATGGGATCCCAAGGTTCATGGAGGATTGTGATGACAATGGTAAAGGAGTATTGTGATGACAAGCCCATAGAGCATTGTAATGACAAGGTCATGTAGCATTTTGCTGACAAAGGCATGGAGCATTGTGATGACTGGTGTCATGGAGCACTGTGATGACAAGCATCACGGAGCATTGTGAGTACAGGGGTCATGGAGCATTGGGATGACAAGGGCATGGATCATTGTGATGACAAGTGTCATGGAGCAGTGGTCTGAAAATGTTCATGGAGTACTGTGATGACAGGGGTCATGGAGCATTATGATGACAGACGTCATGGAGAATTTTGATTTCATTGTGCTGACAATAGCTGGAAGCATTATGATGATGGGCATGATGCATTGTGATGACAGGTTTCATGGACCATTGAGTTGAAAAGGGGCATGGAGCATTGTGATTACAGGGGTTTGGGAGCATTGTGATGACAAGGGCATGGAGCATTTTGAGGAGAAGACCATGGAACATTCTGATGACATGTGTCATGGAGATTTGTGATGACAAGGGCATGGAGCATTGTGATTACAGGGGTTTTGGATCATTGTGATGACAAGGGTCATGGAGCATTGTTATGACAGGTGTAATGGAGCATTGTGATGAGAAGGGCATGGAGCATTGTGATTACAGGGGTCTTGGAGCATTGTGATGACAAGTGTCATGGAGCCTTGTGCTGACAAGGCCGAGGAATATTGTGATGGCAGGGGTCATGTACCATTGTTATGACAGGGGAATGGAGCATTGTGATGAGAAGGGCATGGAGCATTGTAATTACAAAGTTTATGGAGCAATACCATGACTAATTTTTGGACCGTTGTGATGAAAAGTGCGTAGAACATAGTGATGACAAGGGTCATGGAGCATTTTTCTGACAAAGGCATGGAGCATTTCGATGACAAGTGTCACGGAGCATTGTGATGAAAAGTTCATGGAGCATTGTGGTTATAAAGGTCACAGAGCCTTGTGATGACGCGGGCATGGACCACTGTGATGACAAATGTTATGAAGCATTTTGATGACTGGAGTCACGGAGCACTGTGATGACTGCGGTCATGGAGCATTGTGATGACAAGGGCATGGAGCATTGTGGTGACAGGGGCATGGAGCATTGTTCTGACAAGATTCATAGATTATTGTGATGACAGTGGACATGGTGCATTGTGATGACAAGGGCATGGCTCATTGTGATGAGAAGGTCATGGAGTATTGTGAAGACAGGTGTCAGGGAGCATTGTGATGATATATGTCATGGTCCATTGCGATGACAATGGCATGGAGCATTGTGATGCCAAATGTAATGGAGGACTGTGATGACAAATATAATGGAGCATTGTGATGACTAGGGCTTGGAGCATTATGATGAAAAGGGTCATTGAGAATTTTCATGACAATGTCATGAAGCATTGTGATGACAAGGACCTGGAGCACTGTGATGACAAAACCATGGAGCCTTGTGATGACAAGTCTCATGGAGCATATTGATGAAAATGGACATGGAGCATTGTGAATACAGGGGTCTTGGAACATTGTGATGACAAGTGCATGGAGCATTGTGAGCAGAAGACCAAGGAGCATTCTGATGGCATGCGTCATTGAGTTTGTGATGACAAGGGCCTGGAGCATTGTGATTAAAGGGGTCTTGGAGCATTGTGAGGAAAAGGGCATGGATCATTGTGATGAAAAAGGCATGGAGCCTTGTCATGACAGGGTTCAAGGAGCATACAGACAACAAGTGTCAGGGAGCATTTTGATGACAAGTGTATTGAGCATTGTGATGACAAAGGTCATGGAGCATTGTGATTAGAAGACCAAAGATAATTGTGATGACGAGCGTCAAGGGGCATTGTGATGACAAGTGTTATGGAATATTGTGATCACAAGGGATTGGAGCATTGTTATGACAGAGGTCATGGTGCATTTTGATTTCATTGTGATGACAATAGCATGAAGCATTATGATGATAGGCATGGTGCATTGTGATGACAGGTTTAATGGATCATTGAGATGAAAAAGGGCATGGAGCATTGTGATTACAGGGTTCTTGGAGTGTTGTGATGAGAAGGGTCATGGAGCCTTGTGATGAAAAGGCCATGGAATATCGTGATGGCAGGGTCATGGAGCATTGTTATGAGAGGGGTAATGGAGCATTGTGATGGCAAGGACATGGAGCATTGTGATGAGGATGCCATGTAGATTTCTGATGACATGTGTCATGGAGATTTGTGAAGACAAGGGTATGGAGCAATGTGATGAGAGCGTTCATGGAGCATTGTGATGACAATGACATGGAGCATTGTGATGCCAAGGGTCGGGGATCTTTGAGATGACAAAGGCCATGGAGCATTTTGATGGCAAGGGCGTTGTGCATTCTGATGAGAAGGGCAGGGAGAATTGTGATGACAGGTTCATGGAGCAATTTGTTGAAAATTTTCATGGAACATTTTGATGACAGGTGTTATGGAACATTGTCATGTCAGGGGTCATCGAACATTTGGATGATAAGTGCATGTAGCATTGTGATGACAGGAGTCATGGAACATTGTGATGACAGGTGGGATGGAGTATTGTGACAAATAGTGCTGTAGCATTGTGATATCAGTGGTTAGAGAGCATTTTGATGAGAAGTGCATGGAAGATTATGATGACAATGTTTATGAAGCATTGTGATGACAAACTTGTGGAGGATTTTGATGAAAATGGCCTGGACCATTGTGATGAAAACGGCATGGGGCATTGTGATGAAAACGGCAGGGAGCCTTTTCGTGACAGGTTTCAAGGAGCATTCTGATGACAAGTGTTAGTGAGCATTTTGATTTCAAGTGTATTGAGAATTGTGATGACAAAGGTCATGGAGCATTGTGATGAAAATGGCATGGAGTATTGTGATGACAGGCATCATGGAGCTTTGAGATGACAAGTGTTATGGAACATTGTGATCACAAGGTTTTGGAGCATTGTGATGACAGAGGTCATGGATCATTTTGATTTCAAGGAGCATGGAGCATTGTGATGACAATGGCAGGAAGCAATGTGATCCCAAGGTTCATGGAGGATTGTGATGACAATGGAAATGGAGTATTGTGATGACAAGTGCATAGAGTATTGTAATGACAAGGTCATGTAGCATTTTGCTGACAAAGGCATGGAGCATTGTGGTGACCGGTGTCATGGAGCACTGTGATGACAAGCGTTACTGAGCATTGTGAATAAAGGGGTCATGGAGCATTGGGATGAAAAGGGCATGGATCATTGTGATGACAAGGGTCATGGAGCACTGGGCTGAAAATGTTCATGGAGTGTTGTGATGACAGGGGTCATGGAGCATTGTGATGACAAGGGAATGTAGCATTGTGATGACAAGTGTCCCGGATCATTGTGTTGTCAGGTGTCAAGGAGTGTTTTGATGACAGTGGTCATGGAGCATTGTGTTGATATGGGCTATGGAGCATTGTGATGAGAATTTCGTAGAGCATTGGGCTGAAAATGTTCATGGATTATTGTGATGACAGGGGTCATGGAGCATTGTGATGACAAGGGAATGGAGCACTGTGATGACAAGGTCCTTGAGCACTGTGATGTGAAGACCATGGAACCTTGTGATGACAAGTCTCATGGAGCATTCTGATGAAAAGGCGCAGGGATCATTTTGATTACAGGGGTCTTGGAGCATTGTGATGACAAGGGCATGGAACATTATGATGAGAAGGCCATGGAGCATTCTGATGACATTCGTCATGGAGCTTTGTGATGACAAGTGCAAGGAGCATTGTGATCACAGGTGTCTTGGAACATTTTGAAGAAAAGGGCATGGATCATTGTGATGAAATAGGCATGGAGCCTTGCCATGAAAGAGTGCACGGTGCATACTGAGGTCAATAGTCAGAGAGCATTGTGTTGACAGGGTATTGAACATTGTGTTGACAAAACTCATGGTGCATTGTGATGAGAAGCCCATGGATAACTGTGGTGCCCAGCGTCATGGGGCATTGTGATGACAATTGTTATGGGACATTGTGATCACAATGGTTTGCAGCATTGTGGTGACAGATGTCATGGAGCTGTTTGATTTCATTGTGATGACAATAGCATGAAGCATTATGATGATGGGCATGGTGCATTTTGATGACAGCGTTCATGGAGCATTGTGATGAAAAGTGTCATGGAGCATTGGTCTGACAAGTTTCTTGGATTATTGTGATAAGAATGGGCATGGCACATTGTGATGACAAGGTCATGGAGCACTGTGATGACAAGGTCATGGATTATTGTGAAGAAAGTTGTCAGGGAGCATTGTGATGAAATATGTCATGTTCCAGTTTGATGACAATATCATGGAGCATTGTGATGCCAATTGTTATGGAGGATTGTTGTGACAAAGTAAAGGAGCATTGTGATGACAAGGGCATGTAGCATTGTGATATAAAGGGCCATTGAGAATTTTAATGCCCTGGTCGTGAAACATTTTGATGAAAAGCGCATGGAGCTTCCTATGACAGGGGTCATGGAGCATTGCGATGACAAGTGCATGGAGTATTTTGTTGACAAGAGCATATAACATTGTGATGTGAAGTGCCATGGAGCATTGTAATGACAAGGACGTGGAGAATTGTGAGGACAAGGGACATTGAGATTTGAGATGACAAGGCATGGAGCATGGTGATGGCAAAACCGTGGAGCATTGTGATGAGAAGACCTTGGGTAATTGTGATGTCGAGCATCATGGAGCACTGTAATGACAAGGGGCATGAAGCATTGTGATGACAGTTGTCAGGGACCAATGTGATGACAGGGGTCATGGAGCAATGTGATGACAAAGGCATGGAGCATTGTGATGACAAGGGCATGGAGCATTGCAATGTCAAGAGAATGGAGAATTGTGATGACAAGAGCATGTAACATTTTGATGAGAAGTGTCATGTAGCATTGTGATGACAAGTACTTGGAAAATTTTGATGACAAGGGACATGGAGCATTTTGATAACCAGGGCATGGATCATTGTGATGACAGGGGTCATGAAGCATTATTATGACAGGGGCCATGGTGCACTCTGACATAAGATATCACTTATGAAGGGAATGTAAACATGGCTACATATGAACTGATTTAGGGAAGAGAACAGAGTCTCAGATTTAGAAAACACTCTATCGCTTGCTTAAGGGGAAAGACAGGTGGGGAGATGCACAAAACAAAAGATTGATATTAGCAAAGGTACCGTTCCATAATCCAAACACAAAAGAGACAAGCCCTACTCCTTCCGCAGTGAACGGAACTCAACATCCCTATTCACCCCAGAGAAATATATCTGACTAGTAAGAATTATAAAACCTATGTATTGATATGTCTCCGTAAGGTAACTAAGTGTGTCTAGTATGACATAAACATGGCAGGGAGAATCAGCTCAAACCTAATATAAAAATGAAATTCAAAACAAAACCTAAAAACAGAACAATTCTTACACAATACCTTCAGGGTCGCTGATGAAACCTGGAATGACCCTATCTACAACGACAGCTGGATGTGGCATAAGGCTGGACACTTGGGACTGAGAGGATTGGTGAGATTGGGTGAGCAAATGTAGACCCTTTAAAGCAATAATGTGTGGCACCCATTCCATGGGTCCCAACAGGCCAGGGTTAAGGGCATATTACTACAGCTATAATATGTACGGGAACCCTAGAGAATGGACACAGTGTGAATACGAAAGGTTTCTAAAACTCAACGAATAGTCCGTCTCCTGGTGCTCCCATTTGACTTTCCAACTGCTTTACTATCAATCTCCCAACTTGGAGAGACAGCACCTTTAACCTCTTGGTTCGCACAGGTTGCCAATTTGGCAGAGGATGAAAGGGAAGAGGGAGACCAGTGAGAGAGTAGCTGTTAGACATTTGTACGGGCACATGTCACTCTTACTTCACGGGAAGAAGAAGAAATAACCAAAGACTCAGCCACCCACCGGGAACCAGTATAGGTTCTGAACCAAAATATTGGACGTGCGTTCAGCTCACAAAAAAAAACGAGTTAAATAATGTAGCTCAGTGCACAACAATTCACAAACAGGCAGAGTAATAAAGGACAACTATCGTCCAACAATCTGTTGAGGGAAGGCAACGAGTCGGACTTGAAAGCGAGGCAGAATAGCAGGAAACAGATTTCAAGAGGTACGTTGGAATCGCATTTAAGGCACAGGAAGAGGGGCACAACATCGACAATGATGCACTTGGCCAAAAAGGGCATATGAATTTTCTCCTGAATATATTCAGGAGAAAACACATACGCACTTTTTGGCCAAGCAAGCATGCTGGCAATGCAAATCTGCACTACAAAGTATCACGTCCCACTTGTCAAAAGGTACATCCACAAAATGGGTAAAAACCAAAAAGGCAAGACAGGCCCTGGAGAACAGGGAGCCTTGTTATGCTCATGGGAGGGATGTAAATTGCCAACTGCCTCTCTGGAGGAGTGCATTGAGTTCCCTAAAACAAGTAAACAACAGAGCTACAGAGCCAAGGGTACTTTCAGTCTGGGGAATATACCTTGGGAAAATTGAAAATCAATAAGACAGAGCCACCCCAAAATTTAGGGCTGCACTGATTACAAGAACCTCAACTTGGGTACAGCTTAAATATCCCAGGAAATATAAATATGGTTTAAAATATTTCGGTAGTTACGTATGATGGAATATCCCTCAGCCATGAAATCAATGTCATAAGACCAGTAGCAGCAAAATGAGTGGATTCAGGTACGATGATTCTAACTGAAATAAGTCACACAGATAAAGAAACTTATCATAAGATATCACTTATGAAGGTCCCCTAAACATGGCTACACATGAACAGAGTTAGGAAAGCGAACAGAGACTCACATTTAGAAAACACTCTTATGCCTGCTTAAGGGGGAATATGAGGTGGGGTGCTGCAGAAAACCAGCGTTTGATATAACCACACGTACCATTTCAAAAACCAACTATGGAATATACAAGACCTACACCTTCCTCAGTGAAAGGAACTCAAAACACGATATTTCCCACAGAGGAATATACCTGACTAGTAAGAATATTAAAACCTATGTATTGATATGTTTCCGTAATGGAATCAAGTGTGTCTAGACAGGCATAATCATTGCAGTGAGTATCAGCTCAAACCCACTATAAAAAGGAATTTCAAAAACAAACAAAAAAAAACATGGAAATTCTTTACAATTCCTTTAGGGGCTCTAATGAAACCTGGAATGACCCTATCTACAATGACATCTGGATATGGCATAAGGCCTGACACTTGGGACTGAGAGGATTGGTGAGTTTGGTTGAGCAAATGCACACCCTTTAAAGCAATAATGTGTGGCACCCATTCCATTTGTCCCAACTCTCCAGGTTGAAGTCAATATAACTACAGGTATAACATGTACGGGAAACCTAGAGAATGCACACACTGTAAATACGAAAGGTTTCTAAAACTCAACAAATAGTCCCTCTCCTGGTGCTCCGGTTTTACTTTCCAACTGCTTTACTATCAATCTCCCAACATGGAGAGACAGACCCTTTATCCTCCTGGTTCACACAGGTTGCCAATTTGGCAGAGGATAAAAGGGAAGAGGGAGAACCAATGAGAGAGTAGCTGTTAGGCACTTGGACGGGCATATGTCACTCTAATTTCCCGGCAGGAAGAAGAATTAACCAAAGTCTCAACCACACACTGGGAACCAGTATAGCTCCTGAAACAAAATTTTGGACTTGCATTCAGCTCACAAAAAACGAGTTGAAAAATGGAGCTCAGCGGCAGAGCAATTCACAATTAGGCATAGTAATAAAAGCCAACTATCGTCCAGAAATCTGTTGAGGGAAGGCATCGAAGCGGACTTGAAAGTGAGGCCGAATAGCAGGAAACAGATTTCAAGAGGTACGTTGGAATCGTCTGTAAAGCACAGGAAGAGGGGCACAACTTCGACAATGATGCACTTTGCCAAAAAGGCCGTATGCATTTTCTCCTGAATATATGCAGGAGAAAACGCATACGCACTTTCTGGCCAAGCAAGCAAGCGGGCAATGCAAATCTGCACTACAAAGAATTATCACTTCCCACTGGTCAAAAGGGACATCCAAAAAATGTGTAAATACCAGAGAGGCAAGACAGGCCCTGGAGAACAGTGAGCCTTGTTATGCTGATGGGCGGGATGTAAATTGCCAACTGCCTCACTGGAGGAGTGCATTGTGTTCCGTAAAACAAGTAAACAACAGAGCTACAGAGCCAAGGGCACTTCCAGTCTACGGAATATACCTTGGGAAAACTGAAAATCAATAAGACAGAGCCACCCCCAAATTTAGGGCTGCACTGCTTACAAGAACCTCAACTTGGGTACACATTAAATATCCCAGGAAATATAAAAATGGCTCCAAAAATTGTGGTACTTACGTACGATGGAATATCCCTCAGCCATGAAATCAATGTCATAAGGCCAGTAGCATCAATATGAGAGGATTCAGGTATGGTGATTCTAAATAAAATAAGTCACACAGGAAAAGAAGCTTATCATAAGATATCACTTATGAAGATCCTGTAAACATGGCTACACATGAACTGAATTAGGAAAGAGAAGAGAGTCTCACATTTAGAAAACATTTTTATGCCTGTTTAAGGGGGAAGGAGAGGTGGGGTGATGCATAAAACCAGTGTTTGATATAAGCACAGGTACCGTTCCAAAAACCAACTATGGAATAGACAAGACCTACCTATAACTTCCTCAGTGAAAGGGATACAAATCCCCATATTTCCCCCAGAGGAATATATCTGACTAGTAAGAAACTAAAAACCTATGTATTGATATATCTCCGTAAGGGAATCAAGTGTGTCTAGACTGGCATAAACATGGCAGCGAGAATCAGCTCAAACACACTATAAAAAGGAATTTCAAAAACAAAACAAAAAAAGAGGGACATTCTTTACAATTCCTTCAGGGTCTCTGATGAAACCTGGAATGTCCCTGTCTACAATGACAGCTCGATGTGGCATAAGGCTGGACACTTGGGACTGAGAGGATTGGTGAGATTGGGTGAGCAAATGCAGACGCTTGAAAGCAATAATGCATGGCACCCATTCCATGGGTCAGAACTCTCCAGGTTTAAGGGAATATTACTACAGATATAAAATGTACAGGAAACCTAGAGAATGGACACACTGTGAATACGAAAGGTTTCTAAAACTCAATGAATAGTCCCTCTCCTGGTGCTCCGGTTTGACTTTCCAAGTGCTTTACTATCAATCTCCCAACTTGGAGTGACAGCGCCTTTAACCTCCTGGTTCTCACAGTTTGCCAATTTGGCAGAGGATGAAAGGGAAGAGGGAGAACCAATGAGAGAGATGCTGTTAGGCATTTGGACGGGCATATGTCACTCTTATTTCCCGGCAGGAAGAAGATTTAACCAAATTTTCAACCACCCTCTGGGAAGCAGTACAGGTTGTGAACCAAAATTTTGCACATGCGTTCACCTCACAAAACATGAGTTTAAATATGGAGCTCAAGGGCACAGCATTTCACAAACTCGCAAAGTAATAAAGGACAACTATCATCCAAAAATCTGTTGAGGGAAGGCAACGAGGCCGACTTGAAAGTGAGGCAGAATAGCAGGAAACAGATTTTAAGAAGTACGTTGGAATCTCCTGTAAGGCACAGGAAGAGGGGCACAACTTCGACAATGATGCACATGGCCAAAAAGGGCGTATGCATTTTCTCCTGAATATATGCAGGAGAAAACGCATACGCCATTTTTGGCCAAGCAAGCAAGCAGGCAATGAAATCTGCACTACAAAGAAGTATCACTTCCCACCATTAAAAAGGGACATCCACAAAATGTGTAAATACCAGAAAGGCAAGACAGGCCCTGGAGAACAGGGAGACTTTTTATGCTGATGGGTGGGATGTATATTGCCAACTGCCTCTCTGGAGGAGTGCATTGTGTTCCCAAAAACATGTAAACAACAGAGCTACAGAGCCACGGGCACTTCCAGTCTAGGGAATATACCTTGGGAAAATTGAAAATCAATAAAACACAGCCACCATCAAATTTAGGGCTGCACTGCTTACAAGAACCTCAATTTGGGTATACCTTAAATATCCCAGGAAAGATAAAAATGGTTCAAAAAATTGTGGTACTTACGTACGATGGAATATCCCTCAGCCATGAAATCAATGTCATAAGACCAGTAGCAGCAAAATGAGTGGATTCAGGTACGATGATTCTAAGTGAAATAAGTCACACAGAAAAAGAAGCTTATCATAAGATAACACTTATGAAGATCCTGTAAACATGGCTACACATGAACTGAGTTAGGAAAGAGAACAGAGTCTCACATTTAGAAAACACCCTTATGCCTGCTTAAGGGGGAAGGAGAGGTGGGGTGATGCATAAACCAGAGTTTTATATGAGCACAGATTCCGTTCCAAAAACCAACTATGGAATAGACAAGACCTACCTATACCTTCCTCAGTGAAAGGGACTCAAAACCCCATATTTCCCGGAGAGGAATGTATCTGACTATTAAGAATCTTAAAACATATGTATTAATATGTCTCTGTAAGGGAATCAAGTGAGTCTAGAGAGCCATAAACATGGCAGCGAGAATCAGCTCAAACCCCCTATAAAAAGGAATTTCAAAAACACAACAAAAAAACAGGGAAATTCTTTACAATTCCTTCAGGGTCTCTGATGAAACGTGGAATGACACTGTCTACAATGACAGCTTTATGTGGCATAAGGCTGGACACTTGGGACTGAGAGGATTGGTGAGATTGGGTGAGCAAATGCAGACCCTTTAAAGAAATAATGCATGGCACCCATTCCATGGGTCCCAACTCTCCAGGTTGAAGGGAATATTACTACAGCTATAACATGTACGGGAAACCTAGAGAATGGACACACTGTGAATACAAAAGGTCTCTAAAACTCAACGAATAGTCCCTCTCCTGGTGCTCCAGTTTGACTTTCCAACTGCTTTACTATCAATCTCCCAACTTGGAGAGACAGCCCCTTTACCCTCCTGGTTCTCACAGGTTGCCAATTTGGCAGAGGATGAAAGGGAACAGGGAGAACCAATCAGAGAGTAGCTGTTAGGCATTTGGACGGGCATATGCCACTCTAATTTCCTGGCAGGAAGTAGAATTAACCAAAGTTGCAACCACCCACAGGGAACCAGTATAGGTCTTCAACCAAAATATTGGACTTGCATTCAGCTCACAAAAAACGAGTTGAAAAATGGAGCTCAGTGGCAGAGCAATTCACAAACTGGCAGAGTAATAAAGGACAACTATAGTCCAGAAATCTGTTGAGGGAAGGCAACGAAGTGGACATGAAACTGAGGCCGAATAGCAGGAAACAGATTTCAAGAGGTACGTTGGAATCACCTGTAAAGCACAGGAAGAGGGGCACAACTTCGACAATTATGCACTTGCCCAAAAATGGTGTATGCATTTTCTCCTGAATATATGCAGGAGAAAACGCATACACCCTTTTTGGCCAAGAAAGCAAGAAGGCAATGCAAATCTGAACTACAAAGAAGTATCACTTCCCACCAGTCAAAAGGGATATCCACAAAATATGTAAAAACCAGAAAGGCAAGACAGGCCCTGGAGAACAGGGAGCCTTGTTATGCTCTTGGGCGGGATGTAAATTGCCAACTGCCTCACTGGAGGAGTGCATTGTGTTCCCTGAAACAAGTAAAAAACAGAACTACAGAGCCAAGGGCATTTCCAGTCTAGGGAATATACCTTGGGAAAACTGAAAATCAATAAGACAGAGCCACCTTCAAATTTAGGGCTGCACTGCTTACAAGAACCTCAACTTGGGTACACCCGAAATAACCTAGGAAAGATAAAAATGGTTCATAAAATAGTGGTACTTACGTACGATGGAATATCCCTCAGCCATGAAATCAATGTCATAAGACCAGTAGCAGCAAAATGAGTGGATTCAGGTACGATGATTCTAAGTGAAATAAGTCACACAGAAAAAGAAGCTTATCATAAGATATCACTTGTGAAGATCCTGTAAACATGGCTACACATGAACTGAGTTAGGAAAGAGAACAGAGTCTCACATTTAGAAAACACCCTTATGCCTGCTTAATGGGGAAGGAGAGGTGGGGTGATACATAAAACCAGAGTTTGATATAAGCACAGGTACCGTTCCAAAAACCAAGTACGGAATAGACAAGACCTACACATTCCTCAGTGAAAGGGACTCAAAACCCCATATTTCCCGCAGAGGAATATATCTGACTAGTAATAATCTTAAAACCAATATACTGATATGTCTCCGTAAGGGAATCAAGTGAGTCTAGAGAGCCATAAACATGGCAGCAAGAATCAGCTCAAACCCACTATAAAAAGGAATTTCAAAAACAAAACAAAAAAACAGGGAAATTCTTTACAATTCCTTCAGGGTCTCTGATGAAACCTGGCATGAACCTATGTACAACTACAGCTTGATGTGGCATAAGGCTTGATACTTGGGACTGAGAGGATTGGTGAGACTGGGTGAGCAAACACAGACCGTTTAATGCAATAATGCTTGGCCTCCATTCCATGGTTCCAAACTCTCCAGGTTGAAGGGAATATTACTACAGCTAAAACATGTACGGGAGACCTAGAGAATCGAAACACTGTGTATAGAAAAGTTTTCTAAAATTCAACTAATTGTCCCTCTCCTGGTGCTCCAGTTTGACTTTCCAACTGCTTTACTATCAATCTCCCAACTTGGAGAGACAGCCCCTTTCTCCTCCTGGAAAACACAGGATGCCAATTTGGCAGAGGATGAAAGGGAAGAGGGAGAACCAATGAGAGAGTACCTGTTAGGCATTTGGACGGGCACATGTCACTCTAATTGCCTGGCACGAAGAAGAATTAACCAAAGTCTCAGCCACCCAACGGGAACCAGTATAGGTCCTGAACCAAAAGTTTGGACTTGCGTTCAGCTCACAAAAACGAGATAAAAAATGGAGCTCAGGGGCACAGCACTTCACAAACTGGCAGAGTAATAAAGGACAACTATCGTCCAAAAATCTGTTGAGGGAAGGCAACGAGGCGGACTTGAAAGCGAGGCAGAATAGCAGGAAACAGATTTCAATAGGTACGTTGGAATCGCCTTTAAAGCACAGGAAGGGGGGCACAACTTCGAAAATGATGCACTTGGCCAAAATGGGCGTATGCATTTTCTCCTGAATATATTCAGGAGAAAACTCATACGCACTTTTTGGCCAAGCAAGCAAGCGGGCAATGCAAATCTGCAGTACAAAGAAGTATTCCTTCCCACTGGTCCAAAGGGACATCGGCAAAATGTGTAAAAACCAGAAAGGCAAGAGAGGACCTGGAGAACAGGGAGCCTTGTTATGCTTATTGGGGGGATGTAAGTTGGCAACTGCCTCTCTGGATGAGTGCACTGTGTTCCCTAAAACAAGTAAACAACAAAGCTACAGAGCCAAGGGCACTTCCAGTCTAGGGAATATACCTTGGGAAAACTGAAAATCAATAAGACAGAGAAACCCCAAAATTTAGGGCTGCACTGCTTACAAGAACCTCAACTTGGGTACACCTGAAATATCCCAGGAATGTTAAAAAATTTACAAAAAATTGTGGTACTTACGTACGATGGAATATCCCTCAGCCATGAAATCAATGTCATAAGACCAGAAGCAGCAAAATGAGTGTATTCAGGTTTGATGATTCTAAGTGAAATAAGTCACACAGAAAAAGAAACGTATGATAAGATATCAATTATGAAGATCCTGTAAACATGGCTACACATGAACTGAGTTAGGAAAGAGAACAGAGTCTCACATTTAGAAAACACTCTTATGCCTCCTTAAGGGGGTAGGAGAGGTGGGGTTTTGCATAAAATCAGAGTTTAATATTAAAACAGGCACCGTTCCAAAAACGAACTTCAGAATAGACAAGATCTACACCTTCCTCAGTGAAAGGGATTCAACAACCCATACTTCCTGCAGAGGAATATATCTGACTAGGAAGAATCTTAAAACCTATGTATTGGTATGTCTCCTTAAGGGAATCAAGAGTGTCTAGACTGGCATAAACATGGCAGTGAGAATCATCGAAAACACACTATTAAAAGGAATTTCAAAAAAAAAACGGAAATTCTTTACAATTCCTTCAGGGTCTCTTATGAAACCTGGAATGACCCTATCTACATGACAGCTGGATGTGGCATAAGGCTGGACCCATGGGACTGAGAGTATTGGTGAGATTGTGTGAGCAAATGCAGACCCTTTAAAGCAATAATGCATGGCACCCATTCCATGGGTCCCATGTCTCCAGGTTGAAGGGAATATTACTACAGCTATAACATGTACGTGAAACCTAGAAAATGGGCACACTGTGAATACGAAAGGTCTCTAAAACTCAACGAATAGTCCCCCTTCTGGTGCTTCGTTTTGACATTCCAACTGCTTTACTATCAATCTCCCAAGTTGAAGAGACAGCACCTTTTACCTCCTGGTTCTCACAGGTTGCCAATTTGGCAGAGGATGAAAGGGAAGAGGGAGAACCAATGAGAGAGTAGCTGTTAGGCATTTGGACGGGCACGTGTCACTCTTAAATCCCGTGCGGAAGAAGAATTAACCAAAGTCTCCGCCACCCACCGGGAACCAGTAGAGTTCCTGAACCAAAATTTTGGAGTTGCATTCAGCTCACACAAAACGTGTTAAAAATTGGAGCTCAGGGGCACAGCACTTCACAAACTGACAGAGTAACAAAGGACAACTATCGTCCAAAAATCTGTTGAGGGAAGGCAACGAGGCGGAGTGGAAAGCGAGGCAGAATAGCAGGAAACAGATTTAAATAGGTACGTTGGAATCGGCTTTAAAGCACAGGAAGAGGGGCACTACTTCGACAATGATGCACTTGGCCAAAAAGGGCGTATGCGTTTTCTCCTGGATATATCCAGGAGAAAACGCATACGCCCTTTTTGGCCAAGCAAGCAAGCGGGCATTGCAAATCTGCACTCCAAAGAAGTATCACTTCTCACCAGTCAAAATGCATATCCACAAAATGGATAAAAACCAGAAAGGCCAGACAGGCCCTGGAGAACAGGGAGCCTTGTTATGCTGATGGGCGGCATGTAAATTGCCAACTGCCTCACTGGGGGAGTGCATTGTGTTCCATAAACAAGTAAACAACCGAGCTACAGAGCCAAGGGCACTTCCAGTCTAGGGAATATACCTTGGGAAAACTGAAAATCAATAAGACAGAGCCACCCCAAAATTTAGGGCTGCACTGCTTACAAGAACCTCAACTTGGATACACCTTAAATATCCCAAGAAAGATTAAAATGGTTCAAAAAATTGTGTTACTTACATACGATGGATTATCCCTCAGCCATGAAATCAATGTCATAAGACCAGTAGCAGCAAAATGAGTGGATTCAGGTACGATGATTCTAAGTGAAATAAGTCACACAGAAAAAGAATCTTATCATAAGATATCACTTATGAAGTTCCTGTAAACATGGCTACATATGAACTGAGTTAGGAAAGATAACAGTTTACTGAATCTTATCATAAGATATCACTTATAGTGGGAATGTACACTTGGCTATGAATGATCTGAATTACAAACACAACAGAGTCACACACTTAGAAAAGAATATTCTCCCTGCTTAAGAGGAAAGGTGAGGTGGGTTGATGCATAAAACCACAGTTTTAAATTAGCACAGATACCGTTACATAAACCAAGTATGTAATAGACATCACCTACTCCCCGCACAATGAACTCGACTCAACACCCCCTATTCATTGCAGAGGAATATATCTGACTCCAAGAATTTTAAAACATATGTATTATCATGTCTCCATAAAGGCGTCGTGTGTGTGTATAATGGCATGAACACAACACTGTAATTCAGCTAAACACCCTTATAAAAATAAATTTCAAAAGCAAAATGCAAAAACAGCGAAACAGAGGGAAAGCCTTAAGAATTACGTTCAGGGCCTGTGATGCAACATGGATTGTCCACCTTTACACTCACAGCTGAATGAGACATAAAACTGGACACTTGGGGCTGACAAGATTGTTGAGGTTTTGTGAGCAAAAGAACACCACATTTAGCAATACTGTGTACTACCCATTCTAGTGGTCCCAACTCTCCAAGTTTGAGGGAATCCTCCTACAGTTAAAGCATGCATGGGAAACCAAGTGGATGGTACACTGTGTAATTGGGAAAGTTTTCTAAAAGGTACCTCATTTTTCCATTTGTCGTGCTCGGCTTCGCCATTCCATCTGCATTACTAAAAATCTCCCCACTTGGAGTGTCAGCGCCTTTACCCTCCTGTTATGCACAGTTTGCAAATTGTGCAGAGGATGAACAGGAAGAGGGGAAACAAATGAGAGATTAGCTGTAGGTGTTTGGATGGTCACATGTCACTCTAGTTTCCCATCAGGAAGAATAATTAACCAAAGGCTCAGCCTGATACCCCGGAACCAGACTAGGGCCTACAGCCATGTTGCGGTATTGCAGCCAGCTCACAAAGAGGCGAGTTGAAAAATGGAAATCAGGGGCACAGCAATTCACAAACTTGCAGAGTTATAAAGGACAACTATCATCCAGAAATATATTGAGGTAAGGCAGTGAAGAGGATTTGAATGCAAGGCAGAATTGAAGGAAAGAGATTTCAAGAGGTAGATTGGAGTTGTCTTTAAAGCACTTGAAAAGCGACAGAATTTCGACAATGTTGCCCTTGGCCAAAAAGGGATTATGTGTATTTTCTTGAATAAATTCGGGAAAAAATGCATATGCCCTTTTTGGCCAAGCAAGCCATCAGGCATTGCAAATCCACACTACATAGAAGTGTCCCTTACCTCCAGTCAAAAGGGCCATCCACAAATAGTGTAAAAACCACAAATGCAGGACAGGCCATGGAGAAAAGGGAGCCTGGTTACACTGATGGTCAGGATGTAAATCGCCAACAGCCTCTCTGGAGAACTGTATGTTGTTTTCTAAAACAGAGCTACAGAGCATAGCACACTTCCACTCATGGTCGTGTATTTTGGGAAAACTAAAAATCCACAACACACAGCCAGCCCAAAGTTTAGGGCTGCTCTGTTTACAAGAACCTCGACTTCGGTACACTTTAAATATCCCAGGAACGGGAAAAAAATGGATATAGATGTTGCGGTACTTATATACAATGGAATGTCACTCAGACATAAAATCAATGTCATAAGGCCAATAGCAGCATAATAAGTGGCTTTAGGTATGATGATGCTAAGTGAAATGAGCCACAAAGAAAAAAAATATTGTAATATATCACTTATAGAGGGAATGTAAACATGGCTACACATGAACTGAATTTCAAATGTGAACAGAGTTACACATTTAGAAAACACACTTATTCCTCCTTAAGGGGAAAGGTGACGTGGGGTGATGTGTAAAAGCAGAGTTTGAAATGAGCACAGATCCCATTCCATATACCAAATATGTAATAGACAAGACCTACTCCTTTCTCAATGAACTGGACACAAAACACCCTATTCACTGAAGAGGAATATATCTGACTGGTAATAACCTTGAAACCTATGTATTTATATGTCTCCATAATGGAATCAAGTTTATGTAGATTGGCATAAACACAGATCAATGGAACAGGACAGAAAGCCCAGAGATAAACCTACATACCTATGGCTATCTCATCTATGACAAAGGAGCTAAGGATATACAATGGAGAAAAGACAGTCTCTTCAGTAATTGGTGCTGGAAAAACTGGACCCCTACACATAAAAGAATGAAATTAGAACACTCCATAACACCATACACAAAAATAAACTCTAAATTGTTTAGAGATCTAAATATAAGACCAGACACTATAAAACACTTAGAGGAAACCATAGGCAGAACACTCTATGACATAAATCACAGCAAGATCCTTTTTGACCCACCTCCTAGAGAAATGGAAATAAAAACAGAAATCAACAAATGGGACCTAATGAAACTTAAAAGCTTTTACACAGTACAGGAAAACATAAACAAGATGCAAAAACAACCCTCAGAATGGGAGAAAATATTTTCAAATGAAGCAATTGACAAATGATTAATCTCCTAACTTTACAAGCACTGCATGTAGCTCAATATCACAAAAACAAACAACCCAATCCAAAAACGGGCAGAAGACCTAAATAGACATTTATCCAAAGAAGATATAAAGATAACCAAGAAACACATGAAAGGATGTTGAACATTACTAATCATTAGAGAAATCTAAATCAAAACTACCCTGAGGTATCACCTCACAGCAGTCAGAGTGGCAATCATCAAAAAAATCTACAAAACAATAAATGCTGGAGAGGTCTTTATTGGAGAAAAGGGAACACACTTGCACTGTGGGTGGGAATGTAAATTGATATGGGCACTAGGGAGAACAGTACGGAGGTTCCTTTAAATAACTAACAATAGAAGTACCATATAACACAACAATCCAACTACTGGGCATTTGCCTTGTGAAAACCATAATTCAAAAAGAGTTATGTACAAAAATGTTCATTGCAGCTCTATTTACAATAGTCAGGACATGGAAGCAACCTAAGTGTCCATCGACAGATGAATGTTTAAAGAAGATCTGGCACATATATACAATGGAGTATTACTCAGCCATAAAAAGAAGCAAAACTGAGTTATTTGATCTGAGGTGGATGGACTTAGAATCTGTCCTACACAGTGAAGTAAGTCAGAAATGGAAAAACAAATACTGTATGTTAACAGAGATATATGGAATCTAATGAAGAAAAAAAAAAGATTTTGAAGAACCTAGTGGCAGGACAGTATTAAGGACACAGACATAGAGAAAGGACTTGAGGACACCGGAAGGGGGATGGGTAAGCTGGGACGAAGTGAGAGAGTGGCATGGACATAAATACATTACCAAATGTAACACCGATAGGTACTGGGAAGCAGCCACATAGAACAGGGAGATCAGCTCGGTGCTTTGTGACCACATAAAGGGGTGGGATATGGGGTGTGAGAGGGAGATGCAAGAGGGAGGGGATCTGGTGATATTTGTATATGTATAGCTCATTCATTTTTTTATACAGCAGAAATGAACACTCCATTGTAAATCAATTACACTCCAATAAACGTGTAAAAGGAAAAAAAAAAGAAAGCACAGGGATAAACCTCCACATCTATGGTCAACTAATCTATGACAAAGGAGGCAAGACTATACAATGGAGATAAGACAGTCTCTTCAATCATTGGTGCTGGGAAATATGGACAGCTACATGTAAAAGAATGAAATTAGAACACTCCCCAACACCATACAAAAAATATATTCAAAATGGATTATAGACCTTAATGTAAGACCGGATAGTATAAAACTCTGAGAGGAAAACTTACGAAGGATACTCTGACGTAAATCACAGCAAGATCTTTTTTGATCCACCTCCTATAGTAATGAAATAAAAAAGAAAACTAAACAGATGGGACCTAATGGAACGTAAAAGCTTTTGCAAAGCAAAGGAAACTACAAACAAGTCAAAAAGACAACCCTCAGAATGGCAGAAAATATTTTTAGACGAATCAATGGACAAATGATTAATCTCCAATATATATAAACAGCTCATGCAGCTCAATATTAATAAAACAAACAACCCAATACAAAAATGGAAGAAGATATAAATAGACATTTCTTCCAAGAAGACATAGAGGTGGAGAGTACGCACATGAAAATCTGCTCAATATCACTAATTATTAGAGAAATGGAAATGGAAACTACAATGAGGTGTCATGTCACACCTGTTAGAATGGGCATCAACAGAGAATCTACAAACAACAAATGCTGGAGAGGGTATGGAGGAAAGGAACCTTCTTCCACTATTGTTGGGAATGTAAATTGATACAGTCTCTATGGGGAACAGTATGGAGGTTCCTTAAAAAAGTAAAAATAGAATTACCATATAATCCAGCAATCCCACTACTGGGCATATACCCAGAGAAAACCATAATTCAAAAAGACACATTCACCACAATGTTCACTGCAGCACTATTTACAAAAACCAGGTAATGAAAGCAACCTAAGTGCCCACAGACGGACGAATGGATAAAGATGTGGTACATATATACAATGGAATATTACTCAGCCATACATAGGAATGAAATTGGGTCATTTGTAGAGACCTTAATGGATCTAGAGACTGTCATACGGAGTGAAGTAAGTCAGAAAGAGAAAAACAAATATTGTATATTAATGCATATATGTGGAACCTAGAAAAATGGTACAGATGAACCGGTTTGCAGGGCAGAGATAGAGACACAGATGTAGAGAACAAACATATGGACACTAAGGGGGAAACACCATGTGAGGGTGGTGGTGGGATGAATTGGGAGACTGGGATTCACATATGCACACTTATATGTATAAAATAGATATCCATGAAGAACCTGCTGTTTAAAAGAAATAATTTAAAAAAATAAAAATAAATAGCATTTAATAAAAGAAAACAGAAAAAAAGTATTTCCCTTCACATAGACGTCTTTATATTAATGCATTATTTCCATGTTTATATCTGCAAATTAAAAAATGAGGAATAAATAAAATCTACCTTGAACCAAAAAGAAAAAAAAGAAAAAAAAAAAAAAAACGGAACCCACCAGTTATACAGAGGAAAATCGTATCAGGGCACTTGCTCCAGTGGTAAAAAATTCTTAAGTTGGTCAGAGGTGGGAAATCGTCTCCCATGCACTCAGCAGAGCTCCCCCCGACAAGGAGCATCCTCATTGCAAAGCTGGGGGACTGTGTCGAGGCGTCTGTGAGTAAATGTGAGCTGAGCCCCAGTCCTGCTGCAGCTGAACTCTTCCCACCCTTTCCAGGTAAAACACCTGAATATGTACAAGCACTTGCAAGCCTAGAGGAAGGGCTGTGGAGCCACACCAGCGACAGCACGCAGGCCGACTTGGTGCCTGCAGGCCAGTCAGGATGGTCCTGGCCCCAGATGCTCTTCTGGAAGCTTTCCATTTCCCTGCCTGAGATACCCCTCCTGCCACGGCCCCCACTGCTTTTTTACTTCCTCACCTCTGCCTGGGGAGAAATTCAAGAGGCAGGTATGGATGACACATCCTCTTCTTTAGCAGGTGGCAGCCTAGCAACTCCTATGGAAAGTCCAGCAGAGCCCCACTCACACTGGGCCACCCACAAAGCCACAGCCCCTCACTCCCTACCAACACCCCAGCCCCGACACTGCTGACGGGGCAGAGAATATGGCGTCAGGCACAGCTACAGGGGCTCTTGCTGACTGGAGAGGTGTTTATATTGACCTCAACCCAGGCACACCTGGGGAGGGCAGGCAGGCAGTGTCAGGCTGCCCAAATCAGCCAATCCTCACCCCTCAGGGGCTCACAGTAGCAGAAAATGAACCTTGCTAAACGGGCCAGACCCAAGGAACAGGTGTGGGCCCTAGAGAGTCAGGCTAGACAAGGGGCTGCAGCTGCGGCTTGTTTTCTTATCATTTTATCTGGTCCATGAGTGAAAAACAACTTCAAGAAGACCCTATCCTAATGAGAGGAACCCAGGAGTCAGGGAGAGGAGTAATGGTGGGTGGAGACAGAGGCCTGGTGCCCTGGCTGCAGTGGAAGTGTCTGGAAGACCAGGCAGAGAGAGACTGCACAGAGTGATAGCCAGGGTCACAGACCTGTCAGAGCTGCTGTTTGTTAGTTCAAGTCCTGCTCTGAGGTGTTCTGTGTCAGCTGTGAGCGACAGGTGAGCTGGGGGTTCTCTGCAAGGTGGGCTATGTGCACAGTTTCTGTGTGTCCAGCCTTGCTTGGGTACCTGCCCAGGGGAGCTCTGTATCCTGGGAAGGGCCTGACTATGAGAGCCCCATGGGCTGCTGGGTAGCTGCACAGGGGAGCTCCATACCCAGGAAGGGACTTGAACACGAGAGCCCCGTGGGCTGTAGGGATGGGTGGTGCATCTAAGGTGAGCTCCATATACTGGGATTGGCCTGACCACGAGAGCCCCATGGGCTGCTGGAGACCTGGTAAAGGATATCAGGACAGTCAGTGAAGCCACCGAGGATATACATCCAGTAGCTCCTATTTCCTACACCCTGCTGCTCATTCTACCATCCACCAGGCCATGGCATTCTGTATTAGACTTCAATGATGCCTTCTTCTGTATTCCATTCATCTCAGAGTCACAAGAATTTTTGGCTTGTGAGTGGCAGGACACAACATGCAACAAAACCAATAATGTTGGGCCGTCCTGCCCCAACGGTACAAAAATCCCCACACCATCATTGGGGAAATGACCTCTAAAGACCTAAACGTTCTACCTCTGTAAAAGGAACCCTCCTTCAATATGCAGATGACATTCTGATCGCCAGGCCTACTAAAGACGCCTCTGAACTACCTAGCCAAGAAAGGATAGAAGGTGTCCAAGAAAAAGGCTCAAATATCACAGGCTCAGGTGACATGCCTGGGCTTCATTCTCACAGATATTCAGAGAAACGCATCCCACGATAGGGAAGAAGCCATTTGCAGCCTTACCTCTTCTAAAACTAGAAGACAGCTTAGGGGTTCCTGGGGAGGCCAAGGTTTTCTGCATCTGGATCCCTAACTACAGTCTAATAGCTGGGCCTCTACATGAAACACTGACACGAAAAGATGATGATCCTTTTGTATAGAATCCAGAAGCGGCCTTTCAAGAATGGAAAGAGCAGTCAATTCAGACCCTTGCCCAGGAACTCCCTAATTTAGCTAAACCCTTTGACCTTTACATACCCGGTCAATGGTTAATTGCCCTTGGAGCCTTAGTGCAAAAACTGGGACCACTTGAAATGGAGCAACACAAGAATGCCCTTCAGGTATGATAAACTATGGTCACCAAGGCCTTTGCCCACTGACCCATCAGGCCATGATACTGGGGTATCTAAAAAGCTGGAAATCAGCAGCCTGCAAGGCCAGCTCCCTCCTAAGGGAAAAGGACCCCACGTCATGATCCTAACCACCCATCATGCCCTGAAGTTGCAGGGGTCGCTCTGTGGACACACTGACCTCGAGTGAGGAGGCCCTCCAACTCCAACCTCCAGAGAGAAAAATGGGGGCAACGGGCCCCCAAGATGACTCGTGTGACCATCACTTGACCTGGAGTTTCTCTCAGAAAACAAGAAGACTGTGCCGCGAAAGAGCAGACTACTGCTTGCAGGACTTACTGCACCCAGAGGGGAGCTAATAAGCTTGGCGGGGGAAACGTATATCACGCTTTCACCATAGAAAACCCTACAGACACCGCGGTGATGTTGGCCAATATGACCGGCAGGACTGCTGGCTACTTCTAAAGGCCGTTGACTCAGTGGACGTCATGGTCCTGGATCACCACTGACCCTGGACTGTCTGGGAGTTGTGCGGGCAGGGTTCTGACACATGGTGTTGTTTGTACATTAATTCAGGGACCTAATTAAAGAAAGCACAGACTACTGGTCAGAGCATCTAGGCTGGCAAAAACCGTCAGCCTAAGGTCGCCAAACAAATGTGGGGTGGGGTGAAACCTGCCACCACAGCATCTCTGCGCATCTCTTTCCTGGACCCTTAAAGGTCATTAGAATCTATAACACTTCCAATGCTGGTGCTCAGGCGGACGAGAAGTGAGGCAGGAGGCCTTGGGACAATCAACCTCACCTGGAGGCTGGTGGGGAGACGTTTTGCCCCTCCCCTCAGGTACCAGGGCTCCCACCACAGCATGAAGCAGTTACAAAAGAGGGGTCTGCACCCTCAACACCCCAAGAATGAGGAACAGAACAAAAAGCAGAGGAGAGGTTCATCTCCGGCAACGTTCATTAAAAATTCCTGGGAGATAAAAAGAGAATCTGGGCAATAAAATAAAGTCTAACCTGCTTTTCCTTTGTGCTTTGTCTAATTTCACGTGCTCCTAGGGTTCCGCATGCAGAGGTCCCACACCCGGCACTTCAGACCCGATTTCCTAGTGCAGAATGGCTGGGTCGACACCTCAGCTAGTGGGGTCACATGTGGACTCCACGGCATAGAGCCTGAGCTGCAGCCAACCCAGCCCTCGAGGGCTCCATCCCCTCCCTCCCACTGACGCTGCTGGGATCCCTACACAGCAGCCTAGCCCACAGCCCGTGGGGGACTGCACGCTCTCACCTCTCCATTCTGTTTTCAAAATAATGTTTCCTTTGCTTCTGAAGCAAACTCAGTCTTGATTTCTTGGCTCCAATGACACTGGGCACGGGGACTCCTGTTGGGGTCCACTCTGGAGGATCAGTAACAGAAATTGAGAACATTGTAACTTCAATGAACAGATGTGTGAGCCAAACTGTAGTTAACATAGAGCAGTGTATAATGCTCGGGTAAAATAAGATGTTTCTAAGACTTACATTTGATATTTCCATCACTTTACTATAAGCAAGTTCAGTGAAGACGTCTGTCTTATTTGTCAGGTCAACATTAGAGAAATGAAGTGATTTATTTCCATGGATGTACATCGAATACTCTTGGCTGAAGCTTCAATCTTGTTTTGAATGCTTTTCCATTGAAAAGGATACCTCTCTTTCAGCTCCCCCATTTCTGAGAAGTATAAAATCTTATAATTTATTATTACCAAAGGGGAAAGGTAGGAAAAGGGATAAATTAACAGTTTGGGATTAACACATACACACTGCTATGTATAAAATAGATCATCAACAAGGAACTACTGTATAGCACAGGGAACTACACTGAATATTTTGCAATAACCTATAAGGGGAAATAATCTGAAAAAGAATCGATATTTTTATTGACATCATCTATCAATGACAGATAAAATGTAACCTAAGCAAGGCCGATGGTGAACGCTTCTGACCCTGAAGATTTCAATCATCTAAAGTTTGGGCTCTGCCTATTTCCCAAGGCCTTTAATGGACATACGTGTAGCTGTAGCTTAAAAATTCCCCAGTTTGGGGTACGGGGAGGCACTGATTTGGAAAAATCCCTGGTGTTCTCCTTCCATGCACGGGACCCTTCCTACAGCTAAAACATGCCTGTCACACCTACAGGATGGTACACCGTTTGATCGGAAAGAGTTTGGAAAAGGCACCTCATCTCCTCATCGCCTGGTGCTCGGGTTCACCCCTCCAGCATATTTCCAAACAATCTCCTAACTTGGGGATATCAGCACCGTTAACATCCTGTTGCACACAGTTTGGAATTTGTCCAGAGGATGAAGCGGAAGGATGAGAAAAATTTAGAGACAAGTCTTAGGTGTTCGAACAGGCACATGCCACTCTAATTTCCAATCTGGAAGACAAATTCATCAAAGGCTAGAATTGCCCACGGAAACAGAATAGGGCTAGAGGAAATCCCGCTGTTTTGTGTCCAGTTTCCAAAAACACAAGTTGAAAAATGGAACTCAGGGGCACTAAAATTCATGAAACTGCAGAGTTGAAAATATCTATCATCAAAAAATGTCTTGAGGTACGTCACAGAAAAGGAGTTGTAAGCAAGGGAGAGTGGCAGGAAACAGATTTGAAGAGGTAGAAAGGACTCCGCATTAAAGCACAAGAAAAGGGGCTGAACATCGCCAATGATGCAGTTGGCCCAAAAGGGCGTATGCATTTTTTCTGAATATATTCAAGTAAAGGCCATACACACTTTTTATCCAACCAAACAGGTGTGCACTGGAAATCAATACTACAAAATGTATCACTTCACATCAGTCAGATGGGCCATCCACATAAAGTGTAAACACCAGAAATGCAGGACAGGGCGAGGAGAAATGGGAGCCCTGTGAGGCTGATAGTGGAAATGTAATTTGCCAATGGCCACTCTGGAGAAGTGTATTGTGTTTGCTAAGACATCTAAAAGATGAGCTACAGAGCATAGTGCACTTGCACTCATGGGAGTATACCTTGGGAAAAACATAAATGGACAGAAAACAGGCACCCCAACGTTTACCACCTCTCTGTTAAAAGGGCCTCCACTTGGATATAACCTAAATGTCCCTGGAAGGATAAAATGGATAAAAGAGATGGAGTACTTATGTAGAGTGGAATATTACTCATCCCGAAATCAATGAAATAAGGCCAGTTGGAACAACTCTGGAGGAGTTACATACGATCATTCTAAGTGACATATGTCAGAAAGAAAGAGACACATATCATAAGATGTCACTTAAAGGTGGAATCAAACATGGCTACACATGAAATAAACTACAAAACAGAAACATAGTCAAATATGTAGAAAATAGACATAAGGCTGCTATATGGGAAAGGTGGGGAATGGTGAGGTATTATCCAGGAGGTTGAAATTAGCAAAGATACCATTCCAAGTACCAAATTGAATAACTGACAAGGCCTACACTGTACCTCAAAGAACTGCACTCAGCCCACTCAAGTCACTGGACAATAATACATATGACTCGTAAGCATCTGAAAAATAATTTATTGTTGTCTCACAGTACATGAATCAAGTGGACGTACAGCAGCAAAAAACAGAGCTTTGAAAATCAGCTGTAACCAGTATAAAAATAAATTTAAAAATATTTATAAAGACGGTGAGACCGACAAAAATTCTTACAACTTTTGTTGAAGGGCTACGATGTAACATGGATTGAACACATGTAGACCCACAGCAGGATGATATAAAAGGCTGGAAGCTATGCACGCTAAGAGATGTTAGAGAGGCTGGGTGAGGAAATGCAGACCTTTTAAAGTAATACTGCCTGGTACCCATTCCATGGGTCCCAAATCGGCAGGTTCAAGGGAATCTTCTGACAGCGAAAACATGCCTGTGAAACCGAGATGAATGTACACCATGTGCTCAGGAAAGGTGTCTAAAATGCACCTCATTTTTGATCTCCTGGTGCTGGGGTTCGCCATTCCAGCCACATTATTAACAATCTCCCCTCTGGGAGAATCAGCACCTTTAACCTCCTGTTTCACACATTTTGCAATTTGTGCAGAGGATAAATGAGAAGAGGGGGAACCAATGAGAGATTAGCTGTAGGAGTTTTGACAGGCACATGTCACTCTAATTTCCCATTAGGAACAAGAATTAACCAAAGGCTCAGCCTGCCTCCTCAGAACCAGAATATGGCCAGAAGCAATCCAATGGTTTGGCGGCGAGCTCACAATAAAAGCGAGTTGCAAAATGGAGCTCAGGAGCAGACAGTTCAAAGACCTGCAAAGATATAAATGATAACCAACGTCCAAAAATATATTCAGGTAAGGCAACGAAGGGGATCTGAATGAGAGGCAGAATTGCAGGAAACATTTTTCAAAAGGTAGATTGTACTCACATTTAAAGCATATGAAAAGCAGCAGAATTTCTAAAATGATGCAGTTGGGCAAAAGGGTGTATGCCTTTTTTTCGTGAATATCTTCAGGAAAAAAACACATACAGAGTTTTTGGCCAACCAAGCAAGCGGGAAATGCAAATCCGCACAACAAAGAAGTCTCAATTTCCACTGCTCAGAAAGGCCATCCAAAAAATGTGTACAAACCCGAAATGCTGGAGAGGCCATGGAGAACAGGGAGCCTAGTCACGCTGATGGGTGGGGTATAAATATCCAAGAGCCACTCTGAAGAAGTGTATGCTGTTTCCTAAAACATTTAAATACAAAGCCCCCGAGCAAAGGGGACTTCAACTCATAGACATATAACTTGGGAAGACTAAATATCGATAACACACAGGCACCCCAAAGTTTAGGGCTGCTCTGCATACAAGAACCTCAACTTTGGTACACCTAAAATATCCCAGGAAAAAGACAAATGCATAAATAAATTGTGGTAATTTTGTACAACAGAATATCACTCAGAGGTGCAATCAATGTCATAAGGCCAGTAGCAGCATAAAGAGTGGATTTAGGTATGATGATTCTAAGTGAAATTAGTCACACAGAAAAAGAATCTTATCATAAGATATCACTTACAGAGGGAATGTCAACATCACAACACATGTACTGAATTAAGAAAGAGAACAGAGTCTCACATTTAGAAAACACTCTTATGCCTGTTTAATGGGAAAGGAGAGGTTGGGTGATGCATAAATCCAGAGTGTGATATTAGCACAGGTACCATTCCATAAACCAAATAGAGAATAGACGAGACCTACCCCTTCCTCAGTGAACAGAACTCAAACCCCCTATTCCCCACAGAGGAATATATCTGAATAGTGAGAATCTTAAAACCTATGTATTGATTTGTCTCCATAAGGGAATAGAGTGTGTCTAGACTGGCATAAACACGTCAGTGAAAATCAGCTCAACCCCATTATAAAAATGAATTTCAAAAACAAACAAAAAAACAGCGAAATTCTTACTCAATTCCTTCAGGGGTTCTGATGAAACCGGGAATGACCATATCTGCAAAGACAGCTGGATGAGACATAAGGCTGGACACTTGGGACTGAGAGGACTGGTGAGATTGGGAGAGAAAATGCAGACCCTTTAAAGTAGTAATGCATGCCACGATTCCATGGATCCCAAATCTCCAGGTAGTAGGGAATATCACTACAGTTATAACATGTATGGGAAACCTAGAGAATGGACACCCTGTGATGGTGAAAGGTTTCTAAAAGTCTCCTAATTTTTCCTCTCCTTGTGCTCCAGTTTGGCATTCCAACTGCTTTACTATCAATCTCCCAACTTAGGAGAGCCAGCCCCTATAACCTCCTGGTTCGCACAGTTTGCTAATTGTGCAGAGGATGAAAGGGAAGAGGGAGAACCAATCAGAGAGTAGATGTAGGCATTGGGACGGGCACATGTCACTGTAAATTCCCGTCAGGAAGAAGAATTAACCAAAGCCTCAGACACCTGCAGGGAAGAGTATAGCCACCCCTGGAACAAGTATAGGTCCTGAAGCAAAATTGTGGATTTGCGGTCAGCTCCCAAAAATGGGATTTGAAAACTGGAGCTCACGGGCACAGCAATTCACAAACCTACAGTTATAAAGGACTACTGTCTTCCAAAAATCTGTTGAGGGAAGGCAACGAAGCTGACTTGAAAATGAGGCAGAATTGCACAAAACATATTACAAGAGGTAAATTGGAATCGCCTTTAAAGCACAGGAAAAGCATCACAACTTCGACAATGATGCAGCTGGCCAAAAAGGGCGTATGCGTTTTCTCCTGAATATATTCAGGAGAAAACGCATACGACCATTTTGGACAATCAAGCAAGCACGCAATGCAAATCCACACTACAAAGAACTGTCACTTCCCACGGGTCAAAAGGGACATCCGAAAATCTGTAAAAACCAGAAAGGCAAGAGGGAGATGACAAGGGCATGAAGCAATATGATCCAAAGTGTCATGAAGGATTGTGATGACAAGCACATGGAGCATTGTGATGACAAGATTATGTAGCATATTGCTGACAAAGGCATGGAGCATTGTGAGGACAAGGTTCATGGAGCACTGTGATGACAAGTGTCACGGAGCATTGTGATTACAGGGGTCATGAAGCATTGGGATGACATGGGCATGGAGCATTTTCATGACAAGAGTCCCGGATCATTGTGTTATCAGGGTTCATGGATCATTGTGATGACAGGAGTCATGGAGCATTGTGATGACAGGGGTCATGGAGCATTGTGATGAGAAGGTCAAGGAGCATTGGGCTGAAAACGTTCATGAGTATTGTGATGGCAGGGGCCATGGAGGCTTGTGATGACAAGGTACTGGAGCACTGTGATGAGAAGACAATGGAGACTTGTGATGACAAGTCTCATGGAATATTCTGATGAAAAGGGGCATGGAGCATTGTGATTACAGGGGTTTTGAGGCATTGTGATGACAAGGGCTTGGAGCATTGGGTTGAGATGGCCATGGAACGTTCTGATGACATGCATCATGGAGCTTTGTGATGACAAGGGCATGGAGCATTGTGATGAAAAAGGCATGGAGCCTTGTCATGACATGGTTCAAGGAGCATACTGAGGACAAGTGTCAGGGAGCATTGTGATGACAAGTGTATTGAGCATTGTGATGAAAAAGGTCATGGAGCATTGTGATGAGAAGACCATGTATAATTGTGATGACGAGCGTCATGGGACGTTGTGATGATAAGTGTTATGGAACATTTTGATCACACGGATTTGGAGCATTGTGATGACAGAGATCATGGAGAATTTTGATTTCATTGTGATGACAATAGAATGAAGCATTTTGATGATGGGCATGGTGCATTGTAATGACCGGGTTCATGGATCATTGAGATGAAAAGGGGCATGGAGCATTTTGATTACAGGGGTCTTGGAGCATTGTGATTAGAAGGGTCATGGAGCCTTGTGATGACAAGGCCATGGAACATCGTGATGGCATGTGTCATGGAGCATTGTTATGACAGGGTTAATGGAGAATTGTGATGGCAAGTGCATGGAACATTTTGATGATAAGACCATGGAGCATTCTGATGACATGCGTCATGGAGCTTTGTGATGACAAGTTAATGGAGCAATGTGATGAGAGCGTTCATGGAGCATTGTGATGACAATGACATTGAGCATTTTGATGAAAATTTCATGGAGCATTGTGGTGACAAATTTCACAGAGCCTTGTGTTGATGAGGGCATTGACTTTTGTAGTGACACAGGTCATGGAGTCTTGTGATGAAGGGACACACGGAGCATTGTGATGACTGGGGTCATGTAGCATTGTGATGACAGGAGCATGGTGCATTGGTCTCACAAGTTTCATGGATAATTGTGTTGACAGTGGGCATGGCACATTGTGATGACAAGGGCATGGAGCATTGTGATGACAAGGTCATGGATTATTGTGAAGACAGGTGTCAGGGAGCATTGTGATGGCATATTTCATGTTCCATTGTGATGACAATGGCATGGAGCATTGTGATGCCGAGTGTTATGGAGGATTGTGATGACAAAGGTAATGGAGCATTGTGATGACAAGGGCTTGGAGCATTGTGATGACAAGGGCCATGGAGCATTGTGATGACAAGGGCATGGAGCATTGTGATGACAACGGCCTTTGAGAATTTTGATGAAAAGTTCGTGAAGCATTGTGATGACAAAGGCATGGAGCTTGCTATGACAGGGGTCATGGGACATTGCGATGACAAGTGCATGGAGAATTGTGATGACAAGAGCATGTAACATGGGGATGAGAACTGTCATGGAGCATTGTGATGACAAGGACATGAAGAATTGTGATGACAAGGGACATGGAGCATTGTGATGACCAGGGCATGGAGCATTGTTATGGCAAGACCGTGGAGCACTGTGATGAGAAGACCATGGATAATTCTGGTGACGAGCATCATGGAGCACTGTAATGACAAGGGACATGGAGCATTGTGATGATAGGTCTCATGGAGCATTGTGATGACAGGGGTCATGGATCATTGTGATGACCAGGGTCATGGAGTATTCTGATGACAAGCTTGTGCAGTATTGTGATGACAAAGCATTTAACACTGTGATGGGAAGTGTCATGGAACATAGTGATGCCAAGGACGTAGAGAATTATGATGAAAGGGAACATAGAGCATTGTGATGACCAGGGCATGGAGCATTGTGATGTCAAGACCGTGGAGCACTGTGATGAGAAGACCATGGATAATTGTGATGACGAGCGTCATGGAGCGCTATAATGACAAGCGGCATGGAGCATTGTGTTTACAGGGGTCTTGGAGCATTGTGATGACAAGGGCATGGAGCATTGTGAAGAGAAGTCCATGAAGCATTCTGATGAATGTGTCATGGAGCACTGTGATGACAAGTGCATGGAGCATTGTGATTACAGGTGTCCTGGAGCACTGTGATGAAAAGGGCATGGATCATTGTGATGAAAAAGGCATGGAGCCCTGTAATGATAGAGTTAAAGGAGCATACTGACGACAAGTGTCAGGGAGCATTGTGATGACAAAGGTTATGGAGCATGGTGATGAGAAGACCATGGATAATTGTGATTATGAGCATCATGGGGTGTTGTGATGAGAAGTGTTATGGAACATTGTGATCCCAAAGCTTTGGAGCATTGTGATGACAGAGGTCATGGAGCATTTTGATTTCATTGTGAGGAAAATAGCCTGAAGCATTATGATAATGGGCATGGTGCATTGTGATGATATGATTAATGGAGCTTTGAGATGAAAAGGGGCATGGAGCATTTTGATAAAACGTGTCTTGGAGCATTGTGATGAGAAGTCCATGGAACATGCTAATGACATGCGTCATGGAGCTTTGTGATGACAAGGGCATGGAGCATTGGATTACAGGGGTCTTGGAACATTGTGATGACAAGTGTCATGGAGCCTTGTGAATGACAAGGCCGTGGAACTTTGTGATGGCAGGGGTCATGGAACATTGTTATGACAGGTGTAATGGAGCATTGTGATGAGAAGGACAGGAAGCATTGGTGTGAAATGTTTCATGGATTATTGTGATGAGAGTGGACATGGAGCATTGTGATGACAAGAGCACGGAACACTGTGATACAATGGTCATAGATGATTGTAATGACAAGGGCATGGAGCATAGTAATGAGAAGGGCATCGAGCATTGTGATGACATGTGTCATGGAGCTTTGTGATGACAAGGGCATGGAGAAATGTGATGAGAAGGTTCATGGAGCATTGTGATGACAATGACATGGAGCATTGTGATGTCAAGGGTCAAGGAGATTTGTGATGACAAAAGTCACGGAGCATTTTGATGACAAGGGCATGGTGCATTGTGATGAGAAGGCCAGGGAGAATTTTAATGACAGTGTCATGCAGCAATTTGATGAAAATTGTAATGGAATATTTTGATGACAGGGGTTATAGAACATTGTGATGTCAGGGGTCATGGAGCTTTGGGATGAAAAGTGTCATGGAGCATTTTGATGACAGGGGTTGTGGAACATTGTGATGTCAGGTTTCATGGAACTTTGTGATGATAAGGGGATGTAGCATTGTGATGACAGGGGTCATGGAACATTGTCATTACCGGGTCTTGGAGCATTGTGATGAGAAGGGTCATGGAGCCTTGTGATGACAAGGCCATGGAACATCGTGATGGCAGGGGTCATGGAGCATTGTTATGACAGGGGTAATGGAACATTGTGATGGCAATGGCATGGAGGATTGTGATGAGAAGGCCATGGAGCATTCTGATGACATGTGTCATGGAGCTTTGTGATGACAATGGCATGGAGCAATGTGATGAATGCGATCATGGAGCATTGTGATGAAAATGACATGGAGCATTGTGATGCCAAGGGTCATGGATCTTTGTGATGACAAAGGTCATGGAGGATTTTGAAGACAAGGGCGTTGTGCATTGTGATGAGAAGGGCAGGGAGCATTGTGATGACAGGGTCATGGAGAAATTGGATGAAATGTGTCATGGAACATTTAGATGACAGGGGTTATTGAACATTGTGATGCCAGGGGTCATGGAGCATTTTGATGAAAAGGTTTTGGGAGCATTTTGATGACAGGGGTTATGGAACATTGTGATGTCAGGGGTCATCGAACATGTACATGTGCATGTACAATTGTGATGACAGGAGTCATGGATCATTGTGATGACAGGCGTGAGTGAGTATTGTGACGAATAGTGATGTAACGTTGTGATATCAGTGGTGAGATAGCATTTTGATGAGAAGTGCATGGAGCATTGTGATGACAAGTTTTATGGAGCATTGTGATGACAAGATTGTGGAGCACTGTAATGACAAGCGCATGGTGCATTTTGATGACATGTGTCATGGAACATTGTGCTGACAAGCGCATGGAGCATTGTGATGACAAGTGTCATGGAGCATTGTGCTGAGAAAGGCAGAGAGGATTGTGATGACAAGGGTCAAAGAGAATTGTGATGAAAAGTTCATGGAGCATTGTGGTTAAAATGGTCACAGAGACTGTTGATGACGAGGGCATGGAACATTGAGATGACACAGGTCATGAAGCATTGTGATGAATGAAGTCACGGAGCATAGTAATGACAGGGGTCATGGAACAATGTGATAACAAGGGCATGGAGCATTGTGATGACAGGTGTCATGGAGCACTGTGATGACAAGCATCACGGAGCATTGTGAATACAGGGGTCATGGAGCATTGGGATGACAAGGGCATGGATCATTGTGATGACAAGGGTCATGGAGCATTGGGCTGAATATGTTCATGGAGTATTGTGATGACAGGGGTCATGGAGCATTTTGATGAGAAGGTCATAGAGCATTGGGCTGAAAATGTTCATGGAGTATCGTGATGACAGGTATCATGGAGCATTATGATGACAAGTTCCTGGAGCACTTTTATGAGAATACAATGGAGACTTGTGATGACAAGTCTCATGGAGCATTCTGATGAAAAGGGACATGGAGCATTGTGATTACAGGGGTCTTGGAGCATTGTGATGACAAGGGCATGGAGCATTGTGAGGAGAAGGCCATGGAGCATTCTGATGACATGCGTCATTGAGTTTTGTGACGACAAGAGCATGGAACATTGTGATTACAGGGGTCTTGGAGCATTCTGATTAAAAGGGCATGGATCATTGTGATGAAAAAGGCATGGAGACGTGTCATGACAGGGTTAATGGAGCAGACTGATGACAAGTGTCAGGGAGCATTGTGATGACAAGTGTACTGAGCATTTTGATGACAAAAGTCATGGAGCATTGTGATGAGAAGACAATGGATAATTGTGATGATGAGCGTCATAGGGTTTTGTGATGATAAGTGTTATGGAACATTGTGATCACAAGGGATTGGAGCATTGTGATGACAGAGGTCATGGAGCATATTGATTTCATTGTGATGAAAATAGCCTGAAGCATTATGATGATGGGCATGGTCCATTGTGATGACAGGGTTCATGGATCATTGAGATGAAAAGTGTCATGGAGCATTTTGATTACAAGGGTCTTGGAGCATTGTGATGACAAGGGCATGGAGCATTGTGGTGACAGGGCCATGGAACATTCTGATGACATGAGTCATGTAGCTTTTTCATGAAAAGGACATGGAGCATTTTGATTAGAGGGGTCGTGGAGCATTATGATGACAAGTGTCATGGAGCCTTGTGATGACAAGGCCGGGGAACATTGTGATGGCAGGTGTCATGGAGCATTGTTATGACAGAGGTAAAGGAGCATTGTGATGAGAAGGGCATGGAGCATTGGTCTGAAATGTTTCATGGATTACTGTGATGAGAGTGGGCATAGAGCATTGTGATGATAAGGGCATGGAACACTGTGATACATGGGTCATGCAGGATTGTAATGACAAGGTCATGGGGCATTGTGATGAGAAGGGCATCGAACATTGTGATGAGAAGTGTCATGGAGCTTTGTGATGACAAGGGCATTGAGCAATGTTATGAGAGGGTTCATGGAGCATTTTGATGACAATGACATGGAGCATTGTGATGCCAAGGGTCATGGCGCTTTGTGATGACAAAGGTCATGGAGCATTTTGATGATAAGTGCATGGTGCAATGTGATGAGAAGGGCAGGGAGTATTTTGATGACAGGGTCATGCAGCAATATGATGAAAAGTGTATTGGAACATTTTGATGACAGGGGTTATAGAATATTGTGATGTCACGGGTCATGGAACATTGTGATGATAAAGGGATGTAGCATTGTGATGACAGGGGTTATGGGACATTGTGATTACAGGGGTGAGGGAGTATTGTGACGACTAGTGATGGAAAACTGTGATATCTCTGGTGAGAGAGCTTTTTGATGAGCATTGTATGGAGCATTGTGATTACAAGGTTTATGGAGCATTGCAATGACAAGTTTCTGGACCGTTGTGATGAAAAGTGAATGGAACATTGTGATGATAAGGGTTATGGAATATTTTTCAGACAAAGGCATGGAGCATTGTGATGACAATGGTCACGGAGCATTGTGATGAAAATGGAATGGGGCATTGTGATGAAAAAGGCATGGAGCTTTTTCGTGACAGGGTTCAAGGAGCATTCTGATGACAAGTGTCAGGGAGCATTGTGATGACAAGTGTACTGAGAATTGTGATGACAAAGGTCATGGAGCATTGTGATGAAAAGGGCATGGAATTTTGTGATGACAAGCATCATGGAGCATTGTGATGACAAGTGTTATGGAACATTGGGATCACAAGTGTTTGGAGCATTGTGATGACAGTTGTCATGGATCATTTTGATTTCAAGGAGCATGGAGCATTTTGATGACAAGGGCATGAAGCAATGTGATCCCAAGGTTCATGGAGGATTTTGATGACAATGGAAATGGTGTATTGTGATGACAAGCGCATAGATCATTGTAATGACAAGGTCATGTAGCATTTTGCTGACAAAGTCATGGAGCATTGTGATGACATGTGACATGGAGCACTGTGATGACAAGCGTCACGGAGCATTGTGAATACAGGGGTCATGGAGCATTGGGATGACAAGGGCATGGATCATTGTGATGATAAGTGTCATGGAGAATTGGGCTGAATATGATCAGGGAGTATTGTGATGACAGGGGTCATGGAGCATTGTGATGACAGAGGTAATGAAGAATTTTGATTTCATTGTGCTGACAATATCAAGAAGCATTATGATGATGGGCATGATGCATTGTGATGACAGGGTTCATGGAGCATGGAGATGAAAAGGGGCATGGAGCATTGTGATTACAGAGGTCTTGGAGCACTGTGATGACAAGGGCATGGAGCATTTTGATGAGAAGGCCATGGAACATTCTGATGACATGTGTCATGGAGCTTTGTGATGACAAGGGAATAGAGCATTGTGATTACAGGGGCCTTGGAGCATTGTGATGACAAGTGTCATGGAGCCTTGTGATGACAAGGCCATGGAACATCGTGATGGAAGGGGTCATGGATCATTGTTATGACAGGAGTAATGGAGCATTGTGATGAGAAGGGCATGGAGCATTGTGATTAAAAGATTTATGGAGCAATACCTTGACAAATTTGTGGACCGTTGTGATGAAAAGCGCGTAGCACATTGTGATGACAAGTTTCATGGAGCATTTTTCTGACAAAGGCATGGAGCATTTTGTTGAAAAGGGTCATGGAGCATTGTGGTTATAAATGTCACAGAGCCTTGTGCTGACGCGGGCAAGGACCATTGTGATGACAAATGTTATGAAGCATTGTGATGACTGGAGTCACGGAGCATTGTGATGACAGGGGTCATGGAGCATTGTGATGACAAGGGCATGGAGCATTGTGGTTACAGGGGCATGGAGCATTGTTCTGACAAGTTTCATAGATTATTGTGATGACAGTGGACATGGTGCATTGTGATGACAAGGGCATGGATTATTGTGATGAGAAGTTCTTGGAGTATTGTGAAGACAGGTGTCAGGGAGCATTGTGATGACATATGTCATGGTCCATTGCAATGACAATGGCAGGGAGCATTGTGATGCCAAATGTAATGGAGGATTTTGATGACAAATATAATGGAGCATTGTGATGACTAGGGCTTGGAGCTTTATGATGACAAGGGCCGTTGAGAATTTTCAAAACAAGGTCGTGAAGCATTGTTATGAAAATGTCCTAGAGCACTGTGATGAGAAATCCATAGAGAGTTGTTATGATAAATCTCATGGAGCATAGTGATGAAAAGGGGCATGGAACATTGTGATTACAGGGGTCTTGGAACATTGTGATGACATGGGCATGGAGCATTGTGAGGAGAAGGCCAAGGAGCATTCTGAAGACATGATTCATTGAGCTTTGTGATGACAAGGGCATGGAGCATAGTGTTTAAAGGGGTCTTGGTGAATTGTGATGAAAAGGGGATGGATCATTTTGATGAAAAAGCCATGGAGCCCTGTCATGACAGGGTTCAATGAGCATACAGACAACAAGTGTCAGGGAGCATTTTGATGACAAGTGTATTGAGCATTGTGATAACAAAGGTCATGGAGCATTGTCATGAGAAGACCATGGATAATTGTGATAACGAGTGTCATGGGGCACTGTGAGGACAAGTGTTATGGAACATTGTGATCACAAGGGTTTGGAGCATTGTTATGACTGATGTCTTGGAGCATTTTGATTTCATTGTGATGACAGTAGCATGAAGCATTATGATGATGGGCATGGTGCACTGTGATGACAGCGGTCTTGGAGCATTGTGATGAGAAGGGTCATGGAGCCTTGTGATGACAAGTCCACGGAACATCGTGATGGCAGGGGTCATGGAGCATTGTTATCACAGGGGGAATGGAGCACTGTGACGGCAAGGGCATGGAGCATTGTGATGAGAAGGCCATGGAGGTTTCTGATGACATGTGTCATGGAGCTTTGTGATGACAATGGCATGGAGCAATGTGATGAGAGTGTTCATGGAGCATTGTGATGACAATGATATGGAGCATTGTGATACCAAGGGTCATGGATCTTTCTGATGACAAAGGTCATGGAGCATTTTGATGACAAGGGCGTTGTGCATTGTGATGAGAAGGGCAGGGAGCATTGTGATGACAGGGTCATGGAGCAATTTGATGAAAAGGTTCATGGAACATTATGATGACAGGTTTTATGGAACATTGTGAAGATAGGGGTCATGGAGCATTATGATGAAAAGGGTCATGGAGCATTTTGATGAAAGGGGTTATGGAGCATTGTGATGTCAGGGGTCATCGATCATTTTGATGATAAGTGCATGTAGCATCGTGATGACAGGAGTCATGGAACATTGTGATAACAAGGGTGAGGGTGTATTGTGACGAATAGTGATGTAACTTTGGGTTATCTGTGGTGAGAGAGCATTTTGATGAGAAGTGCATGGAGCATTGTGAATACAAGGTTTATGGAACATTGTGATGACAAGATTGTGGAGCACTGTGATGACAAGCGCATGGTGCATTGTGATGACATGTGTCATGGAGCATCATGATGAGAAGCGCATGGAGCATTCTGATGACAAGGGTCATGGAGCATTGTGCTGAGAAAGGCATAGAGCATTGTGATGACAAGGATCAAAGAGCTTTGTGATGACAAGTCTCATGGAGCATACTGATGAAAAGGGGCATGGAGCATTGTGATTACAGGGGTCTTGGAGCACTGTAATGAAAAGTGCATGGAGTATTTTGATGAGAAGACCATGGAACATTCTGATGACATGTGTCATGGAGCTTTGTGATGACAAGGGCATGGAGCATTGTGATTACAGGGGTCTTGGAGCACTGTGATGACAAGTGTCACGGAGCCTTGTGATGACTAGGCCATGGAACACTGTGATGACAGGGGTCATGGAGCATTGTTATGACAGTGGTAATGGAGCATTGTGATGAGAAGGGCATGGAATATTGGTCTGAAATATTTTATGGATTATTGTGATGAGAGTGGGCATGGAGCATTGTGATGACAAGGGCACAGAACACTGTGATACATGGGTCATGCAGGATTTTAATGACAAGGGCATGGAGCATTGTGATGAGAAGGTCATCGAGCATTGTGATGACAAGTGTCATGGAGCTTTGTGATGACAAGGGCATGGAGCAATGTGATGAGAGGGTTCATGGAGCATTGTGATGACAATGACATGGAGCATTGTGATGCCAAGGGTCATGGAGCTTTGTGATGACAAGTCAAGGAGCATTTTGATGACAAGGGAATGGTGCATTGTGATGAGAAGTGCAGGGCGCATTTTGATGACCGGATCATGCAGCAATTTGATGAAAAGTGAAATGGAACATTTTAATGGCAGGGGTTTTAGAACATTGTTATGTCAGGGTTCTTGGAACTTTGGGATGAAAAGTGTCATGGAGCATTTTGATGACAGGGGTTATGGAACATTGATATGTCAGGGGTCATGGAACATTGTGATGTTAAGGGGATGTAGCATTGTGATGACAGTGTCATGGAACATTGTGATTACAGGGGTGAGGGAGTATTGTGATGACTAGTGATGGAACATTGTGATATCTCTGGTGAGAGAGCATTTTGATGAGATGTGCATGGACCATTGTGATAACAAATTTCATGGAGCATTGCAATGATAAGATTGTGGACTGTTGTGATGAAATGTGCGTGGCACATTCTGATGACAATGGCCATGGAGCATTGTTCTCACAAAGAAATGGAGCATTGTGATGACAATGGTCACAGTGAATGGTGATGAAAAGTTCATGGAGCATTGTGGTTACAAATGTCACAGAGCCTTGTGATGATGCGGGCATGGACCATTGTGATGACAAACGTTATAAAGCATTGTGATGACTGGAGTCACGGAGCATTGTGATGACAGGGGTCATGGAGCATTGTGATGACAAGGTCATGGAGTATTGTGATGACAGGGAATGGAGCATTGGTCTGACAAATTTCATAGATTATTGTGATGACAGTGGACATGGTGCATTGTGATGACAAGGGCATGGAGCATTGTGATGAGAAGGTAATGGAGTATTGTGAAGACAGATGTCAGGGAACATTGTGATGACATATGTCATGGTCCATTGCGATGACAATGGCATGGAGCATTGTGATGCCATATGTAATGGAGGATTGTGATGACAAATATAATGGAGCATTGTGATTATTAGGGCTTGGAGCATTATGATGACAAGGGCCATTGAGAATTTTCATGACAAAGTCATGAAGCATTGTGCTGACAAGATCCTGGAGCATTTTGATGACAAAACTATGCAGACTTGTGATGACAAGTCTCATGAGCATACTGATGAAAAGGGGCATGGAGCATTGTGGTTACAGGGGTCATGGAACATTGTGATGACAAGGGCATGGAACATTGTGAGGAGAAGACCAAGGAGCATTCTGATGGCATGCGTCATTGAGCTTTGTGATGACAAGAGCATGGAGCATTGTGATTAAATGTGTCTTGGCGCATTGTGATGAAAAGGGCATGGATCATTGTGATGAAAAAGGCATGGAGCCTTGTAATGACAGGGTTCAAGGAGCATACAGACAACAAGTGTCAGGGAGCATTTTGATGACAAGTGTATTGAGCATTGTGATGACAAAGGTCATGGAGCATTGTGATAAAAAGGGCATGGAGTATTGTGATGACAGGCATCATGGAGCGTTGTGATGACAAGTGTTATGGAACATTGTGATCACAAGGGTTTGGAGCATTGTGATGACAGAGGTCATGGATCATTTTGATTTCAAGGAGCATGGAGCATTGTGATGACAAGGGCATGAAGCAATGGGATCCCAAGGTTCATGGAGGATTGTGATGACAATGGAAATGGAGATTTGTGATGACAAGCGCATAGAGCATTGTAAAGACAATGTCATGTAGCATTTTGCTGACAAAGGCATGGATCATTGTGATGACATGTGTCATGGATCATTGTGATGACAAGTGTCATGGAGCATTGTGAATACAGGGGTCATGGAGCATTGGGATGACAAGGGCATGGATCATTGTGATGACAAGGGTCATGGAGCACTGGGCTGAAAATGTTCATGGAGTGTTGTGATGACAGGGGTCATGGAGCATAGTGATGTGTAGGGAATGGAGCATTGTGATGACAAGAGTCCCAGATCATTGTGTTGTCAGGAGTCATGGAGTGATGTGATGACAGTGGTCATGGAGCATTGTGATGATATTAGCCATGGAGCATTGTGATGTGTAGGTCGTGGAGCATTTGGCTGAATATATTAATGGCTTATTGTGATGACAGGGGTCATGGAGCATTGTGATGACAAGGGAATGGAGAATGGTGATGACAAAGTCCTGAAGCATTGTGATGAGATGACCATGGAGACTTGTGATGAAAAATCTCACGGAGCATTCTGATGAAATGGGGCATGGAGCATTGTGATTACAGTGGTCTTGGAGCATTGTGATGACTAGGGCATGGAGCATTGTGATGAGAAAGCCATGGAGCATTCTGATGACATGCTTTATGGAGTTTTGTGATGACAAGGACAAGGAGCAATGTGATTACAGTGATCTTGGAGCATTGTGATGAAAAGGGCACGGATCACTGTGATGAAAAAAGCATGGAGCCTTGTCATGGCAGGGTTCAAGGAGCATACTGACGACAAGTGTCAGGGAGCATTGTGATGACAAGTGTATTGAGCCTTGTGATGATAAAGGTCATGGAGCATTGTGATGAGAATACCATGGATTATTGTGATGATAAGCATCATGGGGATTTGTGATGATAAGTGTTATGGAACATTTTGATCACAAGGGTTTGGAGCATTATGATGACAGAGGTCATGGATAATTTTGATTTAATTGTGATGACAATAGCCTGAAGCATTATGATGATGGGCATGGTGCATTGTGATGACAGGGTTCATGGACCATTGAGATGCAAAGGGGCATGGAGCATTTTGATTACAGGTGTCTTGGAGCATTGTGATGACAAGGGCATGGAGCATTGTGATGAGAAGGCCATGGAACATTCTGATGACATTTGTCATTGTTGCTTTGTGACGAAAAGGGCATGGAGCCTTTTGATTATAGGGGTCTTGGAGCATTGTGATGACAAGGGTCATGGAGCCTTGTGATGACAAGGCCGTGGAACATTGTGTTGGCAGTGGTAATCAGCATTGTTATGACAGAGGTAATGGGGCATTCTGATGAGAAGGGCATTGAGCATTAGCCTGAAATATTTCATGGATTATTGTGATGAGAGTGGGCATGGAGCATTGTGATGACAAGGGCACGGAACACTGTGATACATGGGTCATGGAGGATTTTGATGAAAAGGGCATGGAGCATTTTGATGAGAAGGGCATCGAGCATTGTGATGACAAGTGTCATGGAGCTTTGTGATGACAAGGGCATGGAGCAATGGAATGAGAGGTTTCATGGAACATTTTGATGACAATGATATGGAGCATTGTGATGCCAAGGGTCATGGAGCTTTGTGATGACAACGGTCATGGAGCATTTTGATGACAAGCGTGTGGTGCATTGTGATGAGAATGAGAGGGAGCATTTTGATGACAGGGTCATGCAGCAATTTGATGAAAAGTGTAATGTAACATTTTGATGACAGGGGTTACAGAACATTGTGATGCCATGGGTCAAGGAGCTTTGGGCTGAAAAGTGTCATGGAGCATTTTGATGACAGTGGTTATGGAATATTGTGATGTCAGGGGTCATGGAACGTTTTGATTACAGGGTTGAGGGAGGATTGTGATGACTAGTGATGGAACATTGTGATATCTCAGGTGAGAGAGCATTTGGATGAGAAGTGCATGGAGCATTGCGAATACAAGATTTATGGAGCATAGCAATGACAAGGTTGTGGATCATTGTGATGAAAAACGCATGGCACATTGTGATGACAAGGGTCATGGAACATTGTTCTGACAAAGGCATGGAGCACTGTGATGACAAGTGTCACGGAGCATTGTGATGAAAATTTCATGGAGCATTATGGTTACACAGGTCACAGAGCCTTGTGATGATGCGGGCATGGACCGTTGTGATGACAAACGTTATGAATCATTGTGATGACTGGAGTCACGGAGCATTGAGATGACAGGGGTCATAGAGCATTGTGATGACAGGGACATGGAGCGTTGTGGTGACACTTTTCAGAGATTATTGTGATGACAGTGGACATGGTGCATTGTGATGACCAGGGCATGGAGCATTGTGATGAGAAGGTCATGGAGTATTTTGAAGAGAGTTGTCAGAGAGCATTGTGATGACATATGTCATGGTCCATTGCGATGACAATGGCAGGGAGCATTGTGATGCCAAATGTAATGGAGGATTGTGATGACAAATATAATGGAGCATTGTGATGACTAGGACTTGGAGCATTATGATGACAAGGGCCATTGAGAATTTTCATGAAACGGTAGTGAAGCATTGTCATGACAAGGTCCTGGAGCAGTGTGATGAGAAAACCATGGAGCCTTGTGATGACAAGTCTCATGGAGCATACTGATGAAAGGTGCAAGGAGAATTCTGATTACAGGGTTCTTGGAACATTGTGATAACAAGGGCATCGAGCATTGTGATGACAAGGGCATGGAACATTGGTCTAATAAGTTTCATGGATTATTGCGATGACAGTTGGGATGGTGCATTGTGATTACATGGGTCTTGGAGCATTGTGATGACCAGGTCATGCAGTATTGTGAAGAGAGGTGTCAGGGAGCATTGTGATGACATATGTAATGGCCCATTGTGATGACAATGGCATGGAGCATTGTGATGCCAAGTGTCATGGAGCATTGTGATGACAAAGGTAATGGAGCATTGTGATGACAATGGCTTGGAGCATTGTGATGACAAAGGTCAGGGAGCATTGTGTTGACAAGTGCATGGAGAATTGTGATGACAAGGGTCATGGAGCATTCTGATGACAAGCTTGTGGAGTATTTTGATGACATTGTCATGGAGCATTGTGATGAAAACGGCATGGGTCATTGTGATGAAAATGGCATGGAGCGTATTTGTGACAGGGTTCAAGGAGCATTCTGACGACAAGTGTCAGGAAGCACTGTGATGAGAATTGTATTGAGAATTGTGATGACAAAGGTCATGGAGCATTGTGATGAAAAGGGCATGGAGTATTGTGATGACAGGCATCATGGAGCGTTGTGATGACAAGTGTTATGGAACATTGTGATCACAAGGGTTTGGAGCATTGTGATGACAGAGGTCATGGATCATTTTGATTTCAAGGAGCATGGAGCATTGTGATGACAAGGGCATGAAGCAATGTGATCCCAAGGTTCATGGAGGATTGTGATGACAATGGAAATGGAGTATTGTGATGCCAAGCACATAGAGCATTGTAATGATAAGGTCATGTAGCATTTTGCTGACAAAGGCATGGAGCATTGTGATGACATGTGTCATGGAGCACTGTGATGACAAGCGTCATGGACCATTGTGAATACAGGGGTCATGGAGCATTGGGATGACAAGGGCATGGATCATTGTGATGACAAGTGTCATGGAGCACTGGGCTGAAAATGTTCATGGAGTGTTGTGATGACATGGGTCATGGAGCATAGTGATGAGTAGGGAATGGAGCATTGTGATGACAAGAGTCCCGGATCATTGTGTTGTCAGAAGTCATGGAGTGTTGTGATGACAGTGGTCATGGAGCATTGTGATGTTATTGGCCATGGAGCATTGTGATGTGTAGGTCGTGGAGCATTGGGCTGAATATGTTAATGGATTATTGTGATGAAAGGGGTCATGGAGCATTGTGATTACAAGGGAATGGAGAATGGTGATGACAAGGTCCTGGAGCATTGTGATGAGATGACCATGGAGACCTGTGATGACAAATCTCACGGAGCATTCTCATGAAAAGGGGCATGGAGCATTGTGATTACAGGGGTCTTGGAGCATTGTGATGACTAGGGCATGGAGCATTGGGATGAGAAGGCCATGGAGCATTCTTATGATATGCTTCATGGAGTTTTGTGATGACAAGGACACGGAGCATTGTTATTACAGTGATCTTGGAGCATTGTGATGAAAAGGGCACGGATCATTGTGATGAAAAAGGCATGGAGCCTTTTCATGACAGGGTTCAAGGAGCATACTGACGACAAGTGTGAGGGAGCATTGTGATGACAAGTGTATTGAGCATTGTGATGACAAAGGTCATGGAGCATTGTGATGAGAATACCATGGATAATTGTGATGATGAGCGTCATGGGGATTTGTGATGATAAGTGTTATAGAACATTGTGATCACAAGAGTTTGGAGCATTATGATGACAGAAGTCATGGATAATTTTGATTTCATTGTGATGAGGATAGCCTGAAGCATTATGATGATGGGCATGGTGCATTGTGATGACAGGGTTCATGGAGCATTGAGATGCAAAGGGGCATGGAGCATTTTGATTACAGGGGTCTTGGAGCATTGTGATGACAAGGGCATGGAGCATTGTGATGAGAAGGCCATGGAACATTCTGATGACATGTGTCATGGAGCTTTGTGATGAAAAGGGCATGGAGCATTGTGATTACAGGGGTCTTGGAGCATTGTGATGACAAGGGTCATGGAGCCTTGTGATGACAAGGCCGTGGAACATTGTGATGACAGGGGTCATGGAGCATTGTTATGACAGAGGTAATGGAGCATTGTGATGAGAAGGGTATTGAGCATTTGCCTGAAAGGCTTCATGGATTATTGTGATGAGAGTGGGCAAGGAGCATTGTGATGACAAGGGCACGGAACACTGTGATACATGAGTCATGGAGGATTGTGATGAAAAGTGCATGGAGCATTTTGATTAGAAGGGCATCGAGCATTGTGATGACAAGTGTCATGGAGCTTTGTGATGAAAAGGGCATGGAGCAATGGGATGAGATTGTTCATGGAGCATTGTGATGACAATGACATGGAGCATTGTGATGCCAAGGGTCATGGAGCTTTGGGCTGAAAAGTGTCATGGAGCATTTTGATGACAGTGGTTATGGAATATTGTGATGTCAGGTGTCATGGAACATTTTGATTACAGGGTTGAGGTAGGATTGTGATGACTGGTGTTGGAACATGTGATATCTCAGTTGAGAGAGCATTTGGATGAGAAGTGCATGGAGCACTGTGAATACAAGGTTTATGGTGCACAGCGATGACAAGGTTGTGGATCATTGTGATGAAAAGCGCGTGACACAATGTGATGACAAGGGTCATGGAACATTGTTCTGACAAAGGCATGGAGCATTGTGATGACAAGTGTCACGGAGCATTGTGATGAAAAGTTCATGGAGCATTGTGGTTACAAAGGTCACAGAGCCTTGTGATGACGTGGGCATGGACCATTCTGATGACTAACGTTATGAAGCATTGTGATGACTGGAGTCACGGAGCATTGTGATGACAGGGGTCAGGGAGAATTGTGATGACAGGGACATGGAGCGTTGTGGTGACAATTTTCAGAGGTTATTGTGATGACAGTGGACATGGTGCATTGTGATGACAAGGGCATGGTTCATTGTGATGAGAGGGGCATGGATCACTGGTCTGACAAGTTTCATAGATTATTGTGATGACAGTGGACATGGTTCATTGTGATGACAAGGGCATGGATCATGGTGATGAGAAGGTCATGGAGTATAGTGAAGACAGGTGTCAGGGAGCATTGTGATGACATATGTCATGGTCCATTGCGAAGAAAATAGAATGGAAAATTGTGATGCCAAATGTAATGGAGGATTGTGATGACAAATAAAATGGGCATTGTGATGACTAGGGCTTGGAGCACTATGATGACAGGGGCCATTGAGAATTTTCATGACAATGTCGTGAAGCATTGTGATGACAAGGTCCTGGAGCATTGTGATGTGAAAACCATGGAGCCTTGTGATGACAAGTCTCATATAGCATACTGATGAAAATGGGCATGGACAATTGTGATTACAGGGGTCATGGAACATTGTGATGACAAGGGCATGGAGCATTGTGAAGTGAAGGCCAAGGAGCATTCTGAAGACATGCGTCATTGAGCTTTGTGGTCACAAGTGCTTGGATCACTGAGATTACAGGGGTCTTGGAGCATTGTGATGAAAATGGCATTGAATATTGTGATGAAAAATGCATGGAGCCTTGTCATGACAGGGTTCAAGGAGCATACAGACAACAAGTGTCAGGGAGCATATTGATGACAAGTGTATTGAGCATTGTGATGACAAAGGTCATGGAGCATTGTGATGAGAAGGCCATGGAGCATTCTGATGACATGTGTCATGGAGCTTAGTGATGACAAGGGCATGGAGCAATGTGATGCCAAGGGTCATGGATATTTGTGATGACAAGTGTCATGGAGCATTTTGATGACAACTGTGTTGTCCATTGTGATGAGAAGTGCAGGCAGCATTGTGATTACAGGGTCTGGAGCAATTTGATGAAAAGTGTCAAGGAACCTTTTGATGACACGGGTTATGGAACATTGTAACGTCAGGTGTCATCGAACATTCTGATGATAAGTGCATATAGCATTGTGATGAGAGGAGTCATGGAACATTGTGATGACAGGGGTGAGGGAGTACTGTGTCGAATAGTGATGTAACATTGTGATATCAGTGGTGAGAGAGCATTTTGATGAGAAGTGCATGGATCATTGTGATGACAAGGTTTATGGAGCATTGTGATGACAAGATTGTGGAGCACTCTGATGACAAACGCATGGTGCATTGTGAATACATGTGTGATGGAGCATTGTGCTGACAAGCGCATGGAGCATTGTGATGACAAGGGTCAAAGAGCATTGTGATGAAATGTTCATGGAGCATTGTGGTTAAAAAGGTCACAGAGACAGTTGATGACGAGGACATGGACCATTGTGATGACAAATGTCATGAACCATTGTGATGACTGGAGTCACGGAGCATTGTGATGACAGGGGTCATGGAGCATTGTGATAACAAGGGCATGGAGCATGGTGATGACAAGGGCATGGAACATTGTTCTAATAAGTTTCATGAATTATTGCGATGAGAGTTGGAATGGCGCATTGTGATGACAAGGGCATGGATCATTGTGATAACGAGGTCATGCAGTATCGTGAAGACAGGTGTCAGGGAGGATTGTGATGACATATGTCATGGCCCATTGTGAGGACAATGGCATGGAGCATTGTGATGCCAAGTGTCATGGCGAATTCTGATGACAAAAGTAATGGAGCATTGTGATGACAAGTGTCAGGGAGCATTGTGCTGACAAGTGCATGGAGATTTGTGATGACACGGGTCATGGAACATTCTGATGACAAGCTTGTGGAGTATTTTGATGACAATGGCATGGAGCATTGTGATGTAAATGGCATGGGGCTTTGTGATGAAAAAGGCATGAAGCCTTTTGTTGACAGAGTTCAAGGAGCATTCTGACGACAAGTGTCAGGGAGCATTGTGATGACAAGTGTACTGAGCATTGTGATGACAAATGTCATGGAGCATTGTGATGAAAAGGGCATGGAGTATTGTGATGACTGGCATCATGGAGCGTTGTGATCACAACTGTTATGGAACATTGTGACCACAAGGGCTTGGAGCATTGTGATGACAGAGGTCATGGATCATTTTGATTTCAAGGAGCATGGAGCATTGTGATGACAAGGGCATGAAGCAATGTGATCCCAAGGTTCATGGAGGGTTGTGATGACAATGGTAATGGAGTATTGTGATGACAAGCACATAGAGCATTTTAATGACAAGGTCATGTAGCATTTTGCTGACAAAGGCATGGAGCATTGTGATGACAGGTGTCATGGAGCACTGTGATGACAAGCGTCATGGAGCATTGTGAATACAGGGGTTATGGAGCATTGGGATGACAAGTGCATATATCATTGTGATGACAAGTGTCCTGGAGCATTGTGATGACTAGGGAATGGAGCATTGTGATGAAAAGAGTCCCGGATCAGTGTGCTGTCAGGTGTCATGGAGTGTTGTGATGACAGTGGTCATGGAGAATTGTGATGATATTGGTCATGGAGCATTGCGATGACAAGCGAATGGATCATGGTGATGACAAAGTCCTGGAGTACTGTGATAAGAAGAGCATGGAGACTTTTGATGAGAAGTCTCATGGAGCATTCTTTTGAAAAGGGGCATGGAGCATTGTGATTACAGGGGTCTTGGAGCATTGTGATGACAAGGGCATGGATCATGGTGATGAGAAGGCCATGGAGCATTCTGATGACATGCGTCCTGGAGCTTTGTGATGACAAGGGCATGGAGCATTGTGATTACAGGGGTCTTGGTGCTTTGTGATGAAACGAGCATTGATCATTGTGATGAAAAAGGCATGTAGCCTTGTCATGACAGGGTTCAAGGAGCATACTGACGAGAAGTGTCAGGGAGCATTGTGATGACAAGTGTATTGAGCATTGTGATGACAAATGTCATAGAGCATTGTGATGAGAAGGCCATGGATAATTGTGATGATGAGCGTCATGGGGTGTTGTGATGATAAGTGTTATGGAACATTGTGATCACAAGGGTTCGGAGTATTATGATGACAGAGGTCATGGAGCATTTTTATTTCATTGTGATGACAATAGCCTGAAGCATTATGATGATGGGCATGGTGCATTGTGATGACAGGGTTCATGGATCATTGAGATGAAAAGGGGCATGGAGCATTGTGATTACAAGGGTCTTAGAGCATTGTGATGACAAGGGAATGGAGCATTGAGAAGACAATGCCATGGAACATTCTGATGACATGCGTCATGGAGCTTTGTGATGACAAGGGCATGGAGCATTGTGATTTCAGGCGTCTTGAGCATTGTGATGACAATTGTCAGGGAACCATGTGATGACTAGGCCGTGGAACATTGTGATGGCGGGGGTCATGGTGCATTGTTATGAAAGGGGTAATGGAGCATTGTGATGAGAAGGACATGGAACATTGGTCTGAAATGTTTCATGGATTATTGTGATGAGAGTGGGCATGGAGTATTGTGATGACAAGGGTACAGCACAGTATGATACATGGGTCATGCAGGATTGTAATGACAAGGGCATGGAGCATTGTGAGGAGAAGGGCATCGAGCATTGTGATGAAATGTGTCATGGAGCTTTGTGATGGCATGGGCATGGAGCAATATTATGAGAGGGTTCATGGAGCATTGTGATGACAATGACATGGAGCATTGTGATGCCAAGGGTCATGGAGCTTTGTGATGACAAGTCATGGAGCATTTTGATGACAAAGGCATGGTGCATTGTGATGAGCAGGGCAGGGAGCATTTTGATGACCGGGTCATGCAGCAATTTGATGAAAACTGTAATGGAACATTTTGATGGCACGGTTTATAGAATATTGTGATGTCAGGGGTCTTGTAGCTTTGGGATGAAGAGGGTCATGGAGCATTTGGATGACAGGTGTTATGGAACATTGTGATGTCAGGGGTCATGGAACATTGTGATGGTAAGCGGATGTAGCATTGTGATGACAGTGTCATGGAACATTGTGATTACAGGGGTGAGGGAATATTGTGATGACTAGTGATGGAACACTGTGATATCTCCGGTGAGAGAGCATTTTGATGAGAAGTGCATGGAGCACTGTGATTACAATGTTTATGGAGCATTGCAATGAAAATGTTGTGGACCGTTGTGATTAAATGCGCATGGCACATTGTGATGACAATGGTCATGGAGCATTGTTCTGACATAGACATGGAGCATTGTGATGACAAGGGTCACAGAGAATTTTGTTGAAAAGTTCATGGAGCATTGTGGTTACAAAGGTCACAGAGCCTTGTGATGGGTCGGGCATGGAACATTGTGATGACAAACGTTATGAAGCATTGTGATGACTGGAGTCACGGAGCGTTGTGATGACAGGGGTCATGGAGCATTGTGAGGACAAGGGCATGGAGCATTGTGATGACAGGGGCATGGAGCATTGGTCTGACAATTTCATAGATTATTGTGATGACAGTGGGCATGGTGCATTGTGATGACAAGGGCATGGAGCATTGTGATGAGAAGGTCATTGAGTATTGTGAAGACAGTTGTCAGGGAGCATTGTGATGACATATGTCATGGTCCATTGCGATGACAATGGCATGGTTATTGTGATGCCAAATGTAATGGAGGATTGTGATGACAAATATAATGGAGCATTGTGATGACTAGGGCTTGGAGCATTATGATGACAAGGGCCATTGAAAACTTTCATGACAAGGTCGTGAAGCATTGTGATGACAAGCTCCTAGAGCACTGTGATGACAAAACCATGGAGCCTGTGATGAGAATTCTCATGGAGCATACTGATGAAAAGGGGCAATGAGCATTGTCATTACAGGGGTCTTGGAACATTGTGATGACAAGGGCATGGAACATTGTGAGGAGAAGTCCAAGGAGCATTCTGGTGGCATGCGTCGATGAGATTTGTGATGACAAGGGCATGGAGCATTGTGATTACATGGATCTTGGAGCATTGTGATGAAAAGGGCATGGATCATTGTGATGAAAAATGCATGGAGCCTTGTCATGACAGGGTTCAAGGAGCATACAGACAAGAAGTGTCAGGGTGCATTTTGATGACAAGTGTATTGCGCATTGTGATGACAAAAGTCATGGAGCATTGTGATGAGAAGACCATGGATAATTGTGATGATGAGCGTCATGGGGCATTGTGATGACAAGTGTTATGGAATATTGTGATCACAAGTGTTTGGAGCATTGTTATGAAAGAGGTCATGGAGCATTTTGATTTCTTTATGATGACAATAGCATGAAGCATTATGATGATGGGCATGGTGCATTGTGATGACAGGGTTCATGGATCATTGAGATGAAATGGGGCATAGAGCATTGTGATTACAGGGTTCTTGGAGCATTGTGATGACAAGTGTTATGGAACATTGTGATGTCAGGGGTCATGGAGCATTTTGATGAAAAGGGTCATGGAGCATTTTGATGACAGATGTTATGGAACATTGTGATGTCAGGGGTCATCGAACATTGTGATGATAAGTGCATGTAGCATTGTGATGACAGGAGTCATGGAACATTGTGATGAGAGGGATGAGGGAGTACTGTGACAAACAGTGATGTAGCATTGTGATATCAGTGGTGAGAGAGCATTTTGATGAGAAGTGCATAGAGCATTGTAATGACAAGATTTTGGAGCACTGTGATGACAAGTGCATGGTTCATTGTGATGACTTGTGTCATGGAGCATTGTGCTGACAAGCGCATGGAGCATTGTGCTGAGAAGCGCATGGAGCATTGTGCTGAGAAAGGCATAGAGCATTTTGATGACAAGTGTCAAAGAGCATTGTGATGAAAATTCATGGAGCACTGTGGTTAAAAATTCACAGTGACAGTTGATGACGAGGACAAGGACCATTGAGATGACAAAGGTCATGAAGCATTGTGATGACTGGAGTCACGGAGCATTGTGATGACAGGGGTCATGGAGCATTGTGATAACCAGGGCATGGAGCATGTTGATGACAAGGGCATGGAACATTTTCCTAAAAAAGTTTCATGAATTATTGCGATGAGAGTTGCAATGGCGCATTGTGATGACAAGGGCATGGATCATTGTGATGACCAGGTCATGCAGTATCGTGAAGACAGGTGTCAGGGAGCATTGTGATGACATATGTCATGGCCCATTGTGATGACAATGGCATGGAGCATTGTGATGCCAAGTGTCATGGAGGATTCTGATGACAAAGGTAATGGAGCATTGTGATGACAATGGCTTGGAGCATTGTGATGACAAGGGTCAGGGAGCATTGTGCTGACAAGTGCATGGAGATTTGTGATGACAAGTGTCATGGAGCATTCTGATGACAAGCTTGTGTAGTATTTTGATGACAATGGCATGGATCATTGTGAGGAAAATAGCATGGGGCTTTGTGATGAAAAAGGCATGGAGCCTTTTTGTGACAGGGTTCAAGGAGCATTCTGACGACAATTGTCAGGGAGCATTGGGATGACAAGTGTATTGAGAATTGTGATGACAAAGGTCATGGAGCGTTGTGATGAAAAGGGCATGGAGTATTTTGATGACAGGCATCATGGAGCGTTGTGATCACAACTGTTATGGAACATTGTGATCACAAGGGCTTGGAGCATTGTGATGACAAAGGTCATGGATCATTTTGATTTCAAGGAGCATGGAGCCTTGTGATGACAAGGGCATGAAGCAATGTGATCCCAAGGTTCATGGAGGGTTGTGATGACAATGGTAATGGAGTATTGTGATGACAAGCACATAGAGCATTGCAATGACAAGGTCATGTAGCATTTTGCTGACATAGGCATGGAGCATTGTGATGACATGTGTCATGGAGCACTGTGATGACAAGCGTCATGGAGCATTGTGAATACAGAGGTTATGGAGCATTGGGATGACAAGGGCATGGATCATTGTGATGACAACTGTCCTGGAACATTGTGATGACTAGGGAATGGAGCATTGTGATGTAAAAAGTCCCGTATCATTGTGCTGTCATGTGTCATGGATTGTTGTAATGACAGTGGTCATGGAGAATTGTGATGATATTGGTCATGGAGCATTGCGATGACAAGCGAATGGAGCATGGTGATGACAAAGTCCTGGAGCATTCTGATAAGAAGACCATGGAAACTTTTGATGAGAAGTCTCATGGAGCATTCTGTTGAAAAGGGGCATGGATCATTGTGATTACAGGGGTCATGGAGCATTGTGATGACAAGGGAATGGAGCATGGTGATGACAAGGGCATGGAGCATTGTGATGAGAAGTCCATGGAGACTTGTAATGACAAGTCTCATGGAGCATTCTGTTGAAAAGGGGCATGGAGCATTGTGATTACAGGGGTCTTGGAGCATTGTGATGACAAGGGCATGGAGCATTGTGAGGAGAAGGACATGGAACATTCTGATGACATGCGTCATGGAGCTTTGTGATGACAAGGGCATGGAGCATTGTGATTACAGGGGTCTTGGAGCACTGTGAGGAAAAGGGCATGGATCATTGTGATGAAAAAGGCATGGAGCCTTGTCATGACAGGGTTCAAGGAGCATACTGAAGACAAGAGTCAGGGAGCATTGTGATGACAAGTGTATTGAGAATTGTGATGACAAAGGTCGTGGAGCGTTGTGATGAAAATGGCATGGAGTATTGTGATGACAGGCATCATGGAGCGTTGTGATCACAACTGTTATGGAACATTGTGATCACAAGGGCTTGGAGCATTGTGATGACAGAGGTCATGGCGCATTTTGATTTCATTGTGATGACAATAGCCAGAAGCATTATGATGATGGGCATGATGCATTATGATGACAGGGTTCATGGAGCACTGAGATGAAAAGGGGCATGGAGCATTGTAATTACAGTGGTCTGGTAGCATTGCGATGACAAGGGCATGGAGCATTTTGATGAGAAGGCCATGGAACATTCTGATGACATGTGTCATGGAGCTTTGTGATGACAAGGGCATGGAGCATTGTGATTACATGTGTCTTGGAGCCTTGTGATGACATGGCCGTGGAACATTGTGATGGCAGTGGTCATGGAGCATTGTTATGACAGGGGTAATGGAGCACTGTGATGAGAAGGGAATGGAGCATTGTGATTACAAGGTTTATGGAGCATTGTGATGACAAATTTGTGGACCACTGGGATGCAAAATGCGTGGCACATTGTGATGACAAATGTCATGGAGCATTTTTCTGACAAAGGCATGGAGCATTGTGATGACAAGGGTCACGGAGCATTGTGAGGAAAAGTTCATCGAGCATTGTGGTTACAAAGTTAACAGAGCCTTGTGATGATGCGGGCATCGACAATTGTGATGACAAATGTTAAAGAGAATTGTGATGAAAGGAGTCACGGAGCATTGTGATGACAGGGGTCATGGAGCATTGTGATGAGAAGGGCATGGATCATTGAGCTGAGTAAGGCATAGAGCATTGTGATGACAAGAGTCAAAGAGCATTGTGATGAAACGTTCATGGGGCATTGTGGTTAAAAAGGTCACAGAGACTGTTGATGATGAGGGCATGGACCTATGTGATGAGAAAGGTCATGGAGCACTGTGATGACTGGAGTCACGGAGCATTGTGATGACAGGGGTCATGGAGCATTGTGATAACAAGTGCATGGAGCATTGTGATGACAAGGGCATGGATCATTGGTCTAATAAGTTTCATGGATTATTGTGGTGACAGTTGGAATGGTGCATTGTGATGACAAGGGCATGGAGCATTGTGATGACCAGGTTATGCAGTATTGTGAAGATAGGGGTCAGGGAGCATTGTGATGACATATGTAATGTCCCATTGTGATGACAATGGCATGGAGCATTGTGATGAAAACGGCATGGTGCAATGTGATGAAAACGTCATGGAGCCTTTTTGTGACAGGGTTCAAGGAGCATTCTGATGACAAGTGTCAGGGAGCATTGTGATGACAAGTGTATAGAGAATTGTGATGACAAAGGTCATGGAGCATTGTGATGAAAAGGGCATGGAGTATTGTGATGACAGGCATTATGGAGCTTTGTGATGACAAGTGTTATGGAAGATTGTGATCACAAGGGTTTGGAGCATTGTGATGACAAAGGTCATGGATCATTTTGATTTCAAGAAGCATGGAGCATTGTGATGACAAGGGCAAGAAACAATGTGATTCCAAGGTTCATGGAGGATTGTGATGAAAATGTTAATGGTGTACTGTGATGTGAAGCACACAGAGCATTGTAATGACAATGTCATGTAGCATTTTGCTGAAAAAGGCGTGAAGCATTGTGATGACCGTTGTGATGGATCACTGTGATGACAAGCGTCACGGAACATTGTGAATAGAGGGGTCATGGAGCATTGTGATGACAAAGGCATGGAGCATTGTGATGACACGGGCATGAAATATTGGTCTGACAATTTGCTTAGATTATTGTGATGACAGTGGACATGGTGAATTGTGATGACAAGGGCATGGAGCATTGTGATGAGAAGGTCATGGAGTGTGCTGAAGACAGGTGTCAGGGAGCATTGTGATGACATGTGTCATGGTCCATTGCGATGACAATGTAATGGAGCATTGTGATGCGAAATGTAATGGAGGATTGTGATGACTAGGGCTTGGAGCATTATGATGACAAGGGCCATTGAGAATTTTCATAACAAGGTCATGAAGCATTGTGATAAAAATGTCCTGGAGCATTTTGATGAGAAAACCATGGAGCCTTGTGATGACAAATCTCACGGAGCATACTGATGAAAAGGGGCATGGACCATAGTGATTACATGGGTCTTGGAACATTGTGATGACAAAGGCATGGAGCATTGTGAGGAGAAGGCCAAGGAGCATTCTAGTGACATGCGTCATTGAACTTTGTGATGGCAAGGGCATGGAGCATTGTGATTACAGCGGTCTTGGAGCATTGTGATGAAAAGGGCATGGATCATTGTGATGAAAAAGGCAAGGAGACTTGTCATGACAGGTTTCAAGGAGCATACAGACAACAAGTGTCAGGGAGCATTTTGATGAGAAGTGTATTGAGCATTGTGATGACAAAGGTCATGGAGCATTGTGATGAGAAGACCATGGATAATTCTGATGACGAGCACCATGGGGCATTGTGATGACAAGTGTTATGGAATATTGTTATCACAAGGGCTTGGAGCATTGTTATGACAGAGGTCATGGAGCATTTTGATTTCATTGTGATGACAATAGCATGAAGCATTTTGATGATGGGCATGGTGCATTGTGATGACAGGTTTCATGGATCATTGAGATGAAAAGGGGCATAGAGCATTGTGATTACAGTGTTCTTGGAGCATTGTGATGAGAAGGGTCATGGAGCCTTGTGATGAAAAGGCCATGGAACATCCTGGTGGCAGAGGACATGGAGAATTTTTATGATAGGTGTAATGGAGATTTGTGATGGCAAGGGCATGGAGCATTGTGATGAGAAGGCCATGGAGCATTCTGATGACATGTGTCATGGAGCTTTGTGATGACAAGGGCATGGAGCAATGTGATGTGAGCGTTCATGGAACATCGTGATGACAAAGACATGGAACATTGTGATGCCAAGCGTCAGGGATATTTGTGATGACAAAGGTCATGGAGCATATTGATGACAAGGGCGTTGTGCATTGTGATGAGAAAGGCAGGGAGCATTGTGATGACAGGATCATGGAGCAATTTGATGAAAAGTGTCATTGAACTTTTTGATGACAGGGGTTAATGAACATTGTGATGTCAGTGGTCATGGAACATTTTGATGAAAAGGGTCATGGAGCATTTTGATGACAGGGGTTATGTAACATTGTGATGTCAGTGGTCATCGAACATTGTGATGATAATGCATGTAGTATTGTGGTGAAAGCAGTCATGGAACATTGTGATGACAGGGGTGAGGAAGTATTGTGACGAATAGTGATGTAACACTGTGATATAAGTGGTGAGAGAGCATTTTGATGAGAAGCGCATGGAGCATTGTGATGACAAGGTTTATGGAGCATTGTGATGATAAGATTGTGGAGCACTGTGATGAAAAGTGCATGGTGCAATTTGATGACATGTGTCGTGGAGCATTGTGCTGGCAAGCGCATGGAGCATTGTGATGACAAGGGTCATGGAGCATTGTGCTGAGAAAGGCATAGATAATTTCGATGACAAGGGTCAAAGAGCATTGTGATGAAAAGTTCATGGAGCATTGTGATTAAAAATGTCACAGAGACTGTTGTTGATGAGGGCATGGACCATTGTGATGACAAAGGTCATGAAGCATTGTGATGACTGGAATCACGGAACATTGTGATGACAGTGGTCATGAAGCATTGTGATAACAAGGGCATGGAAACTTGTGATGACAAAGGCATGGAGCATTGGTCTAATAATTTTCATGGATTATTGCGATGAGAGTTGGTATGGCGATTTATGATGACATGGACATGGAGCATTGTGATGACAATTGCATGGAGCATTGTGATGACAAGTGCATGGAGCATTGCAATTTCAAGTGCATGGAGAATTGTGACGACAAGAGCATGTAATATTTTGATGAGAAGTGTCATGTAGCATTGTGATGACAAGGACGTGGAGAATTGTGATAACAAGGGACATGGAGCATTGTGATAACCAGGGCATGGAGCACTGTGATGACAGGGGTCATGGAGCATTATTATGACAAGGCCATGGCGCATTCTGACATAAGATATCACTTATGAAGGGAATGTAAACATGGCTACATATGAACTGAATTAGGGAAGAGAACAGAGTCTCAGATTTAGAAAACACTCTAATGCTTGCTTAAGGGGAAAGACAGGTGGGGAGATGCACAAAACAAAAGTTTGATATTAGCACAGGTACCGTTCCATAATCCAAAAACAGAAGAGACAAGCCCTACTCCTTCCTCAGTGAATGGAAATCAACATCCTTATTCCCCGCAGAGAAATATATCTGACTAGTAAGAATTTTAAAACCTATGTATTGATATGTCTCCGTAAGGGAACTAAGTGTGTCTAGAACGACATAAACATGGCAGTGAGAATCAGCTCAAACCCACTATAAAAATGAATTTCAAAACAAAACATAAAAACAGTAAAATTTTTACACAATACCTTCAGGGGTTCTGATGAAACCTGGAAAGACCCTATCTAAAATGACAGCTGGATGTGGCATAACGCTGGTCACTTGGGACTGAGAGGATTGGTGAGATTGGGTGAAAAAATGCAGACCCTTTAAAGCAATAATGCCTGCCACGCATTCCATGGTTCCCAACTCTCCAAGTAGAAGGGAATATCACTACAGTTATAACATGTATGGGAACCTAGAGAATGGAAACCATCTGATGGTGAAAGGTTTCTAAAACTCTACTACTTTTTTCTCTCCTTGTGCTCCAGTTTGACATTCCAACTGCTTTACTATCAATCTCCCAGCTTGGAAAGTCAGGCCCTATAACCTCCTGGTTCGCACAGCTGGCAAATTGTGCAGAGGATATAAAGGAAGAGAGAGAACCAATGAGAGAGTAGCTGTAGGCATTTGGACGGCCACATTTCAATCTAATTTCCCGTCAAGAATGAGGAATTAACCAAAGACTCAGCCTGCCCCCCCCCAGAACAACTATAGGTCCAGAAGCAAAACTGTGGATTTGCGGTCAGCTCACAATAACGCGAGTTGAAAAATGGAACTCAGGGCCACAGCAATTCACTAACCTGCAGAGTTATAAAGGACTACTCTCTTCCAAAAATCTGTTGAGGGAAAGCCACGAGGCAGAAGTGAAAATGAGGCAGAGTGGCATGAAACAGATTTCAAGAGGTACATTGGAATCGCCTTTAAACAAAGGAAAAGCATCACAACTTCGAAAATAATGGAAATGGTCATAAAGGGCATGTGGGTTTTCACGTGAATATATTCAGGAGAAAACGCATATGCCCTTTTCGGCCAAGCAAGCAAGCGGGCAATGCAAATCTGCATTACAAAGAAGTATCACTTTCCACCAGACAAAAGGGATATCCGCAAAATGTGTAAAAACCAGACAGGCAAGACAGGCACTGGAGAACAGGGAGCCTTGTTATGCTGATGGGCGGGATGTAAATTGCCAACTGCCTCTCTGGAGGAGTGCATTGTGTTCCCTAAAACAAGTAAACAACAGAGCTACAGAGCCAAGGGCACTTCCTGCCTAGGGAATATAGCTTGGGAAAACTGAAAATGAATAACACAGATCCACACCAAATTTCAGGGCTGCACTGCTTACAAAAACCTCAACTTGGGTACACCTTAAATATCCCAGGAAAGACAAAAATGGTTCAAGAAATTGTGGTACTCACGTATGATGGAATATCCCTCAGCCATGAAATCAATGTCATAATGCCAGTAGCAGGAAAATAAGAGGATTCAGGTACGATAATTCTAAGTGAAATAAGTCACACAGAAAAAGAAAATTATCATAAGATATCAATTATGAATATCCTGTAAACATGGCTACACATGAACTGAGTTAGGAAAGATAAGGGAGTCTCACATTTAGACAACACCCTTATGCCTTCTTAAGGGGGAAGGAGGGGTGGCGTGATGCACAAAACCAGAGTTTGATATTAGTACAGGTACAGTTCCAAAAACCAAATACGGAATAGACAAGACATACACCTTCCTCAGGGAAAAGGACTCAACACCCCATATTCACCGAAGAGTAATATATCTTACTAGTAAGAATCTTAAAACCTATGTATTGATATGTCTCCGTAAGGGAATTAAGTGTGTCTAGACTGGCATAAACATGGCAGTGAGAATCAGCTCAACCCACTATAAAAAGGAATTTCAAAAACAAAACAAAAAAACAGGGAAATTCCTTAAAATTCCTACAGGGTCTCTCATGAAACCTGGAATGACCCTATCTACAATGACAGCTGGATGTGGCATAAGGCTGGACACTTTGGACTGAGAGGATTGTTGAGATTGGGTGAGCAAATGCAGACTCTTTAAAGCAATAATGAGTTGCACACATTCCATGGGTCCCAACTCTCCAGGTTGAAGGGAATATTACAACAGATATAACATGTACCGGAAACCTAGAGAATGGACACACAGTGAATACGAAAGGTTTCTAAAACTCAACTAATTGTCCCTCTCCTGGTGCACCGGTTTGACTTTCCAACTGCTTTACTATCAATCTCTCAACTTAGAGAGACAACCCCTTTAACCTCCTGCTTCTCACAGGTAGGCAATTTGGCAGAGGATGAAAGGGAAGAGGGAGAACCAATGAGAGAGTAGCTGTTAGGCATTTGGACCGGCAAATGTCACTCTAATTTTCTGGCCAGAAGAAGAATTAATCGAAGTCTCAGCCACCCACCAGACACCAGTATAAGACCTGAACCAAAATTTGGACTTGCATTCAGCTCACAAAAAACGAGTTGAATAATGGAGCTCAGTGGCACAGCAATTCACCAAATGGCAGAGTAGTAAAGGACACCTATCGTCCAAAACTCTGTTGAGGGAAGGTTAAGAGGCAGACGTGAAAGCGAGCAAGAATAGCAGGAAACAGATTTCAAGAGGTATGCTGGAATCACCTTTAAAACACAGGAAGAGGGGCTCAACTTCGACAATGATGCACTTGGCCAAAAAGGGTGTATGAGTTTTCTCCTGAATATATTCAGGAGAAAACACATACACCCATTTCGGCCAAGCAAGCAAGAGGGCAATGCAAATCTGCACTACAAAGAAGTATAACTTCCCACAAGTCAAAAGGGATATCCATAAAATATGTAAAAACCAGAAAGGCAAGACAGGCACTGGCGAACTGGGAGCCTTGTTATGCTGATGGGTGGGATGCAAATTGCCAACAGACTCTCTGGAGCAGTGCATTGTGTTCCCTAAAACAAGTAAACAACAGAGCTACAGAGCCAAGGGCACTTCCTGTCTATGTAATATAACTTGGGAAAACTGAAAATGAATAACACACTGCCACAGCAATATTTAGGGGTGCACTGCTTACAAGACCCTCATCTTGGATTCAACTTAAATATCCCAGGAAAGATAAAAATGGTACAAAAATTTGTGGTACTTACGTACAATGGAATATCCCTCAGCCATGAAATCAATGCCATAAGACATGTAGCAGCAAAATGAGTGGATTCAGGTATGATGATTCTAAGTGAAATAAGTCACACAGAAAAAGAAAGTTATCATAAGATATCACTTATAGAGATCCTGTAAATATGGCTACACATGAACTGAGTTAGGAAAGAGAACAGAGTCTCACATTTAGAAAACACTGTTGTGCCTGCTTAAGGGGGAAGGAGAGATGGAGTGATGTATAAAACCACAGTTTGATATAAGCACAGGTACCGTTCCCAAAACCAACTATGGAACAGACAAAACCTACCTATACATTCCTCAGTGAAAGGGACTCAAAACACCATATTGCACGGAGAGGAATATATATGACTAGTAAGAATCTTAAAACCTATGTATTGATATGTCTCCGTAAGGGAATCAAGTGTGTCTAGACTGGCATAAACATGGAAGCGAGATACAGCTCAAACCCACTATAAAAAGGAATTTGAAAAACAAAAGAAAAAAACAGGGAAATTCTATACAATTCCTTCAGGGTCTCTGATGAAACCTGGAATGACCCTGTCTACAATGACAGCTGGATGTGGCATAAGGCTGGAGAGTTGGGACTGAGAGGATTGGTGAGATTGGGTGAGCAAATGCAGAGCCTTTAAAGCAATAATGCATGTCACCCATTCCATGGGGCACAACTCTCCAGGTTGAAGGGAATATTACTACAGCTATAACATGTATGGCAAACCTAGAGAATGGACACACTGTGAATACGAAAGGTCTCTAAAACTCAACGAATAGTCCCTCTCCTGGTGCTCCAGTTTGACTTTCCAACTGCTTTACTATCAATCTTCCAACTTGGAGAGACTGCCCCTTTAACCTCCTGGTTCGCACAGTTTGCCAATTTGGCAGAGGATGAAAGGGAAGAGGGAGAACCAATGAGAGAGTAGCTGTTAGGCATTTGGACGGCCACATGACACTCTAATTGCCTGGTAGGAAGAAGAATTAACCAAAGTCTCAGCCACTCACCGGGAAACAGTATAGGTCCTGAACCAAAATTTTGGACTTGCATTCAGCTCACAAAAAACGAGATGAAAAATGCAGCTCAGGGGCAGAGCAATTCACAAACTGGCAGAGTAATAAAGGCCAACTATCGTCCAGAAATCTGTTGAGGGAAGACAACGAGGCCAACTTAAAAATGAGGCAGAATAGCAGGAAACAGATTCCTAGAGTTACTATCGAATCGCCTTTAAAGCACATAAAAAGGTGCACAACTTCGACAATGATACACTTGGCCAAAAAGTGCGTATGCGTTTTCACCTGAATATATTCAGCAGAAAACGCATATGCCCTTTTTGGCCAAACAAGCAAGCGGACAATGCAAATCTGCACTACAAAGAAGTATCACTTCCCATCGGTCAAAAGGGACATCCACAAAATGGGTAAAAACCAGAAAGGCAAGATAGGCCCTGGAGAACAGGGAGCCTTGTTATGCTGATGAGCGGGAAGTAAACTGCCATCTGCCTCTCTGGAGGAGGGCATTGTGTTCCCTAAAACAAGTAAACAACAGAGCTACAGAGCCAAGCACACTTCCAGACTAGGGAATATACCTTGGGAAAACTGAAAATCAATAAGTCAGAGCCACCCCCAAATTTAGGGCTGCACTGCTTACAAGAACCTCAACTTGGGTACACCTTAAATATCCCAGGAAATATAAAAATGGTTCAAAAATTTGTGGTACTTTCGTACGATGGAATATCCCTCAGCCATGAAATCCATGTCGTAAGACAGTAGCAGCAAAATGAGTGGATTCAGGTACGATGATTCTAAGTGAAATAAGTCACACAGAAAAAGAAGCTTATCATAAGATATCACTTATGAAGATCCTGTAAACATGGCTACACATGAACTGAGTTAGGAAAGAGAACAGGGTCTCACATTGAAAAAACCCTCTCATGCCTCCTTATGGAGGAAGGAGAGGTGGGGTGATGCATAAAACCAGAGTTTGATATAAGCACAGTACCGTTTCCAAAACCAACTATGGAATAGACAAGACCTACCTATAACTTCCTCAGTGAAAGGGACTCAAAACCACATATTTCCCGCAGAGGAATATATCTGACTAGTAAAAATCTTAAAACCTATGTATTGATATGTCTCTGTAAGGGAATGAAGTGTGTCTAGACTGGCATAAACATGGCAGCGAGAATCAGCTCAAACGAACTATAAAAAGGAATTTCAAAAACAAAACAAAAAAACATGGAAATTCTTTATAATTCCTTCAGGGTCTCTGATGAAACGTGGACTGACCCGGTCTACAATGACAGCTGGAAGTGGCATAATGCTGGACACTTGGAACTGAGAGGATTGGTGAGATTGGGTGAGCAAATGCAGACCTTTTAAAGCAATAATGCATGGGACCCATTCCATGTGTCCCAACTCTCCAGGTTGAAGGGAATATTACTACAGCTATAACATATATGGGAAACCAAGAGAATGGACACACTGTGAATACGAAAGGTTTCTAAAACTCAATCAATAGTCCCTCTCCTGGTGCTCCGGTTTGACTTTCCAACTGCTTTACTATCAATCTCCCAACTTGGAGAGACTGCCCCTTTAACCTCCTGGTTCGCACAGGTTGCCAATTTGGCAGAGGATGAAAGGGACGAGGGAGAACCAATGAGAGAGTAGCTGTTAGGCATTTGGAAGGGCACATGTCACCTTAATTGCCCGGCAGGAAGAAGAATTAACCAAAGTCTCAGCCACTCACCGGGAAACAGTATAGTTCCTGAAGCAAAACTTTGGACTTGCATTCGGCTCACAAAAAACGTGTTGAAAAATGGTGCTCAGGGGCAGAGCAAGTGAAAAACTGACAGAGTAATAAAGGCCAAATATCGTCCAGAAATCTGTTGAGGGAAGACAACGAAGCGGACTTGAAAATAAAGCCGAATATCAGGAAACAGATTTCAAGAGGTACATAGGAATAATCTGTAAAGCACAGGAAGAGGGACACAACGTCGACAATGATGCACTTGGCCAAAAAGGGCGTATGCATTTTCTCCTGAATATATGCAGGAGAAAACGCATATGCCCTTTTTGTCCAAGCAAGCAAGCGGGCAATACAAATCTGCACTACAAAGAAGTATCACTTCCCACCAGTCAAAAGGGACATCCACAAAATGGGTAAAAACCAGAAAGGCAACACAGGCCTTGGAGAATAGGGAGCCTTTTTATGCTGATGGGTGGGATGTAAGTTGTCAACTGCCTCTCTGGAGGAGTTCATTGTGTTCCATAAAACAAGTAAACAACAGAGCTACAGAGCCAAGGGCACTTCCAGTCTAGGGAATATACCTTGGGAAAACTGAAAATCAATAAGACAGAGCCAGTCCAAAATTTAAGGCGGCACTGCTTAAAAGAATCTCAACTTGTCTACACCTTAAATATCCCTGGAAACATAAAAATAGTTCAAAAAATTGTGGTACTTACGTACGATGGAATATCCCTCAGCCATGAAATCAATGTCATAAGACCAGTAGCAGCAAAATGAGTGGATTCAGGTACGATGATTCTAAGTGAAATAAGTCACACTGAAAAAGAAACTTATCATAAGATATCACTTATGAACGTCCTGTAAACATGTCTACACATGAACTGAGTTAGGAAAGAGAAGAGAGTTTGACATTTAGAAAACATTCTTATGCCTGCTTAAGGGGAAAGGAGAGGTGGGGTGATGCATTAAACCAGATTTTGATATTAGTTTAGGTACCATTCGAAAAACCAAATACAGAATAGACAAGAACTACACCATCCTCAGTGAAAGGGACTCAACTCCCCATATTCCATGCATAGGGATATATCTTACTAGTAATAATATTAAAATCTATGTATTGATATGTCCCCGTAATGGAAATATGTGTGTCTAGACTGGCATAAACATGGCAGTGAGAATCAGCTCAAACCCACTATAAAATGGAATTTCAGAAACAAAACAAAAAAACAGGGAAATTCTTTTCAATTCCTTCAGGGTCTCCGATGAAACCTGGAATGACCCTATCTACAACGACAGCTGGATGTGGCATAAGGCTGGACACATGGGACTGATAGGATGGGTGAGATTGGGTGAGCAAATGCAGACCCTTTAAATCAATAATGCATGGCACCCCTTCCATGGGTCCCAACTCTCCAGGTTGAAGGGAATATTACTATAGCAATAACATGTACGGGAAACCTAGAGAATGGACACACTGTGAATACGAAAGGTCTCTAAAACTCAACAAATAGTTCCTCTCCTGGTGCTCCGGTTTGAATTTCCAACTGCTTTACTATCAATCTCCCAACTTAGAGAGACAGCCCGTTTAACCTCCTGTTTCACACAGGTTGCCAATTTGGCAGAGGATGAAACGCAAGAGGGAGAACCAATGAGAGAGTAGCTGTTAGGCATTTGGACGGGCACATGTCACTCTTGGTTCCCGGGAGGAAGAAGAATTAACCAAAGTCTCAGCCACCCACCGGGTACCACTATAGGTCCTGAACGAAAATATTAGACTTGCGTTCAGCTCACAAAAAAACCAGTTAAATAATGGAGCTCTGGGACACAGCAATTCACAAACAGACACAGTAATAAAGGACAACTATCGTCCAAAAATCTGTTGAGGGAAGGCAACGAGGCGGACTTGAAATCGAGGCAGAATATCAGGAAACAGATTTTAACAGGTATGTTGGAATCGCCTTTAAAGCACAGAAAGAGGGGCACAACTTCCACAATGATGCACTTGGCCAAAAAGTGCGTATGCGTTTTCTCCTGAATATATTCAGCAGAAAATGCATACGCCCGTTTTGGCCAAGGAAGCAAGCGGGCAATGCAAAGCTGCACTACAAAGAAGTATCACTTCCCACCGGTCAAAAGGGACATCCACAAAATGTGTAAAAACCAGAAAGGCAAGACAGGCCCTGGAGAACAGGGAGCCTTGTTATGCTGATGGGCGGGATGTAAATTGCCAACTGCCTCTCTGGAGAAGTGCATTGTGTTCCCAAAAAAAGTAAAAAACAGAGCTACAGAGCCAAAGGCACTTCCAGTCTAGGGAAGATACCTTGAGAAAACTGAAAATCAATAAGACAGACCCACCCCAAAATTTAGGGCGGCACTGCTTACAAGAACCTCAACTTGGGTACACCTTAAATATACCAGGAAATATAAAAATGGTTCAAAAAATTGTTGTACTTACGTACGATGGAATGTCCCTCAGCCATGAAATCCATGTCATAAGACCAGTAGCAGCAAAATGAGTGGATTCAGGTATGATGATTCTAAGTGAGGTTAGTCACAAATAAAAAGAAGCTTATCATAAGATATCACTTATGAAGATCCTGTAAACATGGCTACACATGAACTGAGTTAGGAAAGAGAACAGAGTCCCACATTTAGAAAACACTCTTACGCCTGCTTAAGGGGGAAGGAGAGGTGGGGTGATGCACTAAACCAGAGTTTGATATAAGCACAGGTACCGTTCCAAAAACCAAGTATGGAATAGACAAGACCTACACCTTCCTCAGTGAAACGGACTCAAAACCCCATATTTCCGGCAGAGGAATATATCTGACTAGTAAGAATCTTAAAACCTATATACTGATATGTCTCCATAAGGGAATCAAGTGTATCTAGACTGGCATAAACATGTCAGCGAGAATCAGCTCAAACCCACTATAAAAAGGAATTTCAAAAACAAAACAAAAAAACAGGGAAATTCTTTACAATTCCTTCACGATTTCTGATGAAACCTTGAATGACCCTATATACAATGACAGCTGGATGTGGCATAAGGCTGGACACATGGGACTTAGAGGTTTGGTGAGATTGGGTGAGCAAATGCAGACCCTTTAAAGCAATAATGCATGGCACCCATTCCCTGTGTCCCACCTCTCCAGGTTGAAGGGAATATTACTATAGCTATAACATGTACGGGAAACCTAAGAATGGACACAATGTGAATACGAAAGGTTTCTAAAACTCAACGAATAGTCCCTCTCCTTGTGCGCCAGTTTGACTTTCCAACTGATTTATTATCAATCTCCCAACTTGGAGAGACAGCACCTTTAACCTCCTGGTTCGCACAGGTTGCCAGTTTGGCAAAGGATGAAAGGGAAGTGGGAGAACCAATGAGAGAGTAGCTGTTAGGCATTTGGACGGTCACATGTCACTCTTATTTCCTGCGAGGAAGAGAATTAACCAAAGTCTCAGCCATACACTGGGAACCAGTATAGTTCCTGAACCAAAATATTGGACTTGCGTTCAGGTCACAAAAAACGAGTTAAATAATGGAGCTCAGGGGCACAGCAATTAAATAACAGGCAAAGTAATAAAGGACCACTATCGTCCAAAAATCTGTTGATGGAAGGCAATGAGGCGGACTTGAATGCCACGAAGAATAGCAGGAAAGAGATTTCAAAAGGTACGTTGGAATCGCCTTTAAAGCACAGGAAGAGGGGCACGTCTTCGACAATGATGCACTTGGCCAAAAAGGGTGTATGCGTTTTCTCATTAATATATTCAGCAGAAAACGCATATGCCCTTTTTGGCCAAACAAGCAAGCGGGCAATGCAAATCTGCACTACAAAGAAGTATCACTTCCCACCGGTCAAAAGGGACATCCACAAAATGGGTAAAAACCAGAAAGGCAAGACAGGCCCTGGAGATCAGGGAGTCTTGTTATGCTGAAGGGCGGGATGTAAATTGTCAACTGCCTCTCTGGAGGAGTGCATTGTGTTCCCTACAACAAGTAAACAACAAAGCTACAGAGCCAAGAGCACTTCCAGTCTAGGGAATATACCTTGGGAAAACTGAAAATGAATAAGACAGAGCCACCCCAAAATTTATGGCTGCACTGCTGACAACAACCTCAAATTGGGTTCACCTAAAATATCCCAGGAAATATAAAAAATGGTTCAGAAAATTGTGGTAATTACATACGATGGAATATCCCTCAGCCATGAAATCCATGTTGTAAGACCAGTAGCAGCAAAATGAGTGGATTCAGGTATGATGATTCTAAGTGAAATAAGTCACACAGAAAAAGAAGCTTATCATAAGATATCACTTATGAAGATCCTGTAAACATGGCTACACATGAACTGAGTTAGGAAAGAGAACAGAGTCTCACATTTAGAAAACACTCTCATGCCTCCTTAAGGGGGAAGGAGAGGTGGGGTGATGCATAAAACCAGAGTTTGATATAAGCACAGGTACCGTTCCCAAAACCAACTATGGAATAGACAAGACCTACCTATACTTTCCTCAGTGAAAGGGACTCAAAACCCCATATTTCCCGCAGAGGAATATATCTGACCAGTAAGAATCTTAAAACCTATGTATTGATATGTCTCCGTAAGAGAATCAAGTGTGTCTACACTGGCATAAACATGGCAGCGGGAATCAGCTCAAACCCACTATAAAAAGGAATTTCAAAAACAAAACAAAAAAGCAGGGAAATTCTTTACAATTCCTTCAGGGTCTCTGATGAAACGTGGACTGACCCTGTCTAAAATGACAGCTGGATGTGGAATAAGGCTGGACACTTGGGACTGAGAGGATTGGTGTGATTGGGTGAGCAAATGCAGACCCTTAGAGCAATAATGCATGGCAACCATTCCATGGGTCCCAACTCTCCAGGTTGAAGGGAATATTACTACAGATATAACATGTACGGGAAACCTAGAGAATGGACACACTGTGAATACGAAAAGTTTCTAAAACTCAACGAATAGTCCCTCTCCTGGTGCTCCAGTTTGACTTTCCAACTACTTTACTATCAATCTCCCAACTTGGAGAGACAGCCTCTTAACCTCCTGGTCCTCACAGGTTGCCAATTTGGCAGAGGATGAAAGGGAAGAGGGAGAACCAATGAGAGAGTAGCTGTTAGGCATTTGAATGGGCATATGTCACACTAATTTCCCAACAGGAAGAAGAAGTACCCAAAGTCTCAGCCATCCACCGGGAACCAATATAGGACCTGAACCAAAATTTTGGACATGTGTTCAGCTCACAAAAAACGAGTTGAAATATGGAGCTCAAGGGCATAGCAATTCATAACCTGGTTGAGTATTAAAGGATAACTATCATTCAAAAATCTGTTGAGGGAAGGAAACGAGGTGGACTTCAAAGCGAGGCAGAATAGCAGGAAACTGATTTCAAGAAGTACGCTGGAATCACCTGTAAAGCACAGAAATAGGGGCACAACTTCGACAATGATGCACTTGGCCAAAAAGGGACTATGTGTTTTCTCCTGAATATATTCATCAGAAAACACATACGACATTTTTGGTCAAGCAAGCTAGCGGGCAATGCAAATCTGCACTACAAAGAAGTATCACTTCCCACTGGTCAAAAGGCACATCCACAAAATGTGTAAAAACCAGAAAGGCAAGACAGGCCTTGGAGAACAGGGAGCATTGTTAAGCTGATGGGCGGGATGTAAGTTGCCAACTGCCTCTCTGGAGGAGTGCATTGTGTTCCCTAAAACAAGTAAACAACAGAGCTACAGAGCCAAGAGCACTTCCAGTCTAGGGAATAAACCTTGGGCTAACTGAAAATCAATAAGACAGAGTCAGGCCAAAATTTAGGGCTGCACTGTTTACAAGAACCTCAACTTGTCTACACCTTAAATATCCCTGGAAACATAAAAATGGTTCAAAAAAGTGTGGTACTTATGTACGACGGAATATCCCTCAGCCATGAAATCAATGTCATAAGTCCAGCAGCAGCAAAATGAGTGAATTCAGGTACGATGATACTAAGTGAAATAAGTCACACAGAAAAAGAAACTTATCATAAGATATCACTTATGAAGGTCCTGTATACATGGCTACACATGAAGTGAGTTAGGAAACAGAAGAGTGTTTCACATTTAGACAACACTCTCATGCCTCCTTAAGGGGGAAGGAGACGTGGGGTGATGCATTAAACCACATTTTGATATTAGTTCAGGTACTGTTCCAAAAACCAAATATGGAATAGACAAGAACTATACCTTCCTCAGTGAAAGGGACTCAACGCCCCATATTCCATGCAGAGGGATATATCTTACTAGTAAGAATCTTAAAACCTATGTATTGATATGTCTCCATAAGGGAAACAAGTGTGTCTAGACTGGCATATACATGGCAGTGAGAATCAGCTCAAACCCACTATAAAATGGAATTTCAAAAACAAAAACAAAAAAAAAAACAGGGAAATTCTTTTCAATTCCTTCAGGGTCTCCGATAAAATATGGAATGACCCTGTCTACAATGACAGCTGGATGTGGCATAAGGCTGGACACATGTGACTGAGAGGATTGGTGAGATTGGGTGAGCAAATGCAGACCCTTTAAAGCAATAATGCATGGCACCCACTGCATGGGTCCCAACTCTCCAGGGTGAAGGGAATATTACTACAGCTATAACATGTACGGGAAACCTAGAGAATGGACACACAGTGAATACGAAAGGTCTCTAAAACTCAACAAATAGTCCCTCTCCTGGTGCTCCGGTTTGACTTTCCAACTGCTTTACTCACAATCTCCCAACTTGGAGGGACAGCCCCCTTAAACTCCTGTTTCACACAGGTTGCCAATTTTGCAGAGGATGAAACGGAAGAGGGAGAACCTATGAGAGAGTAGCTGTTAGGCATTTGGCCGGCACATGTCACTCTTATTTCCCAGGAGGAAGAAGAATTAACCAAAGTCTCAGCCACCCACTGGGTACCAGTATAGGTCCTGAACTAAAATATTGGACTTTCATTCAGCTCACAAAAAACGAGTTAAATAAAGGAACTCTGGGGCATAGCAATTCACAAACAGGCAGAGTAATAAAGGACAACTATCGTCCAGAAATCTGTTGAGGGAAGGCAACGAGGCAGACTTGAATGTGAGGCAGAATAGCAGGAAACAGATTTCAAGAGGTACGTTGGAATCGCCTGTAAAACACAGGAAGAGTGGCACAACTTCGACAATGATGCACTTGGCCAAAAAGGGCGTATGCATTTTCTCCTGAATATATTCAGCAGAAAACGCATATGACCTTTTTGGCCAAACAAGCAAGAGGGCAATGTAAATCTGCACTACTTTGAAGTATCACTCCCACCGATCAAATGGGACATCCAAAAAATATGTAAAAACCAGAAAGGTAAGACAGGCCCTGGAGAACAGGGAGCCTTGTTATGCTGATGGGTGGGATGTAAATTGCCAACTGCCCTTCTGGAGGGTTGCATTGTGTTCCCTAACACAAGTAAACAACTGAACTACAGAGCCAAGGACACTTCCAGTCTAGGGAATATACCTTGGGAAAACTGAAAATCAATAAGGCAGAGCTATCCCCAAATTTAGGGCTGCACTGCTTACAAGAACCTCAACTTGGGTACACCTAAAATATCCCAGGAAATATAAAGATGGTTCAAAAAATTGTGGTACTTACGTATGATGGAATATCCCTCAGCCATGAAATCAATGTCATAAGACCAGTAGCAGCAAAATGAGTGGATTCAGGTATGATGTTTCTAAGTGAAATAAGTCACACAGATAAAGAAGCTTATCATAAGATATCATTTATGAAGATCCTGTAAACATGGCTACACATGAACTGAGTTAGGAAAGAGAACAGAGTCTCACATTTAGAAAACACACTTATGCCTGCTTAAGGGGAAAGGAGAGGTGGGGTGATGCATAAAAACAGAGTATGTTATAAGCACTGGTACCATTCCAAAAACCAAGTATGGAATAGACAAGACCTACACCTTCCTCAGTGAAAGGGACTAAAAACCCCATATTTCCCGCAGAGGAATATATCTGACTAGTAAGAATCATAAAACCTATGTATTGATATGTCTCCATAAGGGAATCAAGTGTGTCTGGAATGGCACAAACATGGCAGCAAGAATCAGCTCAGACGCACTATAGAAAGGAATTTCAAAAACAAAACACAAAAACAGGGAATGTCTTTACAATTTCTTCAGTTTCTCTGATGAAACGTGGAATGACCCTGTCTACAATGACAGCTGGATGTGGCATAAGGCTGGACACTTGGGACTGAGAGGATTGGTGAGATTGGGTGAGCAAATGCAGACCCTTTAAATCAATAATGCATGGCACCCATTCCATGGGTCCCAACTCTCCAGGTTGAAGGGAATATTACTACAGCTATAACATGTACGGGAAACCTAGAGAATGGACACACGGTGAATAAGAAAGGTTTCTAAAACTCAACGAATAGTCCCTCTCCTGGTGCTCCAGTTTGACTTTCCAACTGCTTTACTATCAATCTTGCAACATGTAGAGACAGCCCCTTTAACCTCCTGGTTCTCACAGCTTGCCAATTTGGCAGAGGATGAAAGGGAAGAGGGAGAACCAGTAGGAGAGTAGCTGTTAGGCATTTGGATGGGTATATGTCACTCTAATTTCCAGGCAGGAAGAAGAATTAAACAAAGTCGCAGCCACCCACCGGGAACCAATATAGGTCATGAACCAAAATTTTGGACATGCATTCAGCTCACATAAAACGAGTTGTAAAATGGAGCTCAAGGGCACAGCAATTCACAAACTGGCAGAGTAATAAAGAACAACTATCATTCAAAAATCTGTTGAGGGAAGGCAATGAAGCGGACTTGAAATTCAGGCTGAATAGCAGGAAACAGATTTCAAGAGGTAGGTTGGAATCGTCTGTAAAGCACAGGAAGAGGGGCACAACTTCGACAATGATGCACTTGGCCAAAAAGGGCGTATGCATTTTCTCCTGAATATATGCAGGAGAAAACGCATATGCCCTTTTTGGCCAAGCAAGCAAGCGGGCAATGCAAAACTGCACAAAAAAGAAGTATCACTTCCCACCGGTCAAAAGGGACATCCACAAAATGGGTAAAAACCAGAAAGGCAAGACAGGCCTTGGAGAACAGGGAGCCTTGTTATGCTGATTGGCGGGGTGTAAGTTGTCAACTGCCTCTCTGGAGGAGTGCATTGTGTTCCCTAAAACAAGTAAACAACAGAGCTACAGAGCCAAGGGCACTTCCAGTCTAGGGAATATACCTTGGGCAAACTGAAAATCAATAAGACAGAGCCATCCCCAAATTTAGGGCTGCACTGCTTACAAGAACCTCAACTTGGGTACACCTTCAATATCCCAGGAAATATAAAAATGTTTCAAAAAATTGTGGTACTTACATATGATAGAATATCCCTCAGCCATGAAATCAATGTCATAAGACGAGTAGCAGCAAAATGAGTGGATTCAGGTGCGATGTTTCTAAGTGAAATAAGTCACACAGAAAAAGAAGCTTATCATAGTTTATCACTTATGAAGATCCTGTAAACATAGCTACACATGAACTGAGTTAGGAAAGAGAACAGAGTCTCACATTTAGAAAACACTCTTATGCCTTCTTAAGGGGAAAGGAGAGGTGGGGTGATGCATAAAACCAGAGTTTGATATAAGCACTGGTACCATTCCAAAAACCAAATATGGAATAAACAAGACTTACAACTTCCTCAGTGAAAGGGACTAAAAACCCCATATTTCCCACAGAGGAATATATCTGACTAGTAAGATTCTTAAAACCTATGTATTGATATGTCTCCCTAAGGCAATCAAGTGTGTCTAGACTGGCATAATCATGGCAGTGAGAATCAGCTCAAACCTACTATGAAAAGGAATTTCAAAAACAAACCAAAAAAAAACAGGGAAATTCTTTTCAATTCCTTTAGAGTATTTGATGAAACTTGGAATGACCATATCTAAAACGACAGCTGGATGTGGCATAAGGCTGGACACATGGGACTGAGAGGATTGGTGAGATTGGGTGAGCAAATGCAGACCCTTTAAATCAATAATGCATGGCACCCATTCCATGGGTCTCAACTCTCCAGGTTGAAGGGAATATTACTACAGCTATAACATGTATGGGAAACCTAGAGAATGGACACACTGTGAATACGAAAGATTTCTAAAACTCAACGAATTGTCCCTCTCCTGGTGCTCCAGGTTGACTTTCCAACTGCTTTACTATCAATCTCCCAACTTGGAGAGACAGCACCTTTAACCTCCTGGTTCACACATGTTGCCAATTTGGCAAAGGATGATAGGGAAGAGGGAGAACCAATGAGAGAGTAGCTGATAGGCATTTGGACGGGCACATGTCACTCTTATTTCCCGGGAGGAAGAAGAATTAACCAAAGTCTCAGGCACCCACCGGGAACCAGTATAGGTCCTGAAGCAAAATATTGCACTTGCGTTCAGCTCACAAAAAACGAGTTAAAAAATGGAGCTCAGGGGCACAGCAATTCACAAACTGGCTGAGTAATAAAGGGCAACTATCGTCCAAAAATCTCTTGAGGGAAGGCAGCGAGGCGAACTTGAAACGGAGGCAGAATAGCAAGAAACACATTTCAAGAGGTATGTTGGAATCACCTTTAAAGCACAGGAAAAGGGGCACAACTTCGACAATGATGCACTTGGCCAAAAAGGGCGTATGCATTTGTCCTTAATATATTCAGGAGAAAACGCATACACACTTTTTGGCCAAGCAAGCAAGCGAGCAATGCAAATCTGGACTACAAAGAAGTATCACTTACCAAAAGTCAAAAGGGACATACGCAAAATGTGTAAAAAAGAGAAAGGCAAGACAGGCCCTGGAGAACAGGGAGCCTTGTTATGCTGATGTGCGGGATGTAAATTGCCAGTTGCCTCACTGGAGAAGTGCATTGTGTTCCCAAAAACAAGTAAACAACAGAGCTACAATGCCAAGGGCACTTCCAGTCTAGGGAATATACCTTTGGAAAACTGAAAATCAATAAGACAGAGCCACCCCAAATTTAGGGCTGCTCTGCTTACAAGAACCTCAACTTGGGTACACCTTAAGTATCCCAGGAAAGATAAATTTGGTTCAAAAAATTGTGGTACTTATGTACGATGGAATATCCCTCAGCCATGAAATCAATATCATAAGACCAGTAGCAGCAAAATGAGTGGATTCAGGTACGATGATCCTAAGTGAAATAAATCACACAGGAAAAGAAACTTATCATAATATATCACTTATGAAGATCCTGTAAACATGGCTACACATAAACTGAGTTAGGAAAGAGAAGAGAGTCTCACATTTAGAAAACACTCTTATGCCTGCTTATGGGGTATTGAGAGGTGGGGTGATGCATAAAACCAGAGTTTGATATAAGCACAGGTACCGTTCCAAAAACCAACTATGGAATACACAAGACCTACACCTTCCTCAGTGAAAGGGATTCAAAACCCCATATTTCCTGCAGAGGAATATATCTGACTAGTAAGAATCTTAAAACCTATGTATTGATATGTCTCCGTAAGGGAGTCAAGTGTGTCTAAACTGGCATAAATATGGCAGCGAGAACCAGCTCAAACCCACTATAAAAAGGAATTTCAAAACCAAAACAAAAAGCAGGGATATTCTTTACAATTCCTTCAGGGTCTCTGATGAAACCTGGAATGACCCTATCTACAACGACAGCTGGATGTGGCATAAGGCTGGACTCATGGGACTGAGAGGATTGGTGAGATTGGGTGAGCAAATGCAGACCCTTTAAAGAAATAATGCGTGGCACCCATTCCAAGTGTCCCAACTCTCCCGGTTGAAAGGAATATTACTATAGCTATAACATGTATGGGAAACCAAGAATGGACACACTGTGAATACGAAAGGTTTCTAAAACTCAACGAATAGTCCCCCTCCTTGTGCGCCAGTTTGACTTTCTAACTCCTTTACTATCAATTTTCCAACTTGGAGAGACAGCACCTTTAACCTCCTGGTTCGCACAGGTTGCCAATTTGGCAAAGGATGAAAGGGAAGAGGGAGAGCGAAAGAGAGACTAGCAATTAGGCATTTGTATGGGCATATGTCACTCTTATTTCACTGGAGGAAGAAGAATTAACCAAAGTCTCAGCCATCCACTGGAAACCAGTATCGTTTCTGAATCAGAATATTGGACTTGAGTTCAGCTCACAAAAAAACGAGTTAAAAAATGGAGCTCAGGGGCACAGCAATTCACAAACTGGCAGAGTAATAAAGGGAAACTATCATCCAAAAATCTGTTGAGGGAAGGCAACGAGGTGGACTTGATAGCGAGGCAGAATAGCAGGAAACAGATTTCAAGAGGTACGTTGGAATCGCCTTTAAAGCACAGGAAGAGGGGCACAACTTCAACAATGATGCACTTGGCCAAAAAGGGCGTATGCGATTTCTCCTGAATATATTCAGGAGAAATCACATAAGCACTTTTTGGCCAAGCAAGCAAGCGGGCAATGCAAATCTGCACTACAAAGAAGTATCCCTTCCCACCGGTCAAAAGGGACATCCGCAAAATGTGTAAAAACAAGAAAGGCAAGACAGGCCCTGGAGAACAGGGAGCCTTATTATGCTGAAGGAGGGCCTGTAAATTGCCAACTGACTGTCTGGAGGAGTGCATTGTGTTCCCTAAAACAAATAAACAACAGAACTACAGATCCAAAGGCACTTCCAGTTTAGGGAATATACCTCGGGGAAACTTAAAATCAGTAAGACAGAGACACCCCAAAATTTAGGGCTGCACTGCTTACAGGAACCTCAACTTGGGTACACCTTAAATATTCCAGGAAAGATAAAAATGGTTCAAAAAGTTGTGGTACTTACGTATGATGGAATATCCCTCAGCCATGAAATCAATGTCATAAGACAAGTAGCAGCAAAATGTATGGATTCAGGGACGATAATTCTAAGTGAAATAAGTCACCCAGAAAAAGAAACTTATCATAAGATATCACTTATGAAGATCCTGTAAACATGGCTACACACGAACTGAGTTAGGAAAGAGAACATAGTATCACATTTAGAAAACACTCTTACGCCTGCTTAAGGGGGAAGGAGAGGTGGGGTGTTGCATATAACCAGAGTTTGATATAAGTACAGGCACCATTCCAGAAACCAAATACAGAATATTCAAGATCTACACCTTCCTCCCTGAAAGGGAATCAAGAACCCATACTTCCCTCAGAGGAATATATCTGACTAGTAAGAATCTTAAAACCTATGTATTGATATGTCTCCATAAGGGAAACAAGTGTGTCTAGACTGGCATAAACACGGCAGTGAGAATCAGCTCAAACCCACTATAAAAAGGAATTTCAAATACAAAACAAAGAAACAGGGAAATTCTTCACAATTCCTTCAGGGGCTCTGATGTAACTTGGATTGACCCTACCTACAACGCGACCTGGATGTGGCATAGAGCTGGACACTTGAGACTGAGATGTTTGGTGAGACTGTGTGAGCAAATGCAGACCCTTTAAAGCAATAATGTGTGGCACCCATTCCATGGGTCCCAACTCTCCAGGTTGAAGGGAATATTACTACAGCCATAACATTTACGGGAAACCTAGAGAATGGACACACTGTGAATACGAAAGGCTTGTAAAACTCAACTTATAGTCCCTCTCCTTGTGCTCCATTTTGACCTTCCAACTGCTTTACTATCAATCTCCCAACTTTGAGCGATAGCCCGTAAAACCTCCTGTTTCTCACAGGTTGCCAAATTGTCAGAGGATGAAAGTGAAGAGGGAGGACCAATGAGAGAGTAGCTGTTAGGCATTTCGACGGGTACATGTCACTTTAATTGCCCGGCAGGAAGTAGAATTAACCAATGTCTCAGCCACGCGCCGGGAACCAGTATAAGTTTTGAACCATAATTTTGGATTTGCGTTCAGCTCACAAAAACGAGTTGAAAAATGCAGCTCAGGGGCACAGCAATTTACAAACTGTCAGAGTAATTGAGCACAACTATCGTCCAAAAATCTTTTGAGGGAAGGCAACGAGGCGAACTTGAAAGGGAGGCAGAATAGCAAGAAACACATTTCAAGAGGTACGTTGGAATCACTTTTAAAGCACAGGAAAAGGGGCACAACTTCGACAATGATGCACTTGGCCAAAAAGGGCGTATGCATTTTCTCCTGAATATATTCAGGAGAAAATGCATACGCCCTTTTTGGCCAAGCAAGCAAGCAGCAATACAAATCTGAACTACAAATAGTATCCCTTCCCACTGGTCAAAAGGGACATCCGCAAAATGTGTAAAAACCAGAAAGGCAAGACAGGCCCTGGAGAACAGGGAGCCTTGTTATGCTGATGGGCGGGATGTAAATTGTCAACTGCCTCTCTGGAGGAGTGCATTGTGTTCCCTAAAACAAGTCAACAACAGAGCTACAGAGCCAAGGGCACTTCCAGTCTAGGTAATATACCTTGGGAAAACTGAAAATCAATAAGACAGAGCCACCCTAAAATTTAGCGCTGCACTGCTTACAGGAACCTCAACTTGGGTACACCTTAAATATCCCAGGAAAGACAAAAATGGCTCAAGGTATTGTGGTTCTTGCATACTATGGAATATCGCTCAGCCATGAAATCAATGTCATCAGGCTAGTAGCAGCAAAAAGAGTGAATACAGGTACGATGATTCTAAGTGAAATAAGTCACACAGGAAAAGAAACTTATCATAAGATATCACTTATGAATGTCCTGTAAACATGGCTACACATGAACTGCGTTAGGAAAGATTACAGCGTAACTAATCTTATCATAAGATATCACTCATAGTGGGAATGTACACATGACTACACATGAACTGAATGACAAACACAACAGATTCACACATTTAGAAAACATCTTCTGCCTGCTTAATGGGAAAGCCGTGGTGGGGTGATGCATAAAACCACAGTTTTAAATTAGCACAGATACCGTTATATAAACCATGTATGTAATAGACAACACCAACTCCCGGCACAATGAACTGGACTCAACACCCTCTATTCATTGCAGAGGAATATGTCTGACTCTAAGTATTTTAAAACATATGTATTCTCATGTCTCCATAAAGGAATCATGTGTGTGTATAACGGCATGAACACAGCACTGAAATTCAGTTAAACACTCTTATAAAAATAAATTTCAAAAGCAAAATGCAAAAACAGATAGAAAGTCTTAAAAATACGTTCAGGGCCTTTGATGCAAGCTAGATTGACCAACTTTACACCCACAGCTGGATGAGACATAAGACTGGACACTTGGGGCTGACAAGATTGCTGAAGTTGTGTGAACAAAAGAACACCACTTAGAGCAATACTGTGTGCTACCCATTCTAGTGGTCCCAACTCTCCAGGTTTAAGGGAATCTTCCTCCAGTTAAAACATGCATGGGAAACCCAGTGGATGGTACCCTGTGTAATTGGGAAAGTTTTCTAAAAGGTACCTCATTTTTCCTTTTGTCATGCTCGGCTTAGCCATTCCATCTGCATTACTCAAAATCTCCCCACTTGGAGTGTCAGCGCCTTTACCCTCCCGTTATGCACAGCTTGCAAATTGTGCAGAGGATGAACAGGAAGAGGGGAAATAAATGAGAGATTAGCTGTAGGTGTTTGGATGGGCACATGTCACTCTAGTTAACCATCAGGAAGAAGAATTAAACAAAGGTTCAGCCTGAAGCCCCGGAACCAGACTAGTGCCTAAAGCCATGCTGCGGTATTGCAGCCAGCTCACAAAGAGGCGAGTTGAAAAATGGAAATCAGGGGCACAGCAATTCACAAACTTGCAGAGTTATAAAGGACAACTATCATCCAGAAATATATTGAGGAAAGGCAGTGAAGAGGATTTGAATGCAAGGCAGAATTGAAGGAAAGAGATTTCAAGAGGTAGATTGGAGTCGTCTTTAAAGCACATGAAAAGCGACAGAATTTCGACAATGTTACCCTTGGCTGAAAAGGGAGTATGTGTATTTTCTTGAATATATTCGGGAAAAAATGCATAAGCCCTTTTTGGCCAAGCAAGCCATCAGGCATTACAAATCCACACTACATTGAAGTGTCCCTTACATCCAGTCAAAAGGGCCATCCACAAATAGTGTAAAAACCACAAATGCAGGAGAGGCCATGGAGAAAAGGGAGCCTGGTTACGCAGATGGACCAGATGTAAATTGCCAACAGCCTCTCTGGAGAACTGTATGTTGTTTTCTACAACAGAGCTACAGAGCATAGCACACTTCCACTCATGGGCGTGTATTTTGGGAAAACCAAAAATCCACAACACACAGCCAGCCCAAAGTTTAGGGCTGCTCTGTTTATAAGAACCTCGACTTCAGTACACTTTATATATCCCAGGAAAGGAAAAAAAAATGGATATAGATGTTGTGGTGCTTATATACAATGGAATGTCACTCAGACATAAAATCAATGTCATAAGGCCAATAGCAGCATAATGAGTGGCTTTAGGTACGATAATGCTAAGTGGAATGAGCCACAAAGAAAAAGAAACTTATTGTAATATATCACTTAGAGAGGAAATGTAAACATGGCTACACATGAACTGAATTTCAAAAGAGAACAGAGTTACACATTTAGAGAACACACTTATGCCTCCCTAAGGGGAAAGGTGACGTGGGGTGATGTGTAAAAGCAGAGTTTGAAATGAGCACAGATCCCATTCCATATACCAAATATGTAATAGACAAGACCTACTCCTTTCTCAATGAACTGGACACAAAACACCCTATTCACTGAAGAGGAATATATCTGACTGGTAATAACCTTGAAACCTATGTATTTATATGTCTCCATAATGGAATCAAGTGTATGTAGATTGGCATAAACACAGATCAATGGAACAGGACAGAAAGCCCAAAGATAAACCTACATACCTATGGCTATCTCATCTATGACAAAGGAGCTAAGGATATACAATGGATAAAAGACAGTCTCTTCAGTAATTGGTGCTGGAAAAACTGGACCCCTACACATAAAGGAATGAAATTAGAACACTCCATAACACCATACACAAAAATAAACTCTAAATTGATTAGAGATCTAAATATAAGACCAGACACTATAAAACACTTAGAGGAAACCATAGGCAGAACACTCTATGACATAAATCACAGCAAGATCCTTTTGGACCCACCTCCTAGAGAAATGGAAATAAAAACAGAAATCAACAAATGGGACCTAATGAAACTTAAAAGCTTTTACACAGTACAGGAAAACATAAACAAGATGCAAAAACAACCCTCAGAATGGGAGAAAATATTTTCAAATGAAGCAATTGACAAAGGATTAATCTCCAAATTTTACAAGCACCTCATGTAGCTCAATATCACAAAAACAAACAACCCAATCCAAAAACGGGCAGAAGACCTAATAGACATTTCTCCAAAGAAGATATACAGATTACCAAGAAACACATGAAAGGATGCTGAACATCACTAATCATTAGAGAAATGCAAATCAAAACTACCCTGAGGTATCACCTCACAGCAATCAGAGTGTCAATCATCAAAAAAATCTACAAAACAATAAATGCTGGAGAGGCCTTTATTGGAGGAAACGGAACACACTAGCACTGTGGGTGGGAATGTAAATTGATATGGGCACTAGGGAGAACAGTACGGAGGTTCCTTTAAGTAACTAACAATAGAAGTACCATACGACACAACAATCCAACTACTGGTCATTTGCCTTGCGAAAACCATAATTCAAAAAGAGTTATGTACAAAAATGTTCATTGCAGCTCTATTTGCATTAGCCAGGACATGGAAGCAACCTAAGTGTCCATCGACAGATGAATGGATAAAGAACATCTGGCACATATATACAATCAAATATTACTCAACCATAAAAAGAAGCAAAACTGAGTTATTTGTACTGAGGTGGATGGACTTAGAATCTGTCCTACACAGTGAAGTAAGTCAGAAAGGGAAAAACAAATACTGTATGTTAACAGAGATATATGGAATCTAATGAAGAAAAAAAAAAGATTTTGAAGAACCTAGTGGCAGGACAGGATTAAGGACACAGACATAGAGAAAGGACTTGAGGACACCAGAAGGGGGATGGGTAAGCTGGGACGAAGTGAGAGAGTGGCATGGACATAAATACATTACCAAATGTAACACCGATAGCTACTGGGAAGCAGCCACATAGAACAGGGAGATCAGCTCGGTGCTTTGGGACCACATAAAGGGTTGGGATATGGAGTGTGGGAGGGAGATGCAAGAGGGAGGGGATCTGGTGATATTTGTATATGTATAGCTGATTCACTTTGTTATACAGCAGAAACGAACACTCCACTGTAAAGCAATTATACTCCAATAAACGTGTAAAAGGAAAAAAAAAAAGAAAGCCCAAGGATAAACCTACACACCTATGGTCAACTTATCTATGACAAAGGAGGCAAGACTATACAATGGAGATAAGACAGTCTCTTCAATCATTGGTGCTGGGAAATATGGACAGCTACATGTAAAAGAATGAAATTAGAACACTCCCCAACACCATACATAAAAATATATTCAAAATGGATTAGAGACCTTAATGTAAGACCAGACAGTATAAAACTCTGAGAGGAAAACTTACGAAGGATACTCTGACGTAAATCACAGCAACATCTTTTTTGATCCACCTCCTATAGTAATGAAATAAAAAAGAAATCTAAACAGATGGGACCTAATGAAACGTAAAAGTTTTGCAAAGCAAAGGAAACTACAAACAAGACGAAAAGACAACCCTCAGAATGGCAGAAACTATTTGCAAATGAATCAATGGACAAATGATTAATCTCCAATATATATAAACAGCTCATGCAGCTCAATATTAATAAAACAAACAACCCAATACAAAAATGGAAGATCTAAATAGACATTTCTTCCAAGAAGACATAGAGATGGCCAGTATGCACATGAAAATCTGCTGAACATCACTAATTATTAGAGAAATGGAAATCGAAACTTCAATGAGGTATCACGTCACACCTGTTAGAATGGGCATCATCAGAAAATCTACAAACAACAAATGCTGGAGAGGGTGTGGAGAAAAGGAACCTTCTTCCACTATTGTTGGGAATGTAAATCGATACAGTCTCTATGGAGAACAGTATGGAGGTTCCTTAAAAAACTAAAAATAGAATTACCATATCATCCAGCAATCCCACTACTGGGCATATACCCAGAGAAAACCATAAATCAAAAAGACACATTCACCACAATGTTCACTGCAGCACTATTTACAATAGACAGGTAATGAAAGCAACCTAAGTGCCCACAGACAGACGAATGGATAAAGACGTGGTACATATATACAACGGAATATTACTCAGCCATACATAGGAATGAAATTGGGTCATTTGTAGAGACCTTGATGGATCTAGAGACTGTCATACAGAGTGAAGTAAGTCAGAAAGAGAAAAACAAATATTGTATATTAATGCATATATGTGGAACCTAGAAAAATGGTACAGATGAACCGGTGTGCAGGGCAGAGATAGAGAAACACATGTAGGGAACAAACATATGGACACCAAGGAGGGAACGCCATGTGAGGGTGGTGGTGGGATGAATTGGGAGACTGGGATTCACATGTGCACACTTATATGTATAAAATAGATATCCAATAATAACCTGCTGTATAAAAGGAATAAATTTTAAAAAAATAAAAATAAATAAATAACATTTAATAAAATAAAACAGAAAAAAAGTTTTTTTCCTTCACATAGATGTCTTTATATTAATGCATTATTTCCATGTTTATATCTCCAAATTAAAAAAAAGAGGAATAAATAAAATCTAACTTGAACCAAAAATAAAAAAAGAAAAAAAAAAAAAAAAACAGAACAAACCAGTAATACAGAGGAAAATCGTATCAGGGCACTTGCTCAAGTGGTAAAAAATTCTTAAGTTGGTCAGAGGTGGGAAATCGTCTCCCATGCACTCAGCAGCACTCCCCCCCACAAGGAGCATCCTCATTGCACAGCTAGGGGACTGTGTCAAGGCGTCTGCGAGTAAATGTGAGCTGAGCCCCAGTCCTACTGCAGCTAAACTCCTCCCACCCTTTCCAGGTAAAACACCTGAATATGTACAAGCACTTGCAAGACTAGAGGAAGGGCTGTGGAGCCACACTAGAGAGAGCACGCAGGCCGACTTGGTGCCTGCAGGCCAGCCAGGATGGTCCTGGCCCCAGATGCTCTTCTGGAAGCTTTCCATTTCCCTGCCTGAGATACCCCTCCTGCCACGGCCCCCACTGCTTTTTTACTTCCTCACCTCTGCCTGGGGAGAAATTCCAGTGGCAGGTATGGATGACACATCCTCTTCTTTAGCAGGTGGCAGCCTAGCAACTCCTATGGAAAGTCCAGCAGAGCCCCACTCACACTGGGCCACCCACAAAGCCACGGCCCCTCACTCCCTACCAACACCCCAGCCCCGACACTGCTGACGGGGCAGAGAATATGGCATCAGGCACAGCTACAGGGGCTCTTGCTGACTGGAGAGGTGTTTATATTGACCTCAACCCAGGCACACCTGGGGAGGGCAGGCAGGCAGTGTCAGGCTGCCCAAATCAGCCAATCCTCACCCCTCAGGGGCTCACAGTAGCAGAAAATGAACCTTGCTAAACGGGCCAGACCCAAGGAACAGGTGTGGGCCATAGAGAGTCAGGCTAGACAAGAGGCTGCAGCTGCGGCTTGTTTTCTTATCATTTTATCTGGTCCATGAGTGAAAAACAACTTCAAGAAGACCCTATCCTAATGAGAGGAACCCAGGAGTCAGGGAGAGGAGTGATGGTGGGTGGAGACAGAGGCCTGGTGCCCTGGCTGCAGTGGAAGTGTCTGGAAGACCAGGCAGAGAGAGACTGCACAGAGTGATAGCCAGGGTCACAGACCTGTCAGAGCTGCTGTTAGTTAGTTCAAGTCCTGCTCTGAGGTGTTCTGTGTCAGCTGTGAGCGACAGGTGAGCTGGGGGTTCTCTGCAAGGTGGGCTATGTGCACATTTCTTGTGTGTCCAGACCTGCTGGGGTACCTGCCCAGGGGAGTTCCGTATCCTAGGAAGGGCCTGACTATGAGAGCCCCATGGGCTGCTGGGTAGCTGCACAGGTGAGCTCCAAACCCTGGGAGGGACTTGAAAACGAGAGCCCCGTGGGCTGTGGGGTGC